>NC_088227.1:8608-344858 GCF_036934945.1 Oncorhynchus masou masou
GCTAAAAGATGTCATCACCTAATTTGCATAATCGTCCATGTGCATGTAATTGTGATGGACACTGTAGGAGTGAGGAATAACATTGTGGAAGAGACAAAAAGTGAGTAAAATGAAAATGTCTGCAAGTATTCAGAGTGGTCTGAAAAGCAGGAGTTGTGTAATGTGAATTTGGCACACAAATACTCAGTGGAGAACCTTGGGATTGAACCAAGGACCTCATACTAAAATAGCATGCACTCCCCCTCTGAGCTTCGATCCCATTTTATTTGCAGATAAAATGCAATATTAATACAATGTACATTTTATATACACCACTCCATTGAAACGACAATGAAATGATAGCAGCAATTCTAAATACAAGCAAGTATGGACAGTCATCTAACCCATGAACTTCAGTTTTTGAAAATGATGCAATTGAAGTTTGCAACCATGCCACTTCTGTTCCATAAATGTACGAACAGGGATTGAACACATGTTCTTCAGATTACAAGAGCAAATTATTTAGCACATCTCTGTTTCCTGCTGAGAATTTCAACATTCTGGAAAGTAGGAGATGGGCCATTGCAAAAAATTTAATGGAGAAGCTGGGGATTGAACCCAGGACCTCATACATGCGAAGCATGCGCTCTACCACTGAGCTACATCCCCTTTCTGAGAAAGAAAACAATGTTTCTTATTTTTAAAATTTCACCTATAATTAATCAGGTAAGCTCATTGAGAACAAGTTTTCATATTCAACTGCGACCTTGCCAAGATAAAGCAAAGCAGCGCAACACAACACAAACAACAACACAGAGTTACAGATGGAATAAACAAGCGTACAGTCAATAACACAATAGAAGAAAAATATTATTTTGAAGCTGAAGACAGGTTTGAATGCTTCTGAAGAATCCAGGGAGTTTCCATCTGACCTTGTGTACTCCTTTGCTACGGAGTAAATAAAACGTCTGCTACAGCAGTTTGTCTTCTGGCTTCCTCCACCATCACAAGGATCCGATTTCTGCCAAACTATCATCTCTGATGGTTCTCTGCAGGAAACAAGTCGGCTTATCCCGAGCTCTTCTGCCATCTCCATTAGTTCCTCACAGGTTTACTGGGACACAAAGAGCCTTTTCACCAATATAATGGTCAATCAGGTCATGGATACCTGTGCAATTGTGTTCGTTGTCCGTAGCTTATGCCTGCCCACACCATAACCCTACAGCCAACACGACGCTATATACTTGGTCTGTGGTTGTGAGGCCGGTTGGACATACTGCCAAATTCTCTAAAACGACATTGAAGGCGGCTTATGGTAAAGAAATAAACATTCAATTCTCTGGCCACAGCTTTGGTGGACATTCCTGCAGTCAGCATATATATATATATTTATATGTATATATATATTTTTCATATTTTTATCCCCTTCTTTTTGGCACTAAACAGCAAAGCCCTGGGGGGGCCTATGCAAAATCTCTGCGTTAAATAGGCAGATTGAGACTGCTAGGCTACCTGCCGCCCTACATTTGTAAATTATGTAGAATATTACAATTTAAATAATAATAATGCAATACTAATTATTCACACTAACTAGGGTCAGTTAAAGAAAATGTTATGTTTACATTTCTTCCCCCAGCAATTGTCAGTGATCAAGAATCCTGCCGAACAGAGTGTATGCTCCACCAAGAAGAAACCAGGGAAGCGTTCGCTCATTTCCAGGATGTTTTCAGCTATAGGCAAAGCCTTGTCCCATCCCTTTACTTCCTGCTATAAAAAGAAGAGCACCTAATCTATATTTCAAAATAAATATTTGAAATTAACATAATTGCATTAATTCTTCATGTTGAGTGTTTTTTATTATATATTATTGGATGATATAAAGTGTAGTAGTAGTAGAAGTTGTATAGTTGACTATATTACTTTTACTTTTAAGATACATAAAAAAATAAGAATAGTGTGCACTTCTCGGGAACAGTTAAAGTCTGATGTTTACATACACCTTAGCCAAATACATTGAAACTCAGTTTTTCACAATTCCTGACATTTAATCCGAGTAAAAATTCCCTGTCTTAGGTCAGTTAGGATCACCACTTTATTTTAAGAATGTGAAATATCAGAATAATAGTAGAGAGAATGATTTATTTCAGCTTTTATTTCTTTCATCACTTTCCCAGTGGGTCAGAAGTTTACATATACTAATTGAGTGTATGGTAGCATTGCCTTTAAATTGTTTAACTTGGGTCAAACGTTTCAGGTGGCCTTTCACAAGCTTCTCACAATAATTTGACTGAATTTTGGCCCATTCCTCCTGACAGAGTTGGTGCAACTGAGTCAGGTTTGTAGGCCTCCTTGCTCACACACGCTTTTTCAGTTCTATAGGATTGAGGCCAGGGCTTTGTGATGGCCACTCCAATACCTTGACTTTGTTGTCCTTAAGTAATTTTGCCACAACTTTGGAAGTATGCTTGGGGTTATTGTCCATTTGGAATACCCACTTGCGACCAAGCTTTACCTTCCTGACTGATGTCTTGAGATGTTGCTTCAATATATCCACATCATTTTTGTTGATATCACATCAAATAAAACTATAAATAATCTTATCTAAGTCCTTTACAATTTTAGTGGGTAAGTCAAATGATAACGAGACATAAACCAATCTGGATAACCCTTCAGCTTTGGATAATAATACCCGACCGTATAACGAAATATCTCTCATCAACCAGAGGTTCAATTTCTTCTTAGTTTTTTAGTCAATGGAGTTAAAGTTCATACCATATACTTCCTGTAAAACACAATCCTTGAGTGGAAATAAGACTGACTTACTGATATTAATTTTCCAACATGAAGCTAAGGAAAAATCTTCAATACAGGAAACTGCTTTAGAAACCTCATTCCTGTCTCTTAAAAATATTACGTATTCGCCTAGCATTAATAGAAAAAACAGAAATGGACATTTACTATCACAGATACTATATGAAGAATATTACACTTGTATACGTTCACATGAATCAGGGTCTCACAAAAAGAAAAGTTGAAAATGAAAACAGTCCTTTGCACCACACAAGTGGTTGACCTAAATTATATATATATTTATTTATACTATCACAAATGTCCTTCACTCTTGCTTTGATGTTCTCGTCAGATTTTTCTGCTATTCCATAAATTCGAAGAGTCCATCTCCGACTATACCTATCATTATCGTTTACCTTTGACTCCATTTCAGTGAGCTTCTTCTCCTGCTTTGCAACCTGAATGTTCAATGTTGTGTTCTGCTGCTTTGGAGTTTTTACTTCCTCAGCACTGAAATCAATCGATTTCTTCAGGTTAACGATACTGACCGTTGTTGTACACCAAATTCATGATGTTATCTGCGCTCTCTTTGATTTTAGCCGTGAGGATGCGGACGATGTTGTCCTGTAGCTGGCTCATTGATGGTTCACTTCTCAGCTTCTTTGGAAGTTGCTCCTTGGTTGGGGTATTCGGGTATGAATCGCATTCACCCCCCTTTTTTACACTGCAAGAATATGAGTGAGTTTTAACAATGCCTCTTTTCTCCCTGGAAGTTTTAACATCCATTATCTCAGCAACAGTTTGGTCATGTCCTGATTACATGCTACGAGCTATGAAGACGTTAGCAGGCTAATTTAGCGGCAAACGCTGACACTTTTCGATAGCTAGCTTGTTTGTTGGAAATCGTCAAAAATATGTCAATGGTTTGATAAATTACAAAATTATTCATTGTATGGTTAGATATCATTTTTTTGTGAAAACGAAAAACAAATTCCAACTACAGTCTAAAACTATAAACTTTATCAGAAAACCCTAAAATTGTTCCTCAGCTAGAAATGTTCCACCTTCTCATGTCGCCATCTTGACCATGTCACTGATTTCATGGAGCTCTCCTGCACATCATTTACTTCACAAAATCCCGCAAATGTGAAAGCCCCAGAAATAAACATTGCGAGATTGTAAATATGTGTGAGAGTCAGGGATTTGAAAGCAGACGCTTTCATCCAAAGCGATGTACAGTAATGCGTACATACATTTTACTTTTGAGTGGCCCGGGGAAATTATACTTTTTCAAGCTTTTCTAAGGAAGTTTTGTATCTCTTTCTTTGAAATACTGTATGTATTCAATATTTTCGAATTGATCACTTCCCACTGGGCACATACATCAATTCAATGTTTATTCCACGTTAGTTCAACTTAATTTAATTTCATTATGTTTTCATGTGCCATGATTCTGACATTTCACATATGATCCTCATAGGATTAGGCTACATAATTACAGTGGTGCAGTAAATGTAATCTCAATTCAAGACGATGTGCATATACTGTACATATAGCCAATATAGCTATTAAACCCATGTTCAGTGACTGTAATCTGTGATGCAAGTGGCCTAATATGTTTGTGACGTTCCATGGAACCCACGGTATTGTTTAAAACTAGATTCTGATTGGCTTGCAGGTCATTCTACAGTGTAAATTATAAATGAAAACATTTTTATATCAGTGTTACAGATTCACATTACCGAGCGTGTCTCAACCCGTACCGCACTTTTATCTGCCTAAAGGTATCTTCACGCACGACTGGACAGGTCTTTTGGATAGGCTTGTCCAAGGTAAGGATATGCGTCAAGCTATAGCCTACTTTTAATGTTTTAGTTCCGAAATCAAGTTACTCCAGTCAAGTGATTAATCGTAAGAGTTAGTTGTTTTGACTGAGCAGTCCAATGGCCAATGCTGTTTTTGGACTATGAGACCCTCGGCTATATACTATGATGAGCCAATAACATGTATAGATTATGCATTAGGCATTGCACAAGTCAGTGTCAGAATATAAAGTTGCTACTTCCGTCAACTCAAGTTACTCAAGTCAAGTGATTAATCGTAAGAGTTAGTTGTTTTGACTGTCAAAACAAATAACTTTGATGGAATATTCCAAATTACAATGACAATTATTCATCACAAATTCACAATATTACTTGTATTTCAATGATTCATCCAGGCCCAAGACATAAAGTCACCTGAAAGCCGTGTAGCAATCATTCCATTGCTGACCCATAGGATGGTAATCACATACATGATTGGCTTAATCTAGAATCATGGATACCTTTCATGTGAGTACTCACACACCAGATTTTTTTTACATACCTCAGAAGGAAGATAACTCAATATCTGGAAGCACTGTCTCATGTACAATTGTTAATGCTATCTCTGAAATTTCTAACAAAATGTTGACTTGATCATTTCATCAAGACCTTCTCATCACAAGTTGGAACAAGTGGTCAACATTGGGACAATGCAGCCATAAATAACATGGACCAATATTTTCATGGAGGTAAGCACTACACTTATGATGGGTTTAAAGATTGTATTACATTATCTAATAGTGAGAAAGTAAACCCCAGCTGTTATTCTTTTCACAGGGAAGGACAATCCCCATTATGTCATGAACGTTTCATTGCTGAACAACCATAGATATTTTTCCTCTAATTTGGCTCTTGTTCCTCCAACAGTGAGCAAGACCTGCCAGCAGAACTCACTGGAGCAGGAAGACATGCCGTCATCCTTTTGCCGCCTGACAAAGTACACTTTTTCTTCTTCTAAATAACACTATAGTAACATCTTCTGCACAAAATTACATTCCTAATAAGAACTAGGAAATTTGGACATTTATGACTCGCTAACTCGTTATGGAATGATGATTTCAAGTTTCCCACTTGTGAGGTATCAGAATCAACCAGTAGGAAGCTCTACACATTCATTTTAACTCTGAGGTTCCAAGTTTCCGATGGCATGTGAATGTGACATTAATTGCCATGGTAATTTTGAATGTTCAGTCAGTGAGCATTATGGGTAATTATCCGACATACTTACATCAAAAACTTTATGATAGCATCATCTCCTGTAGTAACAGTGCCATTCCAAACACAATAAATGTGTTAAGATAGAAGATAAAAAATGTTGCTAAAGTGAAGAAAATCAGCTCAAAATTGTAGGAGGAAATGCCCCTGCAGCAGGGAGGCTTGCGGTATTATAATATATTGTCGATAACATTAATATAATTTGTGTATTTACAGTATCAGTACACATACAAATGAAATTATATGCTAGGGATTGATCTACACTGAGTGAACAAAACATTAAGAACACCTTCCTATTGAGTTTCCCCCCCTTGGTGGTGGACCATTGTTGATACTCAGGGAAAACTGTTGAGCGTGAAAAACCCAACAGCATGGCAGTTCTTGACACAAACCTGTGCGCCTGGCACCTACTACGATACTCTGTTCAAAGGGAATTAAATCTTTGGTCTTGCCCATTCACCCTGTGAATGACACACATACACAATCCATGTCTCAATTGTCTAAAAATCTATCTTTAACCTGTCTCCTCCCCTTCATCTACACTGAGAAGAAGATTTAACAATTAACATCAATAAGGGATTATAGCTTCACCTGATTAGTCTATGTCACGGAAAGAGAAGGTGTTCTTAACAGTCTCAAAGATGGTGAAGGATGAATTGGGTAAAGTGGAATCGGTTCGTGTGACCAGGAGTGGTATGATGCCGATTGTGTGTCAACAGCGTAAAAGGAGAAAGCTTTGGGGGTTTAGGTTAAACATTTCAGGTAGATGCACGTTGATTAAAATGAATGATAGACGGAAGGTTTTACTGTGGTTTGGTGAAGTGGTTCTCCCATCGTATGTAAAACCTGGGAATTTTTTTATTTTACCTTTATTTAACCAGGCAAGTCAGTTAAGAACACATTCTTATTTTCAATGACGGCCTGGGAACAGTGGGTTAACTGCCTGTTCAGGGGCAGAACGACAGATTTGTACCTTGTCAGCTTGGGGGTTTGAACTCACAACCTTCCAGTTACTAGTCCAACGCTCTAACCACTAGGCTACCCTGCCACCCCAGGGTAGCCTAGTAAGTGAGATACCCTGCCGGTAAGTGAGATATTCAGAACCTGCTACAGTGTTACAATTGTAAAAAAGTTTGGACATGTGGCAAGTGTTTGTCGAAGGAATAAATATGTCGTAGTCAGATGAAGCATGTTGTATTTGTGATGGGAATCACGTTCCCGGAGTGCCCTGTACGGATGAAGGAGGTCATAGTAGCTAGGATGATCAGGCACATCCAGCAGGTGTCCTATGTGGAGGCAGTGAAAATAGCCGAAGGAGTAGAGAGGAGAAGGTAGTTCATGTCCCACAGTCTGCAGTGAAGGCATGCAGGAGAAGGATCCCAACAGACAAATAGTGAAAGAGGTGGACTTTGTGTTTATAGAGCAAGTGATAAATTGCATTAATAAATATACTGATATTCATTTTCCAAAAGTCTTCAATACAGGAAACTGCTTTAGAAACCTCATTCCGGTCTCTTAAAAATATTACGGATTCGCCTGGCATTAATAGAAAAAACAGAAATGGAGATTTACTATCACAGTGGCTGTATGAAGAATATTAAACTTGTATACGTTCACATGAATCAGGGTCTCACAAAAAGAAAAGTTCTCACTAGTTGCAAATAAAAACAGTCCTTTGCACCACACAAGTGATTGACCTAAATTATATATATATTTTTATACAATTACAAATAACATTGTACCATAAATTGGTAAAAACGAATAGCCATCAAGCTAACATTAAGTGTCAGTGCAAATTTCCCTGCCATAAAATAAATATATATATATAGGGTTAGGGTTAGGGTTTGGCTCACACAAACAATGCTCTTTCCTCAAGAAATATAAAGTTTTGATTCAAAAGGTAAAACAGGAAATTGACCAGATTTATAGAGAAGTAGAGAAAAAGCTTAGGTTCCTGAAACAACGATATTATGAAGCAGGCTCAAAGGCAACCAAATTACTAGCATGGAGACTCAGGAAACAACAAGCACAGAATACCATTTTCAAAATAAAAGACCCCAAAACAAAAAAAATGCAAATTAGATTAAATATGGAATGCATTTTAATCATATTGCAAAAATCTGTACAAGCAACCAGAGCAGGCAGATGCACAGACAATAGAGCTCTTTTTGAACTCAACTCGATCTTCCCTCAATTGGGACAGAGCAAAATGATAGACTAACTTCAGAAATATCCACCGAAGAAATTAATAAAGCAATATCTCAGCAAAAAGCCAACAAGTCTCCAGGCACTGATGGCTTCCCTTCAGAATGGTTCAAGATCTTCAGAGAACAATTAGCACCTCTACTTAAGGCCTGTTTTAACTGGACTCTGAGGGAGGGAGGTCTCCCACCCTCATGGAGAGAGGCCATCATATCAGTAATCCCAAAAGAGGGTAAAGATAAGAAAGAATGCAGTTCATATAGACCTATCGCAATTCTTAACACAGATTATAAACTATATGCATCAATAATAGCCAAAAGAATGGAGAACATAATCCCAGAATTGATTGACGGAGATCAAACTGGTTTCATACAAAATAGGCAGACACTGGACAATATAAGGAGAACACTACATGTCATGGACCACATTACTCAGAATAAGACAAGTGCAATATTAATCAGCCTAGATGCAGAAAAAGCATTTGATTCAGTGGGATGGGATTACCTATTCCAAGTTATGAAAAGATTTGGTTTCAACAAAGAAGTGATACAGTGCATCAAAACACTGTATTCATGTCCGACCGCTAGAATAAAGATAAATGGACATTTGACACGAACGATTAAATTAGAGCGAGGGGCAAGACAAGGCTGTAATCTATCACCCACGCTCTTCTCCTTGTACCTAGAACCATTAACACAGGCAATAAGACAGGACCCAACTTTAGAGGGAATAACAATAAGAAGCAGTGAACATAAGATATGCATGTATGCTGATGACGTTCTGTTATTCCTTAAAGACCCAGGCTCAAGTGTACCTAGATGGATGGATGGTGGATGGATGTTTTACAAACATTTGGAACATATTCAGGGTATGTGCTTAACGTACACAAGACCCAAGCCCTAGTATATAATTATACCCCACAGGAAGTGCTGAAGAGTAGGTATAACTTCACCTGGACCTCTTCATCCATTATATATCTGAGAGTAAATTTACCAAAAGATATACCCAAACTTTATTGTATGAATTACGATCACATTAACAAGAAAATATATGATGACCTAGACAGGTGGAATTCACTTCCCTTAGATATTAGTAGTAGAATTGAAACAATCAAAATGAACATCCTGCCAAGGTTACTGTATTTGTTCCAATCACTGCCCATAGAAATCCCACCTAAACAGTTTAGGGAATGGGATAAATGGAACAGTAAGAGACCAAGAACTAGATATACAACATTACAGTTACCAAAAAACTGTGGGGGTATGGCCTTAACAAACCTAAAAGATTATTATGTGTCAGCCCAATTGAGACCCCTGGTGTGTTGGTGCAATTCAGAATACGAATCCAAATGGAAAGACATCGAGACTACGCTGACAGAGATACTCATACAGTCAGTACTGGGAAATAAGGAGATGGTAAAATAAATATACAATAGACAACATCAGTGGATTAATTTCTCCTCTGAAGACATGGTTTAGGGTAGTTAAGCAAAATAATTTAGACAGAGAGATCAAACTGCTGAGTTGGCCCGCATATGACCCCAGCTTCATCCCTGCAACTCAGGACAGCAGGTTTAAACAATGGACGCAGAAAGGCATCATGTCATTCAGTACAATTATAAGGAATGGGAACCTAGATAACTTCCAGGACCTAAGTAAAAAACATGGCTTGGATAAACAAGATTTTTACAGATACCTACAAGTACGACACTATTTCGTAAGGGAGATAAAAGTGACTGACCCTCGAGCACCTTCAAAATTAATCCAAGTATTCACTAACGCATACAACTTGGGGAGTAATGAAAAAACTATTTCAAATCTCAACTTGGGTATTCAATCCTCAAAGAAACATTCTACAAACTATATTAAAAAGAAATGGGAGGAGGAACTTAACATTGAAATAACTGATGAAACATGGTTGAATATATTAGAGACTCAACAAAGCTCCACCAACTCGAGGTCATGGAGAGAATTCTGTTGGAAGAATGTTATACGTTTCTTCATAACACCTAAACTGAAATCAAAACAGACTGGCTCACAACACCCTTGTTGGAGAGAATGTGGTCTATTGAGGGCGGACCACTCTCATATCTTTTGGACTTGCCCCGCAATCGAAACTTACTGGGGAGAAATAAGATCTAACATTGGAAAAATAATGGGATTTGACATGGAACAAACATTCATTTCTTTGTACATGGGTGAAATACCTGATAACTTACACAATAGAGAAAAGTACCTCTTGAAGGTCCTACTGGCAGCCAGTAAAAAGGCTATCACTAGGAAATGGCTACAAAAAGTCCCTCCCACAGTGACACAATGGATAGACATTGTAGAAGAAATACACCACATGGAGCGTATGACCTTTGCGTTAAGAACTCAACAGGAGAGAGGTCAAGAATACTGGGAAAAATGGGTTTCGTACTTGGAAAAGTTCTAATTCAAAGATGTCAATGTAACTAATATGATGGTATGATGATGAAGGTATGAAGTGCACTTTAACTGCCAGATCTTTTTTTGTTGTTGTTCTTTTACTTGGCTTTATTTGTACTTTCTCTGTGTTCCTACAATAAAAACTAAGTAATTTAAAAAAAACTAAGTATACATTTATTTTTTATTTTTTATAAAAGAAATCCAGGTATTTCCAGAGGGTTCACTTACTATTTCTTCCCACTGTATACTGCATCTTACCCCAGCCGTAGGTCCATTGTGTGTGTCATCGTTTTAAGTCTCAACATCAACCAGCTCTGGTGGCATTGGGGACTTGGGATGCTTGCTCTCAAAGTGCTGTTTGAATGTCTTCAGGTCAGGCATCTGTGTAAGGGTCAGGTAAGGAATTGAGGATATTAACAATCATAATAAGATGCATCAAACTACTACACATCACACAGGCCAGTACAATGGACTGTACTGAGAGAAACCTAAAGGTAGGCACGTGAAATGTTCAGGTTGCTGCATAGACTATGGAGGCTCAAGTCTAGAGTGCCAGGCATTTGTTCAACTCTCTAAATGGTTAAATGACTCTGACGTTCAGGGGTGGTTGGAGAGACTGCTGGTGCTGGTGAGCTTCTGCCCCTATTTTAGGTCATCACACAAATATTCCCCCACCCATGTCCAGGGGTCTCAGTGTTCTGTCCCTTGAAATATATGTACTTTTGTTAATACTTTGTGAGTAGGCAACAAATACAATCTTCTTAAATTGACATGTTGAATTTTTTTGCCATAGCAAATTGTATATTGCGCAAATTTCCCTAAATCGGACAGTTTGTGTTACTACCTTACACAAGCTTGCATTTTCACCCTATAAAACTTAGTGGAATTACACAAAATGTTAACCTCAGATCACGATGACAAGATTGATTGTTTTAAACAGATCTGTCACGACTTCCACTGAAGTCGGTTCCTCTCCTTGTTCGGGCTGCGTTCGGCGGTCGACGTCACCGGTCTTCCAGCCATTGCAGATCCACCTTTCATTTCCATTTGTTTTGTCTTGTTTTCCCACACACCTGGTTTACATTCCCTCATTACTTGACGTGTATATAACCCTCTGTTCCCCCCATGTCTGTGTGTGGAATTGTTTGTTGTAAAGTGTATGTGCACTTCAGACTGATTTGCGACGGGTTATTTCAACCCATATTTTGTTGTTCTGGGTGCCTTTGGTTTTTTTCCTCATTAAACTGCTCCGGTTAATAACCAGTTCTGCTATCCTACGCCTGACCTCCCTGCAGCCCGTTACGCAACTCTTTCAAGATCAATATCTTGTGTTTTGTACAATTGATTTTTCCAAGCGCTGGGATGCGCAGAACTTAGAACGCAGAGTTAATGAAATGCCCAGGAAATGGCACAGAAAATTTGGGGCGGTCTCTCCATAAAAGTCAATGGCCACACACCAATACATGGATTTGACAGTCAAATTACTACTTAAATAGCAGTCAACTGTTGTTATTCTGTAGATGGTGGTGATTTGTTTAGGTTAACTAACAAAAAAAGTGGTCTGGTCCCTTTTCCATGATGGAAGCCTCCCGAAATCAACATCCAACATTTCAAAATATAGATATAAGCCTTCAATTACTCATCTAACCAACTTCTTCAGGGCCAGCCAGGCCCCCTGTCGCCCCCCACGCGCCCTGAAACCCAACCCCCAATAAGAAGAAGCCCAAATACGACTTGCCCTTGCCCAGTATACATACAAGGTCAGGGGACAACACTGGTTTTTCGTCTTGTAGTTAAACTTGTTTTATACACTGTTTAAAGGGATAGTTCATCCCAATTACAAAATTGCTTCAGTTGCATCTACATTTAATTTCAAATCCAATGCATCCAAAGTGTACATTAGTCTTTCCTGGTTCATAACATATTTTTTGGTCCCTTTCAGATCACAGCCATGTCAACAGTGGGCGTCAGGCTTGTAAGAGACATGTGAGATTCCTGTGAACAAGGCTGGAAGGTGAGATTCTATCTCTCTTAACTACTCATTGTACTGAATATATTATCATGAGCTAACATTGTACTACGTTATCTGCTGTAACACACAGTTAGTATTTTTAGGGACGCAAGGCATTTGTGTAGGATGTGCATTGTAGAGTATGTTCTTTGCATTCTTTATCATGTATTTCTCATTGAAAGAGTCTATTCTAGTCATTAATTTTGTCTTTTGATTTCTATGGTATTTCTCTCCATTATGACTGGGTATTGGCTCCTACGGGTTACTTTGCCTTCTACTGTGATGGAGAATGCCTCCACCCTCTGTGTTCCTGCATAAACTCCACCACCCACACTATGATCCAACTAATGGTCAGTATGCAGTACTACACCCTCTCTCACATGAACAAACAAATCAAATCAAATCAAATGTATTTGTCACATACACATGGTTAGCAGATGTTAATGCGAGTGTAGCGAAATGCTTGTGCTTCTAGTTCCGACAATGCAGTAATAAGCAACGAGTAATCTAACCTAACAATTCCAAAACTACTACCTTATACACACAATTGTAAAGGGATAAGAATGTGTACATAAAGATATATGAATGAGTGATGGTACAGAACGGCATAGGCAAGATGCAGTAGATGGTATCGAGTACAGTATATACACATGAGATGAGTAATGTAGGGTATGTAAACAAAGTGGCATAGTTTAAAGTGGCTAGTGATACATGTATTACATAAAGATGCAGTCGATGATATAGAGTACAGTATACACATATACATATGAGATGAATAATGTAGGGTATGTAAACATTATATTAAGTAGCATTGTTTAAAGTGGCTAGTGATATATTTTCCATCAAAGTGGCTGGAGTTGAGTCAGTGTGTTGGCAGCAGCCAATCAATGTTAGTGGTGGCTGTTTAACAGTCTGATTTACTGGTTTCAGTGGGAAAGATGGTAAATGGTTCAGACATTAATGGCAAATATAAAAAACTAATATACCCAAGTTACCGGAGTCTACAATGGCAGACTGTTAATGTAGAGTAGGGATAGTGAGAAGTAACATTCAAGACTGAAGCAATTATCCCCTCGAGTGGTATACTTCATACTGTACCAGTTTACTACACATACTGATAATACAAAACATTGAGGACACCTGCTCTTTCCATGACATAGACTGACCAAGTGAAAGCTATGACCCTTTATTGATGTCACTTGTTGAATCCACTTCAGTCAGAGTAGATGAAGGGGAGTTAAAGAAATATTTTAAAATCTTGAGAAAATTGAGACATGGATTGTGTGTGTCATTCAGAGGGTGATTTGGCAAGAGAAAAGATTTAACTGCCTTTGAACGGGGTATGGTAGTAGGTGCCAGGCGCACCGGGTTAAGTGTGTCAAGCACTGCAACACTGCTGTTTTTTTCATGCTCAACCATTTCCCATGTGTATCAAGAATGGTCCTCCACCCAAAGGACGTCCAGCCAACTTGACACAACATGGGCAGCATCCTTGTGGAACACTTAGGGCAGCTTGTAGAGTCCATGCCCAGACGAAATGAGGCTGTTCTGAGGGAAAAAGGGTGTGCAACTCAATATTAAGAAGATGTTCCTAATGTTTTGTGCACTCAGTGTATTTTGTCCTACATGTTTTTAAATAGTACAGTATCACAAATCACAGTACAAAACCATATAAGTGTGGGCCTGTAGTATCTGTAAATCAACTAAACCTTGTTTTTTATTTCCATATGCAGATAATAAAGCATCATTGTTCATGTAATAATCTAATATTAGCATTATACCTCTAGGAAGAGGAAATGGTCATAAAATCAAATAGATGAAAAGACGGAAACAAAAATGTTTTTGAACTACAACTTATTTTATTTAAAAATGTCAAATTCAGTGCAAAGTAATGTAGTGCATTGGTGTCTAGATCCCTGTTGGGTGGCAAAGTGTCACAAGAATCCTGTGGGGAGAGAAAACAAGAGAATGCATTAAATTAATGTGGTTAACTAATCAGGGTTCAACAAAGCACTTCAAGACCTCAATTCCTTCAAAAGAGAGAGAGAAGGAGAAAGGAGTATGGTCCCTGCAGTAGGACTACATGCTGGCCATGAGGTTCTCCAAGTGGTACTCCAGGAGGCTGGAGAGCTCAGTGACCAGAGACTCTGCGTTAAAGTACCAGGCCAGCTGCTGGCCAAACATGTCATCTAGCAGAGCCATCAGCCCACCCTGAAAAGAACACCACACAACACATAGAAAATGGCTCTGAGTTACTAGCTTATCAAGAAGAGAGAGACAATTAGAAATACTCCCCCTAAAATGGCATTGAAACCTGGTAAAATGGCATTGAAACAGGAAGTAACCTCTTGACTCTTACATTGAGAAGCAGCAGGTATCTGTCAGCCTCTGGCTCCATGTTAGCAGCAGTGGGCAGGAAGGAGTACAGGAGAGCGTACAGACGCTCCACGAACCAACCAGGGTGCTAAAGGAAACAAAGGAGGAGAAAAGAGGAGAGAAGAGAAGAGGCATTTAAGTGGAACTGCTAATAGAGAGAGATCAAAACATGTACCAGTGAGATGCTACTTACCACCATCAGGGACTTCTGAGCTGTCATCAACCCAAACAGCACCAGCTCAAAGAGGACATCTATCATGTTCACATGATGGATCTAGGATAAGAAAACACATTTGGAGAAAATAGGAATGATTTCATATAGATCAGCTACTGTGATGTATAAAAGACATGCATGTGGAAGAACTCAGTGAGACTTGAAAGAGTTAATGAACTCACCTTTGCCTCAGCCAGCTCCCTCTCAATGTCATTCCGCTTGGAGGGGTCACTCAGGTAGTCCACAAAGTCGTTATAGGTACGGATGAATTTGGCCTTGTCCTATGACAAAGAAAAGAGCATCTTAGTGAACAGAACACATTTCCCCTCAGGGATGCTCTAATTCCCTTGAAAGAGAATGAGTTAGTGAGTTACCATGTGGTTGGCCTGAACCAAAGCGCCCAGGAGGACCTTTCCCGCCACAAACAGATGGTTCCTGCTCAGGGTGGAACCAAGCAGGGTCTAGGAAAGAGGGAAGAGTTAGGGTGAGACATCTTCCTCTAGGAGACAGAACAAGAAGTCACAGAGAGAAAAAGAAAAGTGGGTCTACTCACAGTGAAGGCCTGGCGCAGGGAGACGAGCCTCAGGGCGATGTCCTCCACTCTCTTGGTGGTACGGTAGAGGCTGTGAAAGGGAGGGAATGGAGCATGTCAACCATTAGAGTCAATGGGGGATAACAGCATTATGACCACTATCCTTCAGCATCTGACAAGCCCAGACTACACAGACATTTAGAGGAACTCACCTTAGCAGAGGAACCTCCCTCTCCTCAGGCAGCAGGTCCTCCTCCCAGCCCTACGACAACAAACCAAGCATTCAAAATCAGTGACCAATGACATAACAAAAAAATCGGTCAATGGAAGGATCTTAATGCTCCTAGTCAATAGTATGTGTGTGTAACGTCTGACCTCATACCAGTTGTGGCCCTCAGGCTCTGGGCCAGTGAACTGCTGAGTGGTGGGCGTAGAGAAGGAGGCAGCCTCCGACCACGCTGAAGAGGAGAGAAGCCCGTCCAGCCCCATGTCGAGAGTGGCGTACACCACTGAGACATCAGTCTGCTGCTCAAAACACACACAACACACCTGTTTACCACACACACGTTATTAGAAAACACACCAAATCTAATGCAAAAATGCTCAGTAATGTCTAGTCTATTTACATAGGAAATTGTTTATTTACCTGGTAGCAGCTAAGCATCACGTCCACAGACGTCTCATGGCGGAGGTGAGACGCATGGTGGGTCACCCTGCCAGCCACACGCTGACAGAGAGAGAATACATGTTAAGGCCAAATGGAATAAGTGAAGAAAAGTCTACTCGACTACTATTTCAGTAGTATTTACGTCTTACTTGGATCCAAGTGATGGACTGCACTTTGGTGGCACATTAGGGGATGCCCTCTGGACTAAGCCTGGCTGTCTCCTTGGAGATGGCCCACACCAGTTGAGTCTCCTGTTTTGTTGTTGTCAAATAATACATTTGTTTTTAAATGTACAAGTAAATTATTAAAAGCATTAAAATTGGGATGTTTCCCACTTATTTACACAACCTACTCCACACTTGCAAAGTGAAAGTTTATAGAAATCTTCTGAAATTAAGTAGTAAACAGAAGAAAAGCAGAATTGAGTCCAATTATAATTTAATTAATTATTTAATGGTCTATGGTTCCATCCCATTTCTGAAGGTCTGATGAATAATTAATATTGTTCCTCCTCTTCCTTGTGGCAGGCGCAGCAGCACACTGCCCTCCAAAGCCTGCAAAATAATCGCCGGACTGCCCCTTTCCTAGCTTTGCATGGAACATCCAGTGTCACGTCCTTGGTGACGTGTGGGGTGACATCCGAGATGACCACAGCAACTTCCCCTGGAAAGGGAAAAAAGAGGAACAGAATGTAAACAAATGCAAACCGTAGCTTCTTAACACTGGCCAGTTGAAAGGTTCTGCTAAGACGTCATGACAAACGACACCTGTCAGAGTGCTCTCTAAGTGTTACTCACCTGCTTGGATGTCAGCTGGCAGAGTGGCGGAGACAGCCATCGTGAGAGTCCTTTCTTCAGGTGTGACGTCCACAACCTCCAAGAGGGAAGAGATGGGCTCTGCCTCTGTATTAGGGGTGATGTCCACCACATTCAGGTGGGAAGAAGCCGGGTCTGCCTCTGTATTAGAGTTGATGTCCACAACATTCAGGTGGGAAGAAGCCGGATCTGCCTCTGTGTTAGAGGTGATGTCCACAACATTCAGGTGGGAAGAACCCGGGTCTGCCTCTGTGTTAGAGGTGATGTCTACATCCTCCAGGTGGGAAGAAGCCGGATCTGCCTCTGTCTTACGGGTGATGTCCACAACCTCCAGGTGGGAGCAAGCCGGGTCTGTGTTATGGGTGACAACAACAATCCTGATGAGTTCTTCTACTACAAGGCACCAAGATGTCATCAGAACAGGCGTCTGTCAGAGTGCTCTCTATCATTGCTACTCACCTGTTTGGATGTCAGCTGGTAGTGTGGTGGAAACGGCCACCGCGAGGACAGGGGGGACTGGTAGGGTGGCTGCAGGGGGCTGGAAGCAGCTCTGCACCTCATCCGCCACAAAGGCACAAACAGAGCTCATATAAAAAGGGCTCTGCATGTCATCGGTGGAGAAGGACTGACTGATTCTCCCGAGGATCGACCGCACAGAGTCATAAGCAGCTGCCCGGGAGAAAGGGATGTGAGGGGAAGGGTCCTTTAACATGCTGGAGAGCTTCTCCACTACGGCCGCCACCATGCCCATGGCCATCCCGCTTATTAGGATTGGGTGCTCTGAATGGCCTTCCTCTGGCTGAAGCCACAGGGCCAGGAGGAGCCTGGGCACCACCTCCACCACCACCTGAGATGGGCTGAGCAGGTTGCTACGGGGATCATTGGACTGCTCACCCAGAATGCTCCTCACAGCTCTTTCCACAGTGCTGTGGACCTTTGGATCGCTGAAATCATCAAAAAGGAGAAGACAAAGCTAAACGATGTGCAATGTGCTCACATAGAACACTGTCTTAGTCTGTTTCTGCGTAGTTCCAGATATGTAGATAAATGGATCAAGTCATATGCAGGGCAGTTCATGGAACTCACATGTCAGCTGGCGAGGTGGGATGCATGGAGCGGCGGAGCTTGCAGGAAGCCTCGTGCTCTATGTCCATCATTTTTAGGCAAGTGTTTACTTCCCAGGCCTGCAGTATGAAACAGGAAGTCCCATTAGTGTAATTTCACAACAGATCTATTCTGCTGTGCTAACTCCTTGTTGAAAGGCTAGTAAAGAGCTCACTAACTTGTAGTATATCTTTAACTCTCATACTCTTACCAGCCGAGCGAGGTCGTTTCCCTCCTCCAGTGTTTCCTTCCACACCCTTCAAATAAAACACAGAGCAATTCAACTTTCCTGGCTTCTGATTTTTCTGTTGTTTATTTTACCCACACCTCCTGGAGTCCTGCCGTTTGCAGGGAATGGCAGTGAAGGTGAGTGCTGATGTGGTACTCACCTCTCCCTAAGGGATTTTTTGCCCTGAGACACCAGCCAGTTGCTTATGTGCTCTGTGTTGACATGGGGCGGGACCTGGCCTTGACTTTGGAGCAGCAGATAGTGGACCATGAGCTTCTTCTGCAAGATGAGGTAAGGTGTGAGACCGTGCCACGAAATACCATATCATGTGCTTTCAGAAGGGCCTCACGCAACATTTCACAACTGCACATGCCTCACAATTTGCAAGTGATATTAAGAACTCTTATGACCACCTTCTCTAAACTGTCTTGAAATACAACTCTCTTTCTGTTGTTTATGTTTTTGTGGGATGAATCTTACCTGTTTATTGTAATATGTTTCCTCCCAGCAGGCCTGCAGAGTCTGAAAATAAAGGCTGGTTCTACAGAATTCCTTTGAAGATAATGAAAATAATGATGCTTTGTTATGCACATTATGCACAGGCATTTACAGTATGCTAAAATGAATTTCTCCTAAGATTACCTTTGTGGGACCATAAGTGAACTCCGGAATGCACCAAACCCTATCCATGGTAAAATGGGGAAGAAATGCAGCGCTATAGATATACGGGATGCTCTAGAGATAGCAGGACTGACTTAAAGTCGCGAATGATCAATGACTGTGGAGTCGTCCAATATGCTGCACTTAGAATGGAGTTGTAGGCGATGTTTGGCGCAAAATAGAATGTTTACATTCTATTGCCATGGAGAAATGGAATGTGTAGAACCTGTATAAATGGGTATGCTTATGTCTTTATTTCGTGAACGATTAAACTCTTTATTATGTCATAATGTGTATATGAGGATGTAGGAGCCCGTCCCGATTCATGACGCGATTATCCAGGTGCATGTTGCTTAGACCAACTAATCCAAACTGGCCTTACAAGTTAAATACATTATTTATATATGCATATGTTAAGTGGTTCGTTCTGCGTTGTGTACTTTAAATTAGGACGCTGCCACAACTGGAGGTCTGCTAGTTGAATAATGTTTTATTTGCCCTGCACACGAAGAGACGACACACATTATGTTAACCCTTGGCGCAGTCCTAGCTCTCAGGCACCTGCGCAAGCACATGGACACTCACTCAAACACTGTCCCAAGTACTCACAAGTTACAATAGATACCCTAGTTAGCGAGCTTTGTGAACCTTGATAACATACATCTTTATATTATCCACATTGTAACAAACTTATGGTAGCATAACAGTACATTGTGTAACATTACCACGGTTTTATATTGAACAATTTCGGAGCCAAGGACAACATACCTTTCAAACCGAAGGGCAGGCAAAAGAGAACAATAAGGTGGTACGGAAATACATTTAACCCGCGATGGGCCAAACCAAAATATACAAAACTTTTACAATCACATGTATTTACAATATTGATATGAAAAAGTGTTTGTACACTTTAGCTTTGCCGCTGTAATTAATTTTTTTTTAAATACACTGAATTATTAGTATTACTATCAAATTATTAACATCCCCTCTTGACCTGGCCGATTTGAATTGGTCCTTGTGTGCAATTTGGTGCATAATCTAGGGGAACAACATCACACTGCTACACCTATACAAATCTATCGACCACATCCATTTAAAGCAATGATTGTCAATTGAAAATGTGGTTGTTGTGTTATCCTGTTGTGCGCCTTGAATGTCAGTCCTCTTAAGCACATTATTACAATATTTCCAAGCTCTGAATTTAAACAAGGAACACCTTTGCAAAGATATTCGGTTAAAAATAAGAGTATGAATGACAATAAACGTATGACTTGGATTGTATGCATAATAGTGTAGTAAACAATATCGCTCAGCGTGGGAACTTTTGGTGTTAGGAAAGTATCCGTTATAAGTCTCCATGACACGTATCACTTCGTTGTCTTGTTGGTAATAGTAAAAATGCATGACAGTCCGCATTGTAATGGTCTAACATGTGTTTTTCATTTTGTTTCTCACATTAAACAGACATTTGAGAACGGAATTGCTTACAGTTGTACCTACGACCTCAACACCAAATCTACTCACACGCGCAAATACTCACATTCAGACTCATACATACAGCTGTCCTTCTCTCCCCTTCCGTCCTTTGGTCTCTATTTTTTTACATTTGTCAGAGAAAATGGCCATTTTCGTGGTGTTGCTTTGTGCACTGACTTTACTGAACTCCGGAGAAAACGAACATTGTCGCTGGGTGAGTACATCTGACAATGTGCTCTCCCGTCCATTAGACATTTTGTCTGCAGGAACTCGCTCTTTTTCACTCGGTCCACTCGTCCAATTGCCGATGTATTTGTGGCATGATGTGAACAGTACGAATTTGTGTCACTACCAAGGTCGAATGGTTTTAAATGACTGTTTTGTATTGTCTGGAAACTCACTTGTCGATATCGCTTGCAGTAGGTCTCTTAAAAAAGATAAGCCGTGCAAGGTTATTAAACCGAGGTGCCTAGTTATTCTTCTTTTGTTGATATCAGGTAACGTGCAACCTAACCCTGGCCCTGATATGCAATGTCTCCAAACCCTCTCTGATTTTAAATCAAGATCTGGTTTTGGTATTTTTCATTTAAATGTACGCAGTCAAAAATTGAAGGGGTTAGGATTTGGGCTAAATCAACTGATGCTGATGTAATTGTGTTTTCTGAAACCTGGCTCAGCAAGTCTATTTTTGTGGTTACAATGTTTATCGCACTGATCGGGTTAAGAAAGATGTGGGTGTGGCTATATTTGTAAAAACTAAATTCCCTGTAAGTGTGGCAAAGTCTGAAGCTGTATGTAAACAGTTGGAATTTCTTGCTTCGAATATTGAGGTTTCAAAAGGTCTCTCTATAACTGTTATAGACCCCCTGTGTTCTTGGTGATGCATTTTCTTCTTTGACACACCTTATGTCTAAATTTCTTTACAGTGAAATGATCATGATTGGTGATCTCAACTGGTGTTGGTTAAAGCCGGTGTCTGATGATTTAAAAATGTTTTGTAATTCTATGAATCCTACCCAGTTGATTAACTCACCCACTTGCCCAAATCTTAAATGCCCAGATCAATCTACCTTGTTTTATTTGATATTTAGAAATGTTCCACATAATTATTCTGCGGTTGGTGTTTTTTGTTATGATTTAAGTGACCATTGTGCTGTTGTTGCTGTTAAGGTTCCTAGAACAAACCCACGTTTTATTCGTAAGAGAAATTTGAAGTGATTTCATGAGCAGGCTTTCTTTCATGATTTGTTTTATTTTGACTGGAGCAGATTGTTTGTCCCTGATGTGAAAACTGCCTGGAAATTCTTTCACGATGGTTTTTTCCAAATAGTAAACAAACATGCCCCATTCTGCAGGTTCAGGGTTAAAGGGCGGGTTAATCCATGGTTTTCTTCTGAGCTGTCTTGTATTATTCACAACCGTAATCTAGCCTGGGCTAAAGCAAGGAAATCATGTTCTGATACTGATTGGTTTATTTTTAGGCAGTTATGAAACAAGTGTTCTTTTCTTCTCAGGAAGGCCAAATCTGAATATTTTATGTCTGTTACCACTGATAACCTGAATGACCCTGTCACGTCCTGACCTTAGTTCCTTTTTTTATGTCTCTATTTTAGTTTGGTCAGAGCGTGAGTTGGGGAGGGCATTCTATGTTTTGTTCTGTGTGTTAGATTTCTATGTGTTTGTCCTGGTATGGTTCCCAATCAGAGGCAGCTGTCAATCGTTGTCTCTGATTGAGAATCATACTGAGGCAGCCTGTTTTCCCACTATGGGTTGTGGTTAGTTGTTTTCTGTTTTGTGTGAATTGCACCTTGCAGAACTATTCGTTTGTCGTGTTGTTGTTTTTTGTTCAAGTATTCGTATTTATTAAAAGTATTATGAATACTTACCACGCTGTACCTTGGTCCTCTTCTCCTTCTCCCGGCGACAATCGTTACAGACCCTAGAAAGTTTTGGAAGGCTATTAAGTCTATGTCTGGTAACAGTAATGTTAATGAATTACCGTCATGTGTTTTGAAGGACTCTGTTGCTGAATATGACAAAACTGAATTGTTTCAATGAGCACTTTGTATCATCTGGTAGGCTGTTTGATTCAGTGTTCTCTGTCTCTGTACAACCCTGTGTGGATGAACCAGTGAGAGCTGGTCAAGCTTTTAGCTTTTTGCCATTCTCAGTGCAGGTGGTACATAATGCCCAGAAATCCTTAGATCAGAGAAAGCCTGCAGGTCCTGATATTTTGGATCCCTGCTTTTTAAATCTGGCAGCTGATTTCATAGCTGAACCACTTACATATCTTTTCAATCTAGCCCTGGAATGTAGTGAAATTCCAAAGATCTGGAAATCAGAATTTGTCCTACCACTTTGAAAAGGGAGAGATCCAACTCTTTTAAATAATTATAGGCCAATCTCAAAGCTGTCACCCCTGGTGAAAATACTTGAAACCCTTGTGAGTGAACAGCTAAAAGAGTTTTTATGTACTAACTCAATTACAGCAGCCATGAAGGTTTTAAATGATATCACTGAAGCCCTTGACAAAAAACAGCACCGTGTCTCACTTTTTATTGATCTCTCTAAGGCGTTTGATACAGTTGATCATGCTATACTAAGGCAGAGATTGTTGAGTGAAGGTCTTTCTCTTTCAGAGCATGCAGTTGCATGGTTTGCTAACTATCTGTCTGATAGAACTCAGTACACTCAATTTGATGGGCTTATGTCTGTTAAATTGTCTGTCTTTAATGGTGTGCCCCAAGGATCTGTACTTGGTCCTCTCTTATTCACTATATATATATAAATGATTTAGAAAATAATGTCCACAATGCACAACTTCATTTTTATGCTGATGATACTGTTATTTACTGTTGTGCCTCGTCTCTTACAAAAGCTTCCCAGAACTTGTCAACTGCTTTTTATACTGTTCAACATACCTTATCCTCAATACTGACAAAACTAAACTAATGGTGTTTTCTAATGCAAGAAATAGACCTTTCACCTATTACTACCTGTCAGGGCAAGGGCATTGAGGTTGTAACCTCATATAACTATCTTGGAATTTTAATTGATGACGGCTTCTCTTTTAAATTGCATATTCAACAACTTACAAAATAATTGAAGCTGAAATTGGGATTTTATTTTAGGAATAAGGCCTGTTTTTCTTTTGAAGCCAGAAGGAGGCTAGTACCAGCTACATTTATGCCGTTACTAGACTATGGGGATATTTTATATATGAATGCTTCCACTCAGTTTTTGAGATCAATTGACAGCCTTTACCATGGCACTTTGAGATTTATTTTAAACTGCAAAACCCTTACGCACCACTGCACTTTGTATAACAGGGTTGGCTGGCCTTCTCTAGTCACTTGTAGGCTCAGTCACTGGTATACTTTTATTTACATAGCCATTTTGGGTTTACTAACTTTTTATTTGGGCATTTCTATTGTTCAGAAATGTGGTGGGTACTCTCTTCGTTCGCTGGACTTTATCCTGCTAACTGTTCCAAATGTCCAAACTGAATTTTGTAAAAGGGCTTTTATGTACTCTGCGCCATCGTCTTGGAACGCCTTACAAAATACTTTTAAACTGGAAGAACTTGATTGGTATTTTTATTGGTATTTTTAAATCACTGATGAATGATCTTAAGACTGATTCCCTGACTTGTCAATGTTTTTAATTTGCTGTTTTTGGTTTTGTTTTACTCTTGTGAATTCTATGGTTTTTACTATATTACTTGTAGTTTTTCATGTTGTTTGTCTGTAATTTTTGTAATGACTTGGTGCTGCCTATCTTGGCCAGGACGCTCTTGAAAAAGAGGTTAAATAAAGGTTAAATAAAATAAATATTGCACATACACACTAAAGCTGTACAGTGTAGTTTGATAAGTCTGTTTCAATTATTGTGTATTCCCTATTATTTTCAAATTGAAAGATGTAACATTTGAAATGAATGTGGCAGAACAGTTTAGCATAGAGTTCCTGTGGGTGTCTTCTCCTTCAGTCTTTTTGCCTCCTCGACCTCGTTTCTCATTACATGGAATTTCCCCAGTTCCAACTTCACATGAGGTGGCCGATGTCTACTGTCTTGTGGTGCTGAAAGACAGATATCGCTATGCCGATATCGCTGCTGTCCATGGTCCGACCGTCCAAACTTGACCCCACACACATTGATGCTAATCTCTCACACTTTTGAACATTGCACAACCTGCAACAAGACACCAAAATAGCATTTTATTCCAAGTGTGTTTGTGTTTGAATAAAGACCCGAAGAATGAAATCAATGTGTGGATGTTGATTGGACAATGTATATGTGCTTTGCAGAAGCAAATTTTTTTTGCATTCCCTGTAGCGTGTATTTTACTGGAGTATGATCAGATTGCTTTGTTTATACCAGAATTAAGATTTGGTCTGAGAAACTATGCCGATTATAGCATGATAGCTATTTTTTTAAACAAGGCAATGTATAAATGACCCCCTTGAGTCGCTCATTTATCACTTTCTTGCAGATATACAGTGCCTTCAGAAAGTGTTCATACCCCTTAACTTTTTCCTCATTTTGTTTTCTTACAGCCTGAATTCCAAATGGATTAAATTATAGTTTTTTTATCATCTCACCCAGCTGCAGACAATAACCCATAATGACAAAGTGAAATCATGGTTTTCATTTTTTTCCTCAAATGTATTGAAAATGAAATACAGAAATATCTCATTTACATAAGTATTCACAATACATGTTAGAATCACATTTGGCAGCGATTAAAGCTGTGAGTCTTTCTGGGTAAGTCTCCAAGAGCTTTGCACCCCTGGATTGTACCATATTTGTAATATCACAATATTTACAGTACCTGTCAAAAGTCTGAACAGACCCACTCGTTTAAGGGTTTTTCTTTATTTTTTACAATTTTTTACATTTTAGAATAATAGTGAAGACATCAAAACTATGAAATAGCACAATTGTAATCATGTAGTAAGCAAAAAGTGTTAAACAAATCAAAATATATTTTATATTTGAGAATCTTCGAAATAGCCATCCTTTTCCTTGACCACTTTGCACACTCTTGGCATTCTCTCAAACATTTTCATGAGGTAGTCACCTGGAATACCTGGAAACAACCAATAGGTTGTTTTGTGACAAGGTCGGCATGGGGTACAGAAGATAAAAGACCAAGTCCATATTATGCCAAGAACAGCTCAAATAAGCAAAGAGAAACAAGTCCATCGTTACTTAAGACATGAATGTCAGTCAAAACGGAAATATTCAAGAACTTTGAAAGTTTCTTCTAGTGAAGTCGCAAAAACCATGAAGCGCTACGATGAAACTGGCTCTCATGAGGAAGACCCAGAGTTACCTTTGCTGCAGAGGATAAGTTCAGTAGAGTTAACTGCACCTCAGACTGGAGCCCAAATAAATGCTTCACAGAGTTCAAGAAACACACACATGTCAACATGCACTGTTCATAGGAGACTGCGTGAATGTCACGACTTCCGCCGAGGTTGGCTCTCCTGCCTGTTCAGGCGGTGCTCGGCGGTCGTCGTCACCGTCCTACTAGCCACTACCGATCCCTTTTCGTGTATCTGTTGGTTTTGTCTGATTGGTTTCACCTGTGTGTTGTTTAGTTAATTAGTGTCTGTATATGTAGTAGGTTGTCCCGCCCTTGTTTTGTGCGGGATTGTTATTTGTGTATTCATGTCAGTCGGTGTATTCTTGTGTTGTTATTCTCCGGTCTGTCTTTATCCTGTGTTGGATTGTTCACCCTGTGTGTGTTGGGTTGACCGTGTTTCTTGTTCGCCGGAGAATAAACTGTCATATCACTATCTGCTCTCTGCGCCTGATTCCACCCACCTTGTTAAGATGTGACAGTGAAAGTAAAATGGAAAATACATGGAAAGGATGGAAAGGAACATGGAAGAACCTCAAAGAACATTGCATTTTCAAGATCATGTAACATCAAACTTAACATCAAAATGCATCTTATATTCCTGCCCTGACAGAAAAACCACATGATTCCAACTTACATTTTATGTGAGCACAAATTTCATTTTGGAACACAACGTGATCACATTTTCACAAGTGTAGTTTAATGTAATCACATGTTGTTTTACATGTTATCATATTATCTTCACATAAGATTACATGAAAACATGTTTTTGGAACACTTCCCGTGTTCACATGTGAAATTCATGTGGTTTTTGCGTAAACACCCTGCAGTTCCACACTCAAGGTTCTTAAAAATGCTTTAAAATGCACATGTACGATTGTGCATGTGTAATGGGTTGAAAACAAAGTCACTAAAAACAGACACCCATTTATACCCCCAACTTCTTTATGTATTTGTCTTAATGAATCTAAATGGTATTTTCTACATACTTTAGCGTCAGCAGTCCATCAGGGCAATAGATGGCGCTGTTGCACTGTTGTAGCAGGAGAAACAGCAAGTTCTGGCCAAGCGCTCACCATTCTGCAGAATAAGGACCAGAACTTTACAGAGGTAAACTGTGTCAGTTCTTTTACTATTACAGGTATGTAACAGCACTTCAAACCTTCAAATATATACACAATATGTAATAACATGCTATTTAACAACTTTGTCCATATATTATCACATTAGGAAATGTTTTGTTTTGGCTTTGTGTCGAACTGAGTGAGAGAAGAAGGTGATTTACATTGAGTAAGAGTATATGTTAGCTTGATGCTAGCTGAGGTAAAAAAACAAACAAATTACGAGTCACAGAGACTATGTTTACTGAGTAGTTTACTTGGATTTTGTCTATGATTTTTTTTAAATCAAGAATCCATTTGTTAGGGATTTCTGAGTTGGTTTTTACATGTTATTGGTTGTTTTGTGTAAAATTGTGCCCACTAGCTGGTAAACTGGCCGAGCACGCTCAGTTTGGTGGACTTTTAGAGCATACAGTGAGAGAGAGACGATTTTCTGGAGGTGTCACTATCTTAAAGCTGAATGTATTGTTGTCACTTTTCTATAGAGGTAGCGGTATATAGAGAAACATTCAGTTATTTATGGTTTCATATATAGGTGTTTCTATTGTATGAATGTGAAATACATTGTGGTTTTCATGTGAAACCATACACTAAGACAGGGTTATTTGTGGAACATTTTTGAATTCTGCTTTAGGTAAAGTGCATTCATGTAGTGTAATTTAAAGTGTGCACTTGTTTGATATGACTATTTTCAAAGTACTAACAAGAAAATAGACAATTGAACAAGAGAAAAAAAACGTTCTTCAAAATAAAGAAAGCGGCAGAACTTTGCAGACGTAAACTTGTGTCCATTCTTTTTACAGGCCACCTCAGCTACACATGTACTCTGTCTGCACACGCATCCACAAATGCACATACACACGGACAAACACATACTAATGTTCTCTCTCTTGTGTTTGTCAGCAGTTCATCGTGGCCATGTTGTTCGCCTCTTTCACCAAAGCTCTGTCAGGGACCTACATGAACAGTGCCATCACTCAGAGAGACACTTTGACCTGTCCAGCTCTCTCATCGGACTCATAGACGGCAGCTTTGAGATGGGTATCAACAATAACATTGAGTTGCTTGAGAATTCATGTAGTAAAAACCAGATACAGACTAATGTATGATTGATTTTTCTTGTGGTTCAATCAGAGTCTGCTCTCAATACTGTCCAGTTTTATAGTTGTTCCTATTAATTGATTGACTGACGTTTGTCCATGACTTTACTGTCGAACCCGTAACATTGTTTTATTTGATGCTATAATGTTGCAACCTAGTATCCAAACTGATAAGCCATTTTTAGTTTAAAAAATAACTGTTTATCATTTGCGATTCCTGACTACTGTAGTGTTGTGGTTTCTTGTAGGTAACCTGTTGTTCCTGGCTGTGGTCAGCCATTTTGGGGTGAAGCTGCACCGGCCCAGGTTCATTGCTATGGGCTGTTTCCTCATGGCTGTAGGATCCTTCCTCACACGCCTGCCACACTTCTTCATGGGACGGTAAAACAACTGAAATACTGGTTAAACTTGTACTTGTAGAGATACTCCAATGCGGAGGATAGTTTCACTTTAGAAATAAAGAAATGTATCCAGTTGTTGATTAATCTCAGTTTATTTAGAACTAAAGTCTTGCGTAATTGGTCAGCTGCTTGATTATGTTTTGGGGCCATACATGTTAAGAGAAGGGATTAAGAGATGCTATAACTGTGACGTGGTAAAGTTGGACCCAGGTTCAGAGAAGAGACCAGAAGATGAAGCAGTGGTTCCAACCAGTGTCTCCACCCCTCTTAACTACCAAGAGTTCCCAGTTGTCTACATCGTAGTTGCCTTCCGCTGGCGAGACCTGCTTGGAGAGAAAGGCGCATGGGTGCAGTTTCTTGTCCTCCTTGTTCCACTGTGAAAGGACCACACCAGCTCCGGTGTCTGAGGCGTCCACCTCTACCACAAAGGGACGGGTAGGATCAGAATGAACGAGGATGGGTCCAGAGGTGAAACGTCCCTTGAGCTCTATGAATGCCCTGTCAGCCTCGGGATTCCTGCAAAAACCTGCTTGAGTGAGGTGGGACAGGGCTGTATGTGTTCGGGAGGTGTTTTTGGAGAAGATCAGGATGTCGTCGAGGTGAACAGAGACGAACCGATTCAACATATCCCTAAGAGTGTCATTGATCAATGCCTGAAAGACGGCCGTTGAGTTCGATATTCCAAAGGTCATGACTAACCACTAGGGGTGTTAAAGGGCATTTTCCTCTCATCTCCCTGATTCTCTCCAGAATATAAGCATTGCAGAGGTCCAGTTTAGTGAAGAATTGGGCTCCTAGGGCCAACTCCAAGGTGGTGGACATCGGGTAGGGGGTAACGATTCTTGATCGTGATCCTTTTCAGCACTCTGTAATCGATGCAAGGACTGAGACAGAGAGACAAGGGATGCGATGAGACATGCAGCCCAATTATGAGATTTTTTTCCACTAATTGATCTTTTGAACAATCGCATTAAATATTTAAATATTTTCAGATGATGGCCATTACAGGACATGCTGATAGGGGTGCCGCAAGTAGTGGCAGCTGGGTGGCGGTGTGGGCTAACGTTAATGTGCCGCTAATATTATCATTTTTAATATTGTAACAAAATGTATAACCTATGGGACTTGTTATACATCAAACCGTGCTTCTACACCTGCATTGCTTGCTGTTTGGGGTTTTAGGCCGGGTTTCTGTACAGCACTTTGAGATATCAGCTGATGTACGAAGGGCTATATAAATACATTTGATTTTAAATATAATCCTTGCGAAGATAACATCAGTCGGCTATTTATCATAATTCTACATAAATTATAATAATAATAGGTGACTCCATAACGCATTAATTACGAATCTTGATATCAGGCAATAGGATCTATGTGTATTTATAGCGAAAACCTGTTCTGTAAAAAAATGTATATATTGGCCATTATAAACTGGGTGTTTTGAGCCCTGAATGCTGATTGGCTGAAAGCTGTGGTATATCAGAGCGTATATGGGTATGACAAAACATTTATTTGTCCTCTTCTAATTAAGTTGGTAACCAGTTAATAATAACTGCGTTGTGTCATGTGTAAGAACAGCTCTTAGCTGTGGTATATTGTCCATATCCATGACCATTTAAAGAATGGTCTAATTTCTTCCAATCAGAGTTTAAACGAAGATGATCCACATGATCGTCAAAGTTTGGAAGGTCAAGTCCAGAAAATGAAGAATGATATCCTGGGTTTGAACTATCCAGAAGATAGTGAAGTGAAGGATCCCCTGCCTCAGATCGAGCTGAAGGCTGTGACAAGGAGATAAGTTAAGGTGAGAGAATAGACTGAGGAGAGAAAGGGAAATCTGGGGTCTTACCTGTCCACACTTTAAACCTGTCCAATACGCCATATAACATGTTGTTGTGAGGTTGGAGGATAAATTGTCCTTACAACAGACTTCCATCTCTTAATATTCAATCACCAATTGTTTACTGTAGCTCTTCTCAACGGCCTGTATAGCAAAGGCAACATACAGTATGTCATTGACTGTATTGTTTTTTTAGACCAAGAGGAGGACCAGTGCCAACAGGTCCACAGTTGAACAGAGCACTGATACTGATGCAGCTGAGAGAGATTTTGTTGATAACAGAATGATGAAGATGAGGAAGAGGTGAAGAAGGATCCCCTGCCTCAGATGGAGCAGGATGCTGTGAATAGAAATAAAGTCAAGGTAAGGGAATAGATTGAGCAGAGATGTGGATATTTGTGATATCTTTCATATCTATAAACTGCCCCTACAGCATGTTGTTCCGAGGAAGGTAAATTGCCCATGCAATACCCTTTTATCTCCTAATAGTACATCTAGGGCTGACCCCATTTGGTCAACAGTTTGGTCGATAGGCTGTTGGTTGACTGGGATTTCTTAAGTCGAGCAGTCACAAAAGTTTGTTTTCTTCATGGTGCACATGGACACCTGTCTGATTCGCGCCTGTCTCAGTTGACTAATCCATTGCTGAGGCCACGGGGATGGCACAGTCCATCATGCTAAGACGTGATACTGACATTGTATATGGTTATATTATGTAAAAATAATGGTGCAACACTAATAAATCAAATATTATTTTATAACAAATGCGCTTTCTCCTGCATTGGATACGGTCGCTGTCCGTGGTTCTGAAACTGCTCCGATCTCCGTCATCAAAATACACATTTTTAAGATTATTTTTATTCATTACGTACAGTATGATGGTAAACACTGATACCTTTTGTGTGCAATTTATCCTACTGTATAAATTACTGTTTGTTACCCAGTGTACAAAGAAGGACAACAAGGAGAACCACTGCACTCCAACACCTTCCCAGAACCAGACCCCTGCCGTCAGTGAAACAGGTAAGTCAATACACTCAAATGTGTACTGAACAAAAATATAAACGCAACATGCAACAATTTCAAAGATTTTATTGAGTTACAGTTCATATATGGAAATCAGTCAATTGAAATCTCATTAGGCCCTTATCTATGGATTTCACATGACTGGGAATACAGATATGCATCTGTTCATCACAGATACCTTAAAAAAAAGGTAGGGGCGTGGATCAGAAAACCAGTCTGTATCTGGTGTGACCACCATTTGCCTCATGCAGCGTGTCACTTCTCCTTCGCATAGAGTTGATCAGGCTGTTGATTGTGGCCTATGGAATGTTGTCCCACTCTTCTTCAATAGCTGTGCGAAGTTGTTGAATATTGGTGGGAACTGGAACACGCTGTTGTACACGTCAATCCAGAGCATCACAAACATGCTAAATGGGTGACATGTCTGGTGAGTATGCAGGCCTTTCGACATGGGGCCATGCATTATCATGCTGAAACATGAGGTGATGGCGGTGGATGAATGGCACGACAATGGGCCTAAGAATCTCGTGACGGTATCTCTGTGCATTCAAATTGCCATTGATAAAATGCAATTGTGTTCGTTGTCCGTAGATTATGTCTGCACACACCATAACCCTACAGCCAACATGACGCCATATACTTGGTCTGTGGTTGTGAGGCCGGTTGGACATACTGCCAAATTCTCTAAAACGACATTGAAGGCGGCTTATGGTAAAGAAATAAACATTCAATTCTCTGGCCACAGCTCTGGTGGACATTCCTGCAGTCAGCATGCCAATTGCACGCTCCTTCAAAACAAGTCAACCAGCGTTTTTCCTTGCTCCTATTTTTCTGTCTCTGTCTCTGAAACATCTGTGGTATTGTGTGGTGTGACAAAACTGCACATTTTGGCCTTTTATTGACCCCAGCACGAGTTGCACCTTTGTAATGATCATGCTTTTTAACCCACAAGAGTCTAAGCCCTGTCTGGGCCGAGGAGATTGTACCGGCCTTACTGCTATTTGCCCATACAAACGCATTGAATAACAGATTCACTCCATGGAACTGAAGTGTCTGTCCTAAATCTGAGAGATATAAGAAAGTTGACAAATATATATTTATATTCATATGTATATATTTTTTTTAAATGTTTTTATCACCTTCTTTTTGGCACTAAACAGTCTAAGCCCTGGGGGGGGCCTATGTAACACTTCTGCGTTAAATAGGCGGATTGAGACTGCTAGGCAACCTGCCGCCCTACATTTGTAAATTATGTAGAATATTACAATTTAAATAATAATAATGCAATAGTAATTCTTCACACTAACTAGGGTCAGTTAAAGAAAATGTTATGTTGACATTTTTTTTCTCCCAACAATTGTCAATGATCAAGAATCCTGCCGAACAGAGAGTGTATGCTCCACCAAGAAGAAACCAAGGAAGTGTTCGCTCATTTCCAGGATGTTTTCAGCTATAGGCAAAGCCTTGTCCATTCCCTTTACTTCCTGCTATAAAAAGAAGAGCAACTAATCTATATTTCAAAATAAATATTTGAAATTAACATAGTTGTATTAATTCTTCATATTGAGTGTTTTTCATTATATATTATTGGATGATATAAAGTGTAGTAGTAGTAGTAGAAGTTGTATAGTTGACTATATTACTTTTACTTTTAAGATACATAAAAAAATAAGAATAGTGTGCACTTCTAGGTACAGTTGAAGTCTGATGTTTACAAACACCTTAGCCAAATACATTTAAACTCAATTTTTCACAATTCCTGACATTTAATCCTAGTAAAAATTCCCTGTTTTAGGTCAGTTAGGATCACCACTTTATTTTAAGAATGTGAAATGTCAGAATAGTAGTAGAGAGAATGATTTATTTCAGCTTTTATTTCTTTCATCACGTTCCCAGTGGGTCAGAAGTTTTACATACACTCAATTAGTATTTGATAGCATTAAATTGTTTAACTTGGGTCAAACGTTTTGGGTGGCCTTCCACAAGCTTCCCACAATAAGTTGACTGAATTTTGGCCCATTCCTGTTGACAGAGCTGGTGTAACTGAGTCAGGTTTGTACGCCTCCTTGCTCGCACACGCTTTTTCAGTTCTGCCCACAAATTGTCTATATGATTGAGGTCAGGGCTTTGTGATGGCCACTCCAATACCTTGACTTTGTTGTCCTTAAGCCATTTTGCCACAACTTTGGAAGTATGCTTGGGGTCATTGTTCATTTGGAAGACCTGTTTGCCACTAAGCTTTAACTTCCTGACTGATGTCTTGAGATGTTGCTTCAAAATATCCAGCCATCTATTTTGTGAAGTGCACCAGTTCCTCCTGCAGCAAAGCACCCCCACAACATGATGCTGCCACCCCCGTGCTTCACGGTTGGGATGGTGTTCTTCGGCTTGCAAGCCTCCGCCTTTTTCCTCCAAACATAACAATGGTCATTATGACCAAACAGTTTTATATTTGTTTCATTAGACCAGATGACATTTCTCCAAAAAGTATGATCTATGTCCCCATGTGCAGTTGCAAACCGTAGTCTGGCTTTTTTATGGAGGTTTTGGAGCAGTGGCTTCTTCCTTGCTGAGCAGCCTTTCAGGTTATGTCGATATAGGACTCATTTTACCGTGGATATAGCATCTTCACACGGTCCTTTGCTGTTGTTCTGGGATTAATTTGCACTTCTTGCACCAAAGTACATTCATCTCTAGGATACAGAACGCATCTCCTTCGTGAGCGGTATGACGGCTGCATGGTCCCATGGTGTTTATACTTGCGTACTCTTCTTTTGGTCAGATGAACGTGGTACATTCAGGCATTTGGAAATTGCTCCCAAGGATGAACCAGACTTTTGGATTTCTTTTGATTTTCCCATGATGTCAAGCAAAGATGCACTGAGTTTGAAGGTAGGCCTTGAAATACATCCACAGGTACACCTCCAATTGACTCAAATGATGTCAAATAGCATATCAGAAGCTTCTAAAGCCATGACATAATTTTCTGGAATTTTCCAAGCTGTTTTAAAACGTGTGCACGCTACAGGTGCCCCTAGGGGAACCACGCCCCCCCACTCAACTCAAACCGTGGCGCACAGAATGCAAAAATATTCTTAGAAATATTTAACCTCCACACATTAACAAGTCCAATAGCTCAAATGAAAGATAAACACCTTGTTCATCTACCCAGCGAGTCAGATTTCTAAAATGTTTTACGGCGAAAACATAGCACATATGTATATCAAACCACCACAAAAACACAGACAATATGTAGCCATTTTGTCAAACAAAAGATGCAATCACAAACGCAGGATTAAAAGAAAAATAATTCACTAACCTTTTGAAAATCTTCATCAGATGACAGTAATAGGACATGTTACACAGTACATTTATGTTTTTTTCAATAATATGCAATTTATATCAATAAATCTCCGTTTACATTGAGCCATGTTCAAACAATGCTACAGAAATGTACGGAGAAAGTATAGATAACTCCGCCAGATAACAGCAATACACATCATAAACTTTGACTAAATATACATGTTCTACATATAGTTAGAAAGATACACTGCTTCTTAATGCAATCGCTTTGTCACATTTCCTTTTCACGTTACAGAAATCGCTCACGATTCAATAATCTGAGACGGCGCTCAGACGTAAGCAATATTTCTCTGCGATGTTGGAGTCAACAGAAACACAAAATTACAACATAAATATTCCCTTACCTTTGATGGTCTTCAATCAGAATGTAGTGGAAGGAGTCATACTTACCTAAAACAGCGTTTGGTTTCAAGTTGTGTGTCTTTCTGTTAGCAAACGCGACAAATTTCAGACAAAATTACCTCTGGTCTCGAGGGGTTGCGCATCAAAACTTCAAAATTACATATTATATGTCAACTAAACTGGTCAAACTAAGTGCAGAATCAAGCTTTAGGATGTTATTAATGTACAAAACAATGGGCGATTCGACCGAAAAAATGCAACTCCTCTCACACGATCTGGAACAAAGAAATGACCTGTGTACAATTGCGCCAGGACGCGCAGCTATTTTCTCCCGACACTTCAGTATTTTGCCTGCCAACGGGTCAAAGCTTGCGGGATTTGCTCCATTACTCGCTCTATTGAAAGAACACATCCCGCTGAAGACATAGAAACTGATCTCAGATCCATAGCTGGTTGGGAAGGGTGGGGGCGATGACGTCAAAGTTGTCCCAACTTTCCTGATGAGAGAAATAGTTTGGGAGAATGGCTGCCCTGTGAGTTCTGCTTTACATACAGACATAATTCGAACGGTTTTAGAAGCTTTAGAGTGTTTTCTATTCAATAATAATTCTTATATGCATATATTAGCAATTTTGGACAGATTTGTTTTCTGTTTACTATGGGCACGCAATTCCTCCAAAGGGGGCAGTATTGTCCTGAGCCTTAACAGGATTTAAAGGCACAGTCAACTGAGTGGATGTGAACCTCTGACCCACTGGAATTGGGATACAGTGAATTATAAGTGAAATAATCTGTCTGTAAGCAATCGTTAGAAAAATTACTTGTGCCATGCACAAAGTAGATGTCCTAACCGACTTGCCAAAACTATAGTTTGTTAACAAGAAATTTGTGGTGTGGTTTAAAAACAAGTTTTAATGACTCCATCCTAAGTGTATGTAAACTTCCAACTTCAACTGTATTTACTGTATTCTATACTATCTACTGTATCAGTCTTTGCTGCTCTGACATTGCTCGTCCATATATTCTTATTCCATTACTTAGATTTGTGTGTATTAGGTATTTGTTGTGAAATTATTATATATTACTGCATTTCGCTACACCCGCAATAACATGTATGTGACAAATAACATTTGATTTGATTTATTATGAAGGTCACTTGTGTCAAATGTACTTTTTCCCACTCATGTCTTTACATTGCTTATGCATATTCGGTGGCCTGACTGCGTCCAGACTATGTCAAAGGCCCATCCTGGAAGATCTGAACCTAATGCAGCTTGGAGTGATCAGATGACAGAAGTCCCATTTAGGTGCAACTGAGGCCATAGATGCTCCATATCCATTACTTTGAGTGTTTTATAAAATATAAATAAATGTGTTTATTTCTGTGTTGCAGGGGCAGTCAAGAAATGGAACGGCAAGACCACAGAACATGACATAAGCAGAGCTGTGGGAGACCACCTCAAGCCCCTGGTAGAGCCGGGGGTGGTGTTTTCCACTCCACCACTCCTTCAGCAGGCTGGAAATGTGGGATTGATCTGTTTGATCCATTTGTTTATTTCAGTTCTCAGTAGTTGAAACCTTCGACGTATTGTTGATTTCAAAGATTTTCATTTTCAACAAATGCACTGGGTTGGTTGAAAAGTGATACGAAACGTACATACCATGCACTATTTTGACAGTGGAAGATATACTGAATTTATACTGTTTTTCATATTGAGATGGACCAGGATATGTGTTGCTTTTGCACATATTTGTTAATTTGCATGAGTCTGTTCATTGGTCAGTCATTGGGTCCATTTGTTTTGCAATATGTTCAAATCAAAACAATCTTTATTTATACAGCACATTTCAGACATGGATGCAACACAATGGCTTCACAGGGGAAAAAACCTATGAAAATAAAAAACTATTTAGTACACAACAAACATAAGAGGATAAAAAACAGAAGATTAACAACTTAAAGACTAATGAGCATCCTAAGGAAAATGCCATTTGATTAAAATATTATAATCAGAACAGGTGTAACACATACTAACGAGGTGACACCAATCAGTGCTCCCTCCGTGCTAACGAGCTAACGTTCAACCTCAAAACATAAATGGAAAAACCAAATCCTGCAACACCTACCCCTTAAGACAACAAATATATCCTATATTTTTGTTGGACAAGTTTACTCACCACCAACAGAAAACAACTTCCATTTCACATGATAATCAACTACAATGATTCACATTCTACAATATGTCTGTCAACAATTAAAAACACTCTAACTTCAAGAGCTCTCAGTCAGTTGGTTGCATAAATAATTAGGATTAAATGTTACATTAATTGTAAATATGAAATATCAAAACCAAATGTACACTCTTTTGTTAATATGTATTGGCTATAATTCACTTAATGGTGAGACATGGAATAATACAAATGTACATTTTGTCAGGCTGAATATTTTAAATGTGAGGTGATTTGAGTCATGCTTCTTCAGTAGTGGAATAAAGACAATTAGCATTTGAATGTTGTCAAGAAATACTGGAGTGATATAGGGTTGTTAATAAAATTGATTACAGACCAATTCTTTACACTGTGTCCATGTGTATAAGCTGCAAGTACGTTGAAATTAATTTCAAGTCACTGACAAAAATCATTTTTTCATCTTTTACTTTCAACTACAACTGAACCGAATATTGGACATCGGGCATAGTCTTATTTTCAATTACATTTTGCTAGGTGGAATAGCCCCAATGTCAAAACACTGTTTTAACGTGTCCAAATCAATAAACAAAATGCATAAACAGTTTGGGATATATTCAAAACCTAAACGTAAAATGTGCTATATACACAACATCTGCCACAATAATCATATTAGTTGTATTTTTTAAGCAAGCTCCTTATAAACTGCACAAGCAACAAAAACACTTGTTTTGACAAGTAGCAGTAAATCACTGATAACGATTAATTGGGAAATCAGGAAACTAACGCAACAAACATGAAAGACAGTCAGCTACATTTGAGTGATGCATTTAAATGTAGGGGTTACTAAACAAAGGAACGTAACACTTATTTGTCATCACTCATCGATATCATGTTATAATCATTTGTGCGAGAGGAGGGAGATTATGTTGCATGTCCTGTTAAAACTAACAGCTCAAAAACAACACGGAATCTGGGAATAATGAATACATCACTGGTTAGAGGACAATTTGTAGAAAACAGCAAGCTACATTTTGATTCAAGTGGGTCACCAACACTGTAAGTGCAAAACAACTATTTTTTTGTTAGTCACTTTTTGTTAGACCACATAAATAGTACTCTTTCAATTCAGAGCCTGGATAATTCCCCTGAGGCTAATATCCATATCATTTTGAAATCAATAGAACAGGGGGCAAACGTTTAGGGTTCTACATTGTGACATCATTAAAATACTCCTTCTACAATGTTAAAACATTCTACACTGTGACATTAATTCACTGATATCATGAAACAACTCCTTCATGCATGTACTTTCTGATATTTGATCAGAATCTTTAATCAGATTATCTTTGTTCACAGCTAAGAGGTTACCCTCATGTGTGTGTTCTCTTGTGTACAGTCAGCTGCCCAGATCGACCAAAACTCTTCCCACATTGATCACAGCTATAAGGTTTCTCTCCTGTGTGTGTTCTCTGGTGCACTGTCAGATCGCTAGATTGACCAAAACTCTTCCCACAATGACCACAGCTATAAGGTTTCTCTCCTGTGTGCGTTCTCTGGTGTAGAGTCAGATTGCTAGATGCAGTAAAACTCTTCCCACATTGATCACAGCTATAAGGTTTCTCTCCTGTGTGTGTTCTCTGGTGCACTGTCAGATCGCTAGACTGACCAAAATTCTTCCCACAATGACCACAGCTATAAGGTTTCTCTCCTGTGTGAGTTCTCTGGTGTAGAGTCAGATTGCTAGAATCAGTAAAACTCTTCCCACAGTGACCACAGCTATAGGGTTTCTCTCCTGTGTGTATTCTCTGGTGCACTGTCAGATAGCTAGATTGACCAAAACTCTTCCCACATTGACCACAGCTGTAAGGTTTCTCTCCTGTGTGTGTTCTCTGGTGTACAATTAGATAGCTAGATGTAGTAAAACTCTTCCTACATTGATCACAGCTATAAGGTTTCTCTCCAGTGTGTGTTCTCTGGTGTGATATCAGGCTGGTTGAACGAGTAAAACTCATCCCACATTGAGTACAGCTAAAAGATTTCTCTCCTGTGTGGATCCTCTGATGAATTTTAATGCCTGATGAGGAGGTGAATCTCTTCCCACAGTCAGAGCAGCAGTGAGTTCTCTTCCCTGTGGATCTCTGCTGGTGTTTCTTGAGGTGTTCTGATCTGGAGAAACTCTTCTCTGCCTCTTCAGCATGATGAGGTTGTTGAGGCTCCCCAGAGGATCCATGATAGTCACATCTCTCTCCTGTGTGAACAACAAGTCAGACAGATGGTTAAAGGCCCACAACAGCGGAAATCCACTGTAAAAGGTGATACCAACAGCGTAGCCATGATGTTGTATAACAATTGACGTCTCTAATGAATGTAAAAATTATTTGTCTTAAAATTAGCAAGAAAAGTCATATTTTAGTAGTAACATCGATGATTGCAGGCTAGAAATAAGTTATTCATGTTGTTGAAACTCTAAGCAGTGTGCCAGACGACTTTTGGTCTCCAATATAGGCCCCTTTCTGTGTTTAATAAAATTTTGTCACGAGGGCGATGCACAAGCAATTTGGTTGTAGAAACTCCTTCCTGCTGATGAGGAAACCGGTGGTTATGGATGTAGTATATCTGCCTGGAGCAAAAAATGGTGAGCAAAATGTTTAGTTTTTCACAATGTATTCGGAATATGTATAGGGTAATACTCAGGGGAGTAACCTCCATTTCCAGAATGCTTACAGAATGAGTACATTTCACACTACTTTGGATTATAATTGTAAGGCTTGTTTGAATGTCCTGCTTAATATAATGTTTGTGTCATCCTCGCAAATCAACTGCTTTATACTTAAAAGAACATTTCAACCAGTAAAATGCTCTTTGGCTAGCTTTGCCATCAGCCTGACAATGAGGGTTTGTAAACTAAGTGTTTGCCAAATTGGCCCATAACTTCACCTAACCCTAACCCTAATAACATAGACCTACTGTAGGACGCATAATTTCACCTAACAACAAATGTCGTGTTTGCCATTTGACTGACATTCAGAAAACAATTTCCTGGATAAGCTGATGATAGTTGAACACGTGACTAACTAAACAGCTACAGTATTAAGAATTATATGTAATTATTGAAGAACCACGTTAATGACAGTATCCATTCGGGTGTTGTCAATCAACTCATGACTCAGTTAAAACCATTGGATTTAGCAAACTGAAATGATTTCGGATTTCTGTGCCCACGAAAACTGTTTTCCCAGCGTTAACAAAAGAAGCCACTAAATGATATAGTTCGAGTGCATTTCAGAATACAAAAAAAAAACTGTCCGACAGCAAGATTCCGTATTTAAGTTGAAGTTTATCATATGACAAGCGTAACATTATGACTATAACTACTGTTCCCTGAAGGAGGGAAACTAGGTACAACATACTATTAAATCAACATGTTATGACTATAACTAATGTTCCCTGAAGGAGGGAAACTAGGTACAACATACAATTAAATCCGTGCCTCACTGGAAGCCTCACCTTCCACAGGTGGATAAGCGTGTGGTATGGACTTATTCCTTAAATTTAATACCGCTCTTCCCTGACCCAGGAAGGGGTGGGGCCAAACAGATGTTGTACCTCGTTTCCCTCCTTCAGGGAACAGCAATTATAGTCAAAGTTACACTCCTTTTCAGTCGGTCAACATTGGTATAACATACTATGGGGAAATAGAATCAAACGGACACTAAATGAAACGGCCCCTGGCAGACCACGCAGACCATGCAAGATGGTCGCTTCGCTTCAGGTCCTTAAACTATGGAGTTATATGTTGTTTTATGTATTATTATCGCAGGAGAGGCAGACGGAGCAGCCCACTGGTCAGACTCAGAAGGTGAGCACACCATCCACCGCTTCAGAGCATATTATTCGCCAATGTCCAATCTCTAGACAACAAGGTGGACGAAAGTAGGGCATGAGTTGCATTCCAGAGAGACATCAGAGATTGTAACATTCTCTGTTTCACGGAAACATGGCTCACTCGGGATACGTTGTCAGAGTTGGTACAGCCACCCGGATTCTTCATGCATTGCGCCAACAGAAACAAACATTTCTCTGGCAAGAAGGGAGGGGATGTATGCCTTATGATTAACAACTCATGGTGTAATCATAACAACATACAGGAACTCAAGTCCTTTTGTTCACCGGACCTTGAATTCCTTACAATCAAATGCCGACTGCATTATCTTCCAAGAGAATTCTCTTCGATTACAGTCACAGCCATGTATATCCCTCCCAAGCAGATACGTTGTCAGCCCTGAAAGAACTTCAAAGGACTCTATGTAAACTGGAAAACATACATCCCGAGGCTGCATTTATTGTAGCTGCGGATTTTAACAAAGTTAACCTGAGAACAAGCGTTCCTAAATCCTATCATCATATCAACTGCGCGACTCGAGCTGCTAGCATTCTGGATCACTGCTACTCTAACTTCCGCGATGCATGGAAAGTCCTCCCCCGACCTGCCTTCGGCAAACCTGACCATGACACCATCTTGTTGCTCCCAGCTTATAAACAGAAACTCAAACAGGAAACGCCCAGGCAGGTCTATTCAATGCTGGTCTGACCAATCGGATTTGACGCTTCAAAATTCGACGTGATCGAAGCACTGGGATATGTTCCGGATAGCATCGGACAACAACATTGATGTATACGCTGACTCGGTGAGCGAGTTTATTAGCAGGTGCATCAGAGATGTCGTACCCACTGTGACTATTAAATTGTTTCCTAATCAGAAACCGTGGATTGATGGCAGCTTTCGCGCAAAATTGAGAGCACAAACCACCGCTTTTAACCTGTTGCGTCGCGCAATCTCGGATCCGAGATTCTATTTATAGCCTCAAGCTCATTAGCATAACGCAACGTTAACTATTCATGAAAATCGCAAATGAAATGAAATAAATATATTTGCTCTCAAGCTTAGACTTTTGTTAACAACACTGTCATCTCAGATTTTCAAAATATGCTTTTCAACCATAGCTAAACAAGCATTTGTGTAAGAGTATTGATTGCTAACATAGCTATAAGCCTAGAATTCAGCCAGCAACATTTTCACAAAAGCAAGAAAATAATTCAAATAAAATCATTTACCTTTGAAGAACTTCAGATGTTTTCAATGAGGAGACTCTCAGTTAGATAGCAAATGTTCAGTTTTTCAAAAAAATATTATTTGTGTAGGACAAATCGCTCCGTTTTGTTCACGTTTGGCTATGAAAAAAACCTGCATACAGTTATAGCCTCAAGGACATTAGCATAATGTAACGTTAACGATTTCTGAAAATCGCAAATAAAATGAAAATAATGCGCCTGCTCTAAAGCTTAGCCTTTTCTTAACAACACTGTCATCTCAGATTTTCAAAATATGCTTTTGAACCATCGCTATTCACTAATTTGTGTAAGAGTATGCTAAGCTAGCTTAGCATTTTGAGTAGCATTTAGCACGCAACATTTTCACAAAAACCAGATAACCAAATAAATAAAATCATTTACCTTTGAAGAGCTTCGGATGTTTTCAATGAGGAGACTCTCAGTTACATAGCAAATGTTCAGTTTTTCCTGAAAGCATCTTTGTGTAGGAGAAATCGCTCCGTTTTGTACATCGCATTTGGCTACCGAAACGAACCGAAAATTCAGTCACCAACAACGTCAAACTTTTTCCGAATTAACTCCATAATATCGACCGAAACATGGCAAACGTTGTTTGGAATCAATCCTCAAGGTGTTTTTTTCACATATCTCTTCATTGATATATCGTTCGTGGAAGCCTGCTTTCTTCTCTGAATTCCATGGAAAAATACTTGCAGCTGAGGTTTGCGCACCAATTTCGGCCCTCGACCAGCACAAAAACATCCTGTGGCGGACTGCAATAGCATCGAATAGTCCCCGCGATATGCAACTGTTCAGGGAAGTCAGGAACCAATACACGCAGTCAGAAAGGAAAGCTAAGGCCAGCTTCTTCAGGCAGAAGTTTGCATCCTGTAGCTCCAACTCCAAAAAGTTCTGGGAAACTGTGAAGTCCATGGAGAACAAGAACACCTCCTCCCAGCTGCCCACTGCACTGAGGCTAGGTAAAACGGTCACCACCGATAAATCCATGATTATTGAAAACTTCAACAAGCATTTCTCAACGGCTGGCCATGTCTTCCGCCTGGCTACTCCAACCTCGGCCAACAGCTCCGCCCCCACCGCAGCTTCTCGCCCAAGCCCTTCCAGGTTCTCCTTTACCCAAATCCAGATAGCAGATGTTCTGAAAGAGCTGCAAAACCTGGACCCGTACAAATCAGCTGGGCTTGACAATCTGGACCCTCTATTTCTGAAACTATCCGCCGCCATTGTCGCAACCCCTATTACCAGCCTGTTCAACCTCTCTCTCATATCGTCTGAGATCCCCAAGGATTGGAAAGCTGCCGCAGTCATCCCCCTCTTCAAAGGGGGAGACACCCTGGACCCAAACTGTTACAGACCTATATCCATCCTGCCCTGCCTATCTAAGTTCTTCGAAAGCCAAGTCAACAAACAGGTCACTGACCATCTTGAATCCCACCGTACCTTCTCCGCTGTGCAATCTGGTTTCCGAGCCGGTCACGGGTGCACCTCAGACACACTCAAGGTACTAAACGATATCATAACCGCCATCGATAAAAGACAGTACTGTGCAGCCGTCTTCATCGACCTTGCCAAGGCTTTCGACTCTGTCAATCACCATATTCTTATCGGCAGACTCAGTAGCCTCGGTTTTTCGGATGACTGCCTTGCCTGGTTCACCAATTACTTTGCAGACAGAGTTCAGTGTGTCAAATCGGAGGGCATGCTGTCCGGTCCTCTGGCAGTCTCTATGGGGGTGCCACAGGGTTCAATTCTCGGGCCGACTCTTTTCTCTGTATATATCAATGATGTTGCTCTTGCTGCGGGCGATTCCCTGATCCACCTCTACGCAGACGACACCATTCTATATACTTCCGGCCCGTCCTTGGACACTGTGCTATCTAACCTCCAAACGAGCTTCAATGCCATACAACACTCCTTCCGTGGCCTCCAACTGCCTCTTGATACTCCCCATCCCGGATCCGGGATCGTGAATAAAGCCTCAGGCTCATTAGCATAACGCAACGTTAACGATTTCTGAAAATCGCAAATAAAATGAAAATAATGCGCCTGCTCTCAATCTTAGCCTTTTCTTAACAACACTGTCATCTCAGATTTTCAAAATATGCTTTTGAACCATAGCAAATCAATCATTTGTGTAAGAGTATTGCAAGCTAGCTTAGCATTTTGAGTAGCATTTAGCACGCAACATTTTCACAAAAACCAGATAACCAAATAAATAAAATAATTTACCTTTGAAGAGCTTCGGATGTTTTCAATGAGGAGACTCTCAGTTACATAGCAAATGTTCCGTTTTTCCTGAAAGAATCTTTGTGTAGGAGAAATCGCTCCGTTTTGTACATCACATTTGGCTACCGAAACGAACCGAAAATTCAGTCACCAAAACGTCAAACTTTTTCCGAATTAACTCCATAATATCGACCGAAACATGGCAAACGTTGTTTAGAATCAATCCTCAAGGTGTTTTTCACATATCTCTTCATTGATATGCAGTTCGTGGAAGCCTGCTTTCCCCTCAGAATCGCATGGAAAAATACCAGCAGCTGAAAATGACGTACCAATTTCGACGGAGGACACCGGGCGGACACCTGGAAAATGTAGTCTCTTATGGTCAATCTTCCAATGATATGCCTACAAATACGTCACAATGCTGCAGACACCTTGGGGAAACGACAGAAAGGCCAGGCTCATTCCTCTCGCATTCACAGCCATATAAGGAGACAATGGAAAACGGAGCCTCAAAAATCCTGCTGATTTCCTGGTTGCCGTTTCATCTTGGTTTTGCCTGTAGCTCCCGTTCTAGGGCACCCACAGACAATATCTTTGCTTTATCTTTTTTTCTGGAAAATTCAGTGTTTTCTTTCCAAAGCTATCAATTATATGCATAGTCGAGCATCTTTTTGTGACAAAATATCTTGTTTAAAACGGGAACGTTTTTCATCCAAAAATGAAATTGCGCCCCCAGAGTTTCAAGAGGTTAAACGCTAGTAAAACCAAATGCATGCTTTTCAACCGATCGCTGCCTGCATCCGCATGCCCGACGAGCATCACCACCCTGGATGGTTCCGACCTTGAATATGTGGACACCTATAAGTACCTAGGTGTCTGGCTAGACTGTAAACTCTCCTTCCAGACTCATATCAAACATCTCCAATCGAAAATCAAATCAAGAGTCGGCTTTCTATTCCGCAACAAAGCCTCCTCCACTCACGCCGCCAAACTTACCCTAGTAAAACTGACTATCCTACCGATCCTCGACTTCGGCGATGTCATCTACAAAATTGCTTCCAACACTCTACTCAGCAAACTGGATGCAGTTTATCACAGTGCCATCCGTTTTGTCACTAAAGCACCTTATACCTCCCACCACTGCGACTTGTATGCTCTAGTCGGCTGGCCCTCGCTACATATTCGTCGCCAGACCCACTGGCTCCAGGTCATCTACAAGTCCATGCTAGGTAAAGCTCCGCCTTATCTCAGTTCACTGGTCACGATGGCAACACCCATCCGTAGCACGCGCTCCAGCAGGTGTATCTCACTGATCATCCCTAAAGCCAACACCTCATTTGGCCGCCTTTCGTTCCAGTACTCTGCTGCCTGTGACTGGAACGAATTGCAAAAATCCCTGAAGTTGGAGACTTTTATCTCCCTCACCAACTTCAAACATGTGCTATCTGAGCAGCTAACCGATCGCTGCAGCTGTACATAGTCTATTGGTAAATAGCCCACCCATTTTCACCTACCTCATCCCCACACTGTTTTTATTTATTTACTTTTCTGCTCTTTTGCACACCAGTATCTCTACCTGTACATGACCATCTGATCATTTATCACTCCGGTGCTAATCTGCAAAATTGTAATTATTCGCCTACCTCCTCATGCCTTTTGCACACAATGTATATAGACTCCCCTTTTTTTCTACTGTGTTATTGACTTGTTAATTGTTTACTCCATGTGTAACTCTGTGTTGTCTGTTCACACTGCTATGCTTTATCTTGGCCAGGTCGCAGTTGCAAATGAGAACTTGTTCTCAACTAGCCTACCTGGTTAAATAAAGGTGAAATAAAATAAAATAGTACACCCCTAAGTGAAATAGGACTCAATTAGCCATTTTCCCTCCCCAGTGTCAAGTGACTCGTTATTGTTATAAAGTCTCAGGTGTGAATGGGGAGCAGATGTGTTAAATTTGGTGTCATCGCTCTCACACTCCCTCATACTGACTGGTCACTGGAAGTTTAACATGGCACCTCATGGCAAAGAACTCTCTGGGGATCTTTAAAAAATAATTGTTGCTCTACATAAAGATGGCCTGGGCTATAAGAAGATTGCCAAGACCCTGAAAATGAGCTGCAGCATGGTGGCCAAGACCATACAGCGGTTTAACTGGACAGATTCCACTCAGAACAGGCCTCGCCATGGTCGACCAAAGAAGTCGTGCTCAGTGTCATATCCATAGGTTGTCTTTGGGAAATAGACGTATGAGTGCTTCCAGCATTGCTGCAGAGGTGGGGGGGGGGTCAGCCTGTCAGTGCTCAAACCATACGCCGTACACTGAATCAAATTGGTCTGCATGGCTATGGTCCCAGAAGGAAGCCTCTTCTAAAGATGATGCACAAGAAAGCCCGCAAACAGTTTGCTGAAGACAAGCAGACTAACAACATGGATTACTGAAACCATGTCCTGTGGTCTGATGAGACCAAGATAAACTTATTTGGTTCAGATGGTGTCAAGCGTGTGTGGCGGCAACCAGGTGAGGAGTACAAAGACAAGTGTGTCTTGCCTACAGTCAAGCATGGTGGTGGGAGTGTCATGGTCTGGGGCTGCATGAGTGCTGCTGGCCCTGGGGAGCTACAGTTAATTGAGGGAACCATGAATGCCAACATGTACTGTGACATACTGAAGCAGAGCATGATTGTCCTGTGTGGCTCAGTCGGTAGAGCATGGCGCTTGCAACGCCAAGCGTCGTGGGTTCGATTCCCGCTGGGGCCACCCATTTGTAAAAGTAGTGGCCCCAGCCGACATGTAAGTCGCTTTGGACAAAAGCGTCTGCTAAATGGGATATATTATTATTATTATTATTATTATTGGGATATATTATGATCCCCTCCCTTCAGAGACTGGGCCGTAGGGCAGTATTCCAACATGATAAAGACCCCAAACACACCGTCAAGACGACCACTGCCTTGCTAAAGAAGCTGAGGGTAAAGGTGATGGACTGGCCAAGCATGTCTCCAGATCTAAACCCTATTGAGCATATGTGGGGCATCCTCAAACGGAAAGGTGGAGTGCAAGGTCTCTAACATCCACCAGCTCCGTGATGTCGTCATGGAGGAGTGGAAGAGGACTCCAGTGGCAACCTGTGAAGCTCTGGTGAACTCCATGCCCAAGAGGGTTAAGGCAGTGCTGGAAAATTATGGTGGCCACACAAAATATTGACACTTTGGGCCCAATTTTGACATTTTCACTTAGGGGTGTACTCACTTTTGTTGCCAGCGGTTTAGACATTAATGGCTGTGGGTTGAGTTATTTTGAGGGGACAGCAAATGTACACTGTTATACAAGCTGTACACTCACTACTTTACATTCTAGCAAAGTGTCATTTCTTCAGTGTTGTCACATGAAAAGATATACTCAAATATTTACAAAAATGTGAGGGGTGTACTCACTTTTATGATATACTGTATCCTACATTACTCACCTCATATGTATATACTGTATTCTATGCCATTTCTGCATCTTGCCTATGACGTACGGCCATTGCTCATCCATATATTTATATGTACATATTCCTTACATTTGTGTGTATAAGGTAGTTGATGTGAATTTATTAGATTACTGCATTGTCTGAACTAGAAGCACAAGCATTTCTCTACACTTGTATTAACATCTGCTAACCATGTGTATGTGACCAATAACATTTGATTTGACCCCGCAAGATTTGTCAGTTTTGTCAATTTATTCATTATCTTTTGTTTAAAACCCTCCTGTCAATGTTGAGTAAGGACACACACCTGATTACCCATATAGAAGTAGGATTGGTCTACCGGACAATAGTTCCTCAAAGTATTTTAGCAAAATATTTCCAGCTCTCACCCTTTTGATAACCACTCAGCATTGAAAGGGGAAAATGTATTGCTCTGATCCAGTGGAAATGTCATAAAATACCTGATTACTTCTTATTCTTTGCACAAATAGCCGACAGCTGTGTCTGTCTCGAACTCACTGGCGCGGGAAACTGAGGGCACAGAATACTTTATACAATGTTGCAAGCTTGCTATCTCCTTTCGGGCTGACCCAGTTGATAGTTGATACAATGTTTCCAGTTTGTTGTAGACAGGTCATTCGCAGCCAATGTGGGGTGGGGTTTCCTTCTAGTTAGTTTATATTGATGACTGGAACCCTCTAGTTATGACTTCGAGTCATTTGTGTGTCTTAATTATTTAATCAAACAGCATGCTTAAAGTATCAAATAAAATGTATTTATAAAGCCCTTCTTACATCAGCTGATATCTCAAAGTGCTGTACAGAAACCCAGCCTAAAACCCCAACAGCAAGCAATGCAGGAGTAGAAGCATGGTGGCTAGGAAAAACTCCCTAGAAAGGCCAGACCTAGGAAGAAACCAGGTTGTGAGGGGTGGCCAGTCCTCTTCTGGCTGTGCCGGGTGGAGATGATAATAGAACATGGTGTTCAAATGTTCATAGGTGACCAGCAGGGTCAAATAATAATAATCACAGTGGATGTCGAGGTAGCAACAGGTCAGCACCTCAGGAGTAAATGCCAGTTGGCTTTTCATAGCAAGTTCAGACAAGTTCAGTACATATAGTTGATTTTATAAAAACACATGGGGCGATTGGTAGAAAGAACAGATGACTCTTGGTTGACCAAGATGTTTTTTTAGTTGGGGACAGCACTAGAACATGATTTTGGGGCTCCAGAGTGGCACAGCAGACACTGCATCTCAGGGCTTGAAGCGTCACTACAGACACCCTGGTTCAAATCCAGGCTGTATCACAACCGGTCGTGATTGAGAGTTCCATAGGGCGGCGAAACAATTGGCCCAGCGTCATCCGGGGTAGGCAGTCATTGTAAATAAGAATTTGTTCTTAACTGACTTGCCTAGTTAAACAAAGGTTACATTTAAATAAATAAAAAATAGTGTTTCATGACAAACCATTTTTTACAAATCCGTCAAGGCACCAACTTTGAGAAGGGTTTAAAACAAAGGTTTCAAACCAATTCATGAATGTAATTGAATCTAGGTATGTCTTGCCTTTAATGTAAGGGCATGAAATATATATATATATATATACACACACTGCTCAAAAAAAATAAAGGAAACACTAAAATAACATCCTAGATTAGAATGAATGAAATATTCTTATTAAATACTTTTTTCTTTACATAGTTGAATGTGCTGACAACAAAATCACACAAAAATGATCAATGGAAATCAAATTTATCAACCCATGGAGGTCTGGATTTGGAGTCACACTCAAAATTAAAGTGGAAAACCACACTACAGGCTGATCCAACATTGATGTAATGTCCTTAAAACAAGTCAAAATGAGGCTCAGTAGTGTGTGGCCTCCACGTGCCTGTATGACCTCCCTACAACGCCTGGGCATGCTCCTGGGCATGCTCCACTTACTTCCCAAGTGGACAGTTTGATTTCACAGAAGTGTGATTGACTTGGAGCTACATTGTGTTGTTTAAGTGTTCCCTTTATTTTTTTGAGCAGTATATATATATATATATATCCTAGAAACCTGGTTAAACTATCATTATGACATCATGGATGAATTCTACAACATACTATATATCCTAGAAACCTGGTTAAACTATCATTATGACATCATGGATGAATTATACAATATACTATATATCCTAGAAACCTGGTTAAATTATCATTATGACATCATGGCTGAATTCTAAAATATACTATATGGCCTAGAAACCTGGTTAAACTATCATTGTGACATCAAGGCTGAATTCTAGAATATACTATATGGCCTAGAATCCTGGTTAAATTATCATTATGACATCATGGATGGCCAGTCCTTGTATTCACCATGTAGTGAATTCAGGGGGTAGCCCTGAGCTGAACTGAAACCTAGGTCCAGCGACTGTCAAGCCAACACCTTATAACTGTTATGTTACATTTCTCCAGCCCCCATCCTTCAGCTGTTTACCAAACCAAGACTCTGGGCAGCCATTTTGTTGCTGTTTAAAAACTAGGTTTCCCCTTTAAAAACCCACACATCAATCAACCAACCACACATCAGTTAAACAACTGCAGTGTTTGTGCCTCTGTATTTAATTAAGACAGTACTTACTAGTGTTAATCAGGGCCCGGTTTCTCAAAGCCATCTTACGGCTAAGTTCATCATTAGAACCATTGGATGCCTTAAGATGCGTTTGAGAAACAGGGACCAGAAATCTAGTTTCCTCCTTTTTGCATGTGACAGTCATCTCCCCATCCTTCTCTTTCTCTTCCTCCTCCTCCTTTTTCACTCTGAACGCGTCCTCTTCTTTCACTGAAACATCTTTCTCTTCTTCTTTCACTGTAACAGCCTCACCCTCTACTTGTTTTACTGCGACATCCTCTTCTTCCTCCTCTTCTTTCACAACAACGTTCAACCAAAGACCTTTCTCCGTCCAGCAGACCTCCTCTTCTGTAGCAGGAGGAGAGAACCTTAGTGAGCTCATGGTAAGGAATGTTAGCTAGCTAGGCTAATACTAACTTAACCAGCACGCCGGTTGACTAACAGCAGCAACACCGTAAATATGAAATGAAATCGGATAACTAACTAGACGACAGAATTGGGTTTAAAACACAGTGGCCAATATACACGAACGTGTCTAAAGAGCTTTATTGGTTCGGCTATTTTGTCTAGCAAGCTACCGAGGTGGCTGACGAAGTGTTGCTGCTGTTGAAAGAAGCGTTCCGTCCACTAGAATATACGTCACACTAGCATCATTGCCTTAAAGTCGCACATGGTCATCTGCTGAGTGGAGTGGGTAACGCAGTTGAGTAGCATGTTTATTTTATCTTCAGACAAGTTAAAGTGTAGGAAGCATGAGTTTTTTTCTCACCAGAGTAACAATACAGTGTGGTTAAAGACTTAGTAACTGAGTTGTAATAACGAAATGGTTACCTGTAAGCACAAACAGTTATGTTTTTGCATGATTTCATATTTATTCACTTATTTCCAGATATCTGCTAAACTACTAATGCACTATTTCTCAACGTAATATGGAGGATCTACTCTGAGCTACGGAGTTTGTATGCTAGCTCAAACTTGCAAAAGTTAGCCACACCTCATGCTTTCATATACTGCGTGGTTGTGATATCTCGTGGGAACGCATTAGAATGGTAGGCTCCGGTGCCTTCTTGCCAGTAGGGATGTTACTTTTGATACCGGAGCAACGAGGTATGCGTCGAAATCGCAAAGCAGTATATTTCAAAGCTGTGTGCTGATGCCTGTATCACTTTATCAGCAGCACGTGATCAATGACGTCCGAAGCTTAATTTCATCGAACAACCACCAGATTGGTTTGGTATTGGACTTGTTCGACACTGCAGGCGACTGACAACTGACTGATCTACAAATCATCTTACATCATAAATAACTATGCATTATTATTTATAAATCAGTCAGCCAGTGACCATTTACCCACAATGCAGCATGGATTTGATGCTCTCGAACATGGAAAGTGGTTTAGTAGATGACATAAAGGCGATGCTGCGCACGTGCTACGGTGTGGGACGTCATTCTATAAAAATGACATAAAGGCTATGCTGCGCAGGTGCTACGGTGTGGGACGTCATCTATAATAATGACATAAAGGCTATGCTGCGCAGGTGCTACGGTGTGGGACGTCATCTATAATAATGACATAAAGGCTATGCTGCGCAGGTGCTACGGTGTGGGTTGTCATCTATAATAATGATATAAAGGCTATGCTGCTACGGTGTGGGTTTTCATCTATAATGATGACATGAAAGCTATGCTGCTACGTGCTACGGTGTGGGTTGTCATCTATAATAATGACATAAAGGCTATGCTGCTACGTGCTACGGTGTGGGTTGTCATCTATAATAATGATATAAAGGCTATGCTGCTATGGTGTGGGACTGTCGTCTATAATAATGACAAAGGCTATGCTGCTACGGTGTGGGATGTCATCTATGTGGCTGTTATAAATTCTATGTTTCTCAAAGCCTTGAGTAATGAACCTATTTTTGACACAATTGCCTGGAAAGCGTCAATGCTTCAAGAATCTTTGTTCCCCCATCACTACTTTTCAGCAAATTCTCTGTGAAGTAGACTATGGGAGTTTTGTAACTTTTACAACATTGGCTTACTGCTAGCGCACTAGCTGACTGACATCTGGAACCTATTTTGGATTTGGGGGATTTTCCCTGCCATCAATCTGTGTCTGCTCTTTTGATCTGCAGTCATGTTTTAGTTTGGTTTTGTTAATCGGGTTCTAACTGGTCTCCGGTAGTTGGGCTCCAGCTCGCTGACCATAGCTAGTTGGCTATATAGCTAATGTTAGCTGGCTGGCTAAGATAACTGCATATACAGTGGGGCAAAAACGTATTTAGTCAGCCACCAATTGTGCAAGTTCTCCCACTTAAAAGGATGAGAGAGGCCTGCAATTTTCATCATAGGTACACTTCAACTATGAAAGACAAAATGAAAAAAAAATCCAGAAAATCACATTGTAGGATTTTTTATGAATTTATTTGCAAATTATGGTGGAAAATAAGTATTTGATTACCTACAAACAAGCAAGATTTCTGGCTCTCACAGACCTGTAACTTCTTCTTTAAGAGGCTCCTCTGTCCTCCACTCGTTACCTGTATTAATGGCACCTGTTTGAACTTGTTATCAGTATAAAAGACACCTGTCCACAATCTCAAACAGTCACACTCCAAACTCCACTATGGCCAAGACCAAATAGCTGTCAAAGAACACCAGAAACAAAATTGTAGACCTGCACCAGGCTGGGAAGACTGAATCTGCAATAGGTAAGCAGCTTGGTTTGAAGAAATCAACTGTGGGAGCAATTATTAGGAAATGGAAGACATACAAGACCACTGATAATCTCCCTCGATCTTGGGCTCCATGCAAGATCTCACCCCGTGGGGTCAAAATGATCACAAGAACAGTGAGTAAAAATCCCAGAACCACACGGGGGGACCTAGTGAATGACCTGCAGAGAGCTGGGAGCAAAGTAACAAAGCCTACCATCATTAACACACTCTGGCGCCAGGGACTCAAATCCTGCAGTGCCAGACGTGTCCCCCTGCTTAAGCCAGTACATGTCCAGGCCCATCTGAAGTTTGCTAGAGAGCATTTTGATGATCCAGAAGAAGATTGGGAGAATGTCATATGGTCAGATCAAACCAAAATATAACTTTATGGTAAAAACTCAACTCGTCGTGTTTGGAGGACAAAGAATGCTGAGTTGCATCCAAAGAACAACATACGTACTGTGAAGCATGGGGATGGAAGCATCATGCTTTGGGGCTGTTTTTCTGCAAAGGGACAGGACGACTGATCCGTGTAAAGGAAAGAATGAATGGGGCCATGTATCGTGAGATTTTGAGTGAAAACCTTCTTCCATCAGCAAGGGCATTGAAGATGAAACGTGGCTGGGTCTTTCAGCATGACAATGATCCCAAACACACCACCCGGGCAACAAAGGAGTGGCTTTGTAAGAAGCATTTCAAGGTCCTGGAGTGGCCTAGCCAGTCTCCAGATCTCAACCCCATAGAAAATCTTTGGAGGGAGTTGAAAGTCTGTGTTGCCCAGCAACAGCCCCAAAACATCACTGCTCTCGAGGAGATCTGCATGGAGGAATGGGCCAAAATACAAGCAACAGTGTGTGGAAAAACTTGTGAAGACTTACAGAAAACATTTGACTTCTGTCATTGCCAACAAAGGGTATATAACAAAGTATTGAGATAAACTTTTGTTATTGACCAAATACTTATTTTCTACCTTAATTTTCAAATAAATTCATTAAAAAACCTACAATGTGATTTTCTGGATTTTTTCCCCCTCATTTTGTCTGTCATAGTTGAAGTGTGGGAGAACTTGCACAATTGGTGGCTGACTAAATACTTTTTTGCCCCACTGGAGCTAACCCCTAACCTTAACCCCTACCTTAACCATTTTAAATGTCAACTTCAATGGGCTCGGGATGTCCCAAGGATGTATCTCTACCTGAAAATACATGATCTAAGTGATGGATAGTTGGTATTCAGCAGTCATAAAGCCTTATTTACTTTAATGAACTATTAAAGTTGTGATTTTGTCAGACAGCAACTCTACACTTTGTTGACTGACTGATCCATCCCTCCTCAGCCTTCCTCTCTTCTGAAGACCCAGTGAGGGTGGAGCTCAGTCACAGAGCTGTTGAGGGACTGGTTAGAAAGAACACTTCTACAGCCAGAGAGGTGAGAGGTCACACATGGTTTAGATGGTAAATATGTATGCCCCCTTAGCGGTTCATCACGTAAGCAAAAGGGAATATGTTCCATCTATGTTTATTTACATTAGTGCAAGTTCCCCCCAGGCACACACATATTTGTTCTTTGTTATTACCTGAGCCACTGCCTGTTCACCCCACTATCATCCAGAAGTCATCCTTCTTCGTTGTCTGTTTGTTTTGTCTTATTAGTTTTACCTGTGTCCTGTTGTATGGCTTAATGGGCTTCATTATTTAAAGTACGTGTACCCGCCCTTGTTTTTTGCGGGATTGTATTCATGTTACGTGTGTGCGTTAGGTAGAGGTGTTCTTGTTTCTGGATGTGGCACCCTGTGGTTTGGGTGGTCCACATTATTGTCCACACCTTGTGTTTTGGGCTTGCTATTTTTTGTGCCGCATTAAAGTGCACCTTTTCCCAGTGCAACTCTGCGCCTGATTCCTTCCTCACCCACCTAGTCCCGCATGACAAATGTTTTGTTTTCGAAATGATCGTTTCTGGATTTGACCATATTAATGACCTAAGGCTCGTATTTTTGTGTGTTATTATGTAATAATTAAGTCTAATGATTTGATATTTGATAGAGCAGCCTGACTGAGCGGTGGTTGGCAGCAGCAGGCTCATAAGCATTCATTCAAACAGCACTTTCGTGGGTTTTCCAGCAGATCTTCGCTGTGCTTCAAGCATTGAGCTGTTTATGACTGTTTATGACTGTTTGTGCCTATCAACTCCCGAGATTAGGCTGGTGTAAATGTCGATCCTTCAAACACAGCCAAGCTGTCTTCATCAGTGTATAATCACAAACACTGCGGGACGACTTGTTTATATAGTGTCAAAAGACACAGGTGTCTGTAATCATGGCCAAGAGTGGCCTAATATCATTGGTTAATAATCAAATATTAAAATGTCATACAAAAAACAGCATACAAACAAATGGATAACATACAATCATAGATTAATTTGACTACACAAGCTTACAAACAATTACAACGGCAAAGTCACAATAATCACAAGAATGGCTTCAGGTCAAAGTCTACGTTGAGACCGAAGGGCGCAAGGGTCTTTAAATTAAAGACCTTGACAATAAATTATCAAGGTCACCCCTTCTCCTAGGGAGGGTGACATGTTCGATGCCAATGTAACGCAGAGACGAAATTGAGTGGCCTGCCTCCAAGCAGTGGGCCCAACTGGATAAGTAAATTTTTTACACCTGATGGTGCTATGATGCTCTGAGATACGTACTTTTAATTCGCGCTTTGTTTTACCTACATCATTTTTACCACAAGGACAAGTTATAAGGTAAATAACTGCCTTAGTGGAGCAGGTAATAACACCTTTGATTGGGATCGATTTCCCTGTTTGTGTTTGTTTGAAGGATCGACATTTATAAGTGCCATTACATTGAGCACAGCCATTACATTTGTAATTTCCATCCAGTATGGGCGCAAATAGACGTTGTTCAGGAATATCTTGGGTTGGTAAATCAGAGTTTACCAATTGGTCTCTGAGGTTTCTGCCCCGCGAGAATACGACCAAGGGAAGGTCCGAAAACACATTACCGAGACTATCATCGGATTTTAGGATGTGCCAATGTTTGTGAACAATTCCCTTAATTTGTTCAGAGCACTTTGAGTAGCGGGTAGTTAGAACGCAAGAATGCGTCTTTTTGCAAGACTGACATTGAAAAGGTCATGTCTCGTTTTGTCTTGAATTTTCTCAATGGCAATATTAATCTGATCATTCTTGTAGCCCCTCTCCTTGAACTTTCTTTGCGTCTCAGCCATATTTCTGTCGAAATCTGATTGTTTTTTGCATATTCTTTTGATTCGACAGAATTGGCTGTAGGGCAAACTATTTTTTCAAGGGAAGTGGGAGACGACTATCGGCCCTCAACAAACTGTTACGATCAGTAGGCTTCCTGTAAAGATCAGTGTATAGAACATTATCTTCAGACAAGATCAGAAGATCAAGAAAACTGATTTGACATGTATCAGATTGCATAGTAAATCTCAGACGCTCAGAACAGGAGTTAAGAAAAGCATGGAACGCCTGGAGCTGTTTTGCATCACCCCTCCATAGAACAAAAATATCATCAATATACCATTTCCAAATAATGATGTGAGGCAAGAAAGCATTTTTGAGAGGATTGAAAATAGACTGTTTCTCCATGTAACCCACATACAAATTAGCATAGTTAGGAGCCATGGGGGATCCCATAGCAGTACCTTTCGTCTGAATAAAGAAATCATTTAGAAACATGAAATAGTAATGCTTGAGTACTATTTCAGCCAATGTTACAATGCATGCACTGGAAGGTAGTTCATTAGGGTCACGTTGCAGAAGAAAATGTTCCATAGCTTCAATACCGCCCTCGTGTGGAATATTAGTGTATAATGACTCAACATCAAAAGTAACTAACAAGGTATTCTCAGGGAGAGGATCAAGAGATTCAATGATAGAGATCTTACTGCTGGTGTCCTTTACAAAGGAGGGGAGCTGTTCTGCGAGTGGTCTAATAAAAAAGTAAACAAAAGTAGATAGAGGGGCCGTTACTGCATCAATGCCCGCTACAATAGGCCGCCCTGGAGTTTGTGTAACATTCTTGTGTAATTTCGGCAAAGTATAGAAAGTGGAAATTTTAGGGTGTTGATTAGCCAAAAAAGCATGTTCTTTTGACACTATATAAACAAGTCATCCCGCAGTGTTTGTGATTATACCCTGATGAAGACAGCTTGGCTGTCGAAACGTTGGTAATTCATTGAAAGGGGTGTATCTTGGCTATAAAAGACCTTTGTACTTTTGTCTCAGTGCTCTCAACGAATCATCTGGGGGTGATTCGTCGACCATCCATCATTTATTGTAGAGCACTCAATTGATTAACTTTGTGTACGTTGTATTGCCCTGCTCCCTTAAGTGAATAAGGATTTAGTTTAAGTAAAGCTCTGACTTGTGTGATAAGTTTGTCTCATTTGATATTAAAGAAATTAACAACCACATATGGGGATGTGAATCTTGACTTGGAGACTGACGACCTGGGTAAATGACCTGGCTCCTGATAACCTGGGTAAATGGTGCATGAGGGATCCCTTTAACTTGGCCACACTTCGGGAGTGGATACCACAACTCAAACCTAGTTTAAAAAAGAGGTGCGCGATACACGGAAAGTGTCGTTTTTTTTAGAAAAGCGTGTGTGTTCCTGTGTGAGGGGGGCACCTTGGAGGTGTAAACAGGGCCCAGTCAGTAGGCTCTGAGTGTGTATTCCTGTGTGGAGGTGTAAACTGGGCCCAGTCAGCTATCTGTGTGAACTGGATGAAAACTAGAATCTGTGTTTACTAGTTAAGACTATTTATGATACAGTATAAACTAGTAAGGTGCACCTGTAATTATTTGAAAAATGTGATTGTTTTAAACCTGTACCCCATTTTAGAAGTATTGAAAGATGTAAATGTATGAGTTGCATTATCCTAGGAACTAACCATGAGATAGAAATGTGAAAATATTCCTGCAGGTTAAAATATTGTTGAAAACCAACTAATTGATTAGATATGTTTGAGAATAGCATTGTGTGACTGTGATATGAGAGTTGTGTGACTGGGGAAATGAGTCTTAATCTGTCACACCCTGACCTTAGTGTTCTTTGTTATTATTATTTTGTAGTGTTCACGTTTATGGTCTTATTAAACATGTTGAACTCTAACCACGCTGCGCTTTGGTCCGATCCTTCGTCCACAGAAGAAAGACGTTACATAATCTGACGTTTGGATAGTAACATATTGAAATATGCTTAATCAGATGATTGAAATTTGGATAATAACTGTGATATTTTAGAAAGCAGCGGAAGGTCTACAGTTCCTGGGAAGCTTGATTTTGCTCTGGTCTCTGGGAGTTTAGAAAACTGTTGACGATCCGGTCATTGTCCCGTAAACAAACAAATATAACATAAAAAATATCCAATAAATGTCGTTCCACTTCATGATTGTGTCCCACTTGTTGTTGATTCTTCACAAAAAATACAGTTTTATATCTTTATGTTTGAAGCCTGAAATGTGGCAAAAGGTCGCAAAGTTCAAGGGGGCCGAATACTTTCGCAAGGCACTGTAACAAATATTCAGCTGTAGTTTTACATAAGCATGCACACCTATGTTTATGAAGAAACGGATGATTGGTGCATAGGCAGACCTTGTCACGGACATAAAGGCCACGCAGGTCCTCATTGAAGAGGTAGGGCAAGAGCAGGATCGCTGCTGTGGTCTCCAGTCCTTGTAAAGTAAAGCAATGATCTTACTACACTTGCTAATTTTATTACAAAATACATTAGAGAAAGGGAAGGAATACCTCTTCTGTATTGTCCTTCAGGGACTGTCAAAATAGCAGGATGATGTCCTCACCCCTGCCTCGCCTCTCTACCTCTGATAATTCAAGGACTATCTTTTTGTCTATATCCATTCCATGGACTTATTTCTGAGAAGATCTGAAAATATCATTTGCACACATTTTGTATGCGGAATCCCTAGCCATAACAAGTTTTAAGGAAGTGATTGAGGTGGAAACTGGTTATTGGGATTCTAACCTATGTTTAGAATGGATTCAGTATAAAGCTAGATCAGTAGCGAAAGAAGAATGTTAGGCCTGCGCCTCAGCAAAACCTCAGTTCATAACCATTCCCTTTCCATTTGATGGAATTGTTCACCTAGGGGAATGGCCTGTATGGTAAAGCTGTTCAAGAGGGCAGGGAGCTGAACAATGACAGTTGCATTGATCTGTGATATCAGTCTCCAGGTGCCGATAACATCCAGACTTCCCCCTTTCACAGTTACAGGAGGATATTATTATTGTATGGCTCGCTACACCACACACGGATGGGACGTAGGGGAAGTAAGAACATAGAACTTGCCATAGGAAAGAGTCTTTACTCTTACCCAGAGTCAGGTAGAATAGTGAGAAGGAGTGCTCTGCCAGGATCTTTTGACAATAGAGTTTACATTGATAGCATTGGAGTTCCAAGGGGGTTACCTGATGAGTTCTGGATTGGAACCAAGCATTTATGGTGATAACTGCTGCAACTAGGTTGATGGGATGACAGAATAGAATAGTATTGGATATGTCACAGGCTGAAAAGGGTGGGGGGGTGTATGAGGTTCTGAGCAGAATGTTGTAATTTCATCCCCGATAACACGGCTCCGGATGGATCAGTGACCAAGGCCCTGGCTGGTTTAACCACACTAGCTCACGGGCTGGCAGAAAACTCTGGGGTGGATACTTCTCTGACTAATTGGATTGACAGTATGTTTGGAAAATGGAAAAATGTCATGATCACTGTATTGTGGGCTACCTTCACCTGTGTGACTGTGTTAGTTTTGTGCAGATGATTCCGGTGTGAAAGGTTCTTATTTCCAAGACTCTGGAGAAATCAATGACACAACAGATGGTGAGATATGGACCGATTCCAAGCTCTGACCAATGGAATGATGAATACAAGCCTCAGATCTAGTAGATGAGTGAATCCGTATCCTTCACATAGAGAAGCCTGTTTGATGAGACCATTTTGATGTTTAGAGATTCTAGGTTGTATCTTGTTTTGATGCTGGAATGTTTCTGATGAAGATGGTAACGAAAATCCTGATAAGAAGAGTTATGATTCTGATGTAGGCCTACAGCAGCCAATGTAAATGCATAACAATAAATATTTCTAATAAAAATAGATGAGCTTTTTAATATTCTAATAAAAAATAGAGGTGTGATTGGATGTATAAGATTTAGTCATAGGCTGGAAAATAGTTTTTTTTAAATTCTTTATACAATAAATGTGTCTTTCTTTTAAACTTTGTATTCTGAGTTTGACACCTGAAAATCATTGGGTTTTTATATTTATGGCACCCTTGCGGGTGTCAAAAGGGGGAATCAAAAACTCCCGTTTATATGAATGATAATCAACAAAGGGACGTGCATCACTTCATGTATTCACAAAATAAAGGTTTAAAGTTCCTGGGTTCATCAGCAACCTAGTATATCGGATGGTGTGGTTACACCCCCCGGGGGTGTAAAAAGGGGGATTGTGAGGTTCTGTGTTATGCACTCTAGCCCGTTACCATATCATATATGATTGAATATTATTTGCTGTTGGCTTGTGTGGGTGTATGTGTTGTGCAACATAGCTGACTTGTGACATTGTGTAGCATAGTGTGAATTGCAACTAATCTAGGGTGTCAACAGTTTCAGGGCCATGGACTTTCTCATGATGGAAAAATACAGAATAACATAACAGGAACTGTGCAATGAGTTGTGGGGACACATACAGAACGTAGTGTAGCAAACAGACTGTCTTTTAGAACTCAAACTTAGCAATGACAGGAACCAGATGTGTGATAACGGTATCTAGGGTTTGAGCGCATAGATATTCTACACAGCAACAGTTACATCTATCACCTGGAGTGCCTAGGGGCTGGGACCAGCTCGTGCGCCAACAATCAACGATAGGTTGAGTAAGTTTAAACCACACTTGACCTCTACTCTGACAGGCCGGCTCGGAAGCAGGAACTACTTCTGTCAGAGTATTAAAGAAGATACCGTTAGGGTGTTGGCCAGTTCTCTGTTTGCCCTGCGAGGTGTGACAGAGAGCCCGTATATACGAAGTCCGCATTTACCATTTATTGCTTGAGTTTAATAAATACTTAAAGGAAAATTGATGACTCTGAATTACATTCTATCCTGATACCAGATTAGATTGACGCAATAGTATTGTACATGTAACGTTATGCCCCCTTGTGAGTTAATAGTATTGCATGCTGTAGCAGGCTATATAAAGAGGAAGACCTCCTTTGACGATTCAGTTCATTGTAACATCTCGTCTGGACAGGTCACCGTCCTTAATTAGTTAGTCAGTTAGTTCACGAAGCTAACGTTAGCTAGTTCATTATCACAAAAGTGAGAACTGCTCTAGATTGGAAACTTACGTTAATGAGTGTAAAGTCATGTTGGCTTTATGGAAACGATATACAATATATGGGAAAGAATATAGTTCAGGAAACAACCCAAACCTAGATCTGCCTAGTTAGGACATAACATTAGCTAGTTAGCTAACGGTACTGTACTGTAGCTCATACAACGCCGACGGTCAAACCGTTTCTAATATTTACGCTAATTAGCTATAGTAACGTTATGGAAGCTATTCACAGAAAACCATCATTGTCTTCGTTATTCATTATTATGTTATATTATATAATTTATTTTGATACATATTCAGAGCCAAACATCAACCCAACTTACCTTTTTAACTGTTGTCGCATCCAAACTAGTCACCATCGTTTTCAGCTGAAATTGCGAAATTCCCGGAAGAACAACGGAGGTTCCTCGATGAACCCACCTTCTAACAAGTTATTTGAAAAACCTTTTGGGGCTGTTTTTCATTGACCAAGAACCCTACGGTTCTTAGGGGATCTGAGAACAACTCCAGTTGAACCCTTCATTTTTAGAGTGTAGTCGGCTCTATTTACTCTCAGATTCAAACATGCTGATTAGCATCAACGATGAAGTCAGCTGCTGCTGCTCCAATACAGTATGAGGTGAGACATTGAACTGATGTTGAATTGGGCAGTCAGCTGCTGCTGCTCCAATACAGTATGGGGTGAGACGGTGAACTGATGTTGAGCCGGGTGGTCAGCTGCTTCTTCTCCAATACAGTATGAGGTGAGACGGTGAACGGATGTTGCCCCGGGCAGTCAGCTGCTGCTGCTCCAACGCAGTGTGAGGTGAGACGGTGAACTGACGTTGAACCGGGCGGTCAGCTGCTTCTGCTCCAATACAGTATTAGGTGAGACGGTGAACTGATGTTGATTTGGGCAGTCAGCTGCTGCTGCTCCAATACTGTATGAGGTGAGATGGTGAACTGACGTTGAACCGGGCAGTCAGCTGCTCCTGCTCTAATACAGTATGAGGTGAGATGGTGAACTGACGTTGAACCGGGCAGTCAGCTGCTCCTGCTCTAATACAGTATGAGGTGAGACGGTGAACTGATGTTGAACCGGGCAGTCAGATGCTGCTGCTCCAATACTGTATGAGGTGAGATGGTGAACTGACGTTGAACCGGGCAGTCAGCTGCTCCTGCTCTAATACAGTATGAGTTGAGATGGTGAACTGATGTTGAACCGGGCAGTCAGATGCTGCTGCTCCAATACTGTATGAGGTGAGACGGTGAACCGATGTTGAACTGGGCAGTCAGTCATTCATTCTGTACTATGAGTCTATCAAATCAAATCAAATGGAATTTTATCTTACAGTGAAATGCTTATTTTACAAGCCCCTAACCAACAATGCAGTTTAAAAAAGTATGAATAAGAAATAAAAGGACAAGTAATTAAAGAGTAGAAGTTAAATAACAATAGCTAGACTATATACAGGGGTTACCGGTACAGAGTCAATGTGCGGGGGCACTGGTTAGTCAAGGTAATTGAGGTAATATGTACATGTAGGTAGAGTTATTAAAGTGACTATGCATAGATGATAACAGAGAGTGGGGCGGAGCCTTCCTCTGACACCGTCTGGTATAGAGGTCCTGGATGGCAGGAAGCTTGGCCCAAGTAATGTACTGGGCTGTACGCACTCCCCTCTGTAATGCCTTGCGGTCGGAGGTAGAGCAGTTTCCAAACCAGGCCCGGATGCAACCATACATGATGCTCTCGATGATGCAGCTGTAGAACCTTTTGAGGATCTGAGGACCCATGCCAAATCTTTTCAGTCTCCTGAGGGGGAATAGGTTTTGTCATGCCCTCTTCACAACTTTTCTTGGTGTGCTTGGACCATGATAGTTTGTTAATAAAGTGGACACCAAGGAACTTGACGCTCTCTACCCGGTGATGAGAATGGGGGTGTGCTCGGTCTTCCTTTTCCTGTAGTCCACAATCATCTCCTTTGTCTTGATCACTTTGAGGGAGTGGTTGTTTTCCTGGCACCACACGGACAGGTCTCTGACCTCCTCCCTATAGGCCTGATCACTAACAACGACAAGACAGCTTATCACTGTTATGGCATCGGAAAACTTAATGATGGTGTTGGAGTTGTGCCTGGCCGTGCAGTCATGAGTGAACAGGGAGTACAGGAGGGGGCTGAGCACGCACCCCTGAGTTGAGGATCAGCGTGGCAGATGTGTTGTTACCTAGGTTTTAAAAACATGAGCTGGTGCACACCCAGAAAAATAGTTTGTGTGGAGGTGCTGACTAACGGTGAATAAACTATCAAAATAAAGAAAGTCGCACACTCCATATATAAACTCCCAGCAATTGAATGGGTATTTACCACCGTTTCGGCATCACTGTGCCTTCCTCAGGGTAATGTCATGAATACTTGAACCAGGTTATGTAGACAGTGCAATTAATGTAACCAGTGACCGTAGTGAGGGGTGTGTCATAATGACTAAGTTAATTAAAATGAATTTGTGAAATTGTTAAAAAAATAGTATATTGCATATTAAATATATTACACTATTGTTATCATATAGAAACATCATGGAATATTGTACATCATATTAGCACCAACATACATTATTGTTCCATTCAAATTCACATAATAAGGATATTTCATATTTTCAAGTTCAGAAGTCAGAACCCATCACCTGCTATGTAAAAGAGACAGAATAATGCACAATGGTCAATCCTATCCGGGATCCTTGGGACATCCCTACCCTAAACCCTACCTTAACCATTTTAAATGTCAACTTCAATGGGCTAGGGATGTCCCAAGGATGTATCTCTACCTGAAAATACATGATCTAAGTGATTGATAGTTGGTATTCAGCAGTCATGAAGCCTAATTAACTTTAATGAACTACTAAAATAGTGATTTTGTCAGACAGCAGCTCTACACTTTATTGACTGACTGATCCAGTCATCCCTCTTCAGCCTTCCTCTCCCCTGAAGACCCAGTGAGGGTGGAGCTCAGTCAGAAAACTGTTGAGGGACTGGTTAGGAAGAACACTTCTACAGCCAGAGAGGTCACACATGGTTTAGATGGTAAATATTTATGTTGCCTTAGTGGTTCATCATAAAAGCAAAAGGTAATATGTTCCATCTATGTTTATTTACATTAGTGCAAATTGACCACTGATATTGGTGTAATTTCTCAACCCTTTTAGCTGAATGAAAGTTAATTTCCCCTCAGGCACACACATTTGTTCTTTGTTATTATGAAGGTCATTTGTGTCAAAGGTACTTTTCCCCACTCATTCACACCCCTTATGCATATTCAGTGGCTTAACCGTGTCCAGACAATGTCAAAGGCCCATCCTGGTAGATCTGAACCTAATGCAGCTCTGCGTGATCAGATGACAGAAGTCACATTTAGGTGCCAAGTGTAACTGAGGCTAAAGATGCTCCATATGCATTACTTTGAGTGTTTAATATAATATGACTAAATGTGTTTCTTTCTGTGTTACAGGGGCAGTCAAGAAATGGAACTGCAAGGCCACAGAACATAAGCAGAGCTGTGGGAGACCACCTCAAGCCCCTGGTAGAGCCAGGGGTGGTGTTTACCACACATTTCAGATATGGATGCAACAAAGGCTTCATAGGAAAAAAATATGAAAATAAACAAATATTTAATACACAAACATAAGATAAAAAAAAACAGAAACAAACAGACTAATGAGCATTGATTAAAATATGATTTGGATGCAATATCCAATCCAAAATATAGGCTTGTTTTTTAGGAGGGGCTCTGAATGTTGACGAGTAACAAAAACCGGGACCTAAAAGACACCCACTAAATCTGCCGAAGAAGAGTCAAACAAAAGAAAAACCCACACCAAACTTAAAGACAGGAAGCAAACCAAAAACTTAGCGCAACTAAAGGTGTTGCCGCTCCACATCTATCAAGACAACTGGAGCACTGGACCAGACCCTCTTAAATAGAACTTGGACCAGCTCAGGCGAAACACCTTCCCACTAACGAGATGGACAAGCCAGCAAGGAGTAACACATACTGACTAACGAGGTGACACCAATCAGTGCGCCCTAAGAGCTATAAGCATTAAAAGTCCAACCTCAAAACATAAATGGAAAAACCAAAGCCTGTAACACCTCGCTGACAACAATAAAAATATATATTTAAAAAAAACATGCAATTCGAAATATATTTTTCTACAATGTAATGGTTTGCTTCTAGAACTCTGGTCTCCTTGAAACGAGCCCAAACAAAACTAATCTCCAATACAGAAAAACGTGCAGTCAAAATCAATTGGGTTCCATGGTAACGCACTGGCTAAACGCAAAACACAAATGTTTTTGACTGCCCACCCTTGAGACAATCAGCAACCAAGTTGTCCTGACCACGGACATGTCTGATATCAAGAGGAAACTCCTGCAATATCCGAAGTAACTTTCCACCTCACTGCGGGGCTTCTCTCTCTTTTAAGGGTTCACTCGGAATTAACCCTGATATTATAAAAGCAGGGCAACAATGCCAATATAATTGTACCCGAAAATTGTCAGTTCGTTGCATAAATATTTATGATTACTAAATGTTACATGAATTGTAAATATGAAATATCAAAACCAATTGTACACCTCCTGGCAGCAATTCACTTAATGGTGATGCATGGAATCATAAAACAAGACAGTCAGCTACATTTTGGAGTGATGCATTTAAATTTAGGGGTCGCAAAACAAAGGAACACAACACTTATTTGTCATCACTCATCGATATCATGTTGAAATCAATTGTGCGAGAGGAGGGAGATGTAAAAACGAACAGCTCAAAAACCACACATAATCTGGGAATAATGTGTACATCACTGGTTAGAGGACAATTTGTAGAAAACAGATAGCTACATTTTGAAGTGTGCATTTTGATTCCAGTGGGTCACCAACGTGGTAAACAGCTAGTTACATTTTGAAGTGTTGCATTTTGATTCAAGTGGGTCACCAACATGGTACCGTAATTGAAACACAGCTCTTTTTGTGTTAGTCACTTTTTGTTAAATCACATAAATAGTACTCATTCAATTCAGACCCTGGATTTTTCCAGAGGCTAATATCCAAATCATGCTGAAATCAATTGAATGGGGCAAACATTTAGGGTTCTACATTGTGAGATTCCTTAAAATACTCCTACCACAATGTTAAAAACATTCTACATTGTGAAATTATTTAATTGATATCACGAAACAACTCCTTCATGTATTTTCTGATGTTTGATCAGAGATCTTTTATCAGAGTATCTCTTGTCACACTGATCACAGCTAAAATATTTCTCTCCTGTGTGTGTTCTCTGGTGTACTGTCAGATCGCAAGACTGAACAAAACTCTTCCCACATTGAGTACAACTAAAGGATCTCTCTCCTGTATGTGTTCTCTGGCATATAGTCAGATTGCTAGATGTAGTAAAACTCTTCCCACATTGAATACAGCTATAAGGGTTCTCGCCGGTGTGTAGTTTCTGGTGTGATTTCAGGGAGACTGACTGAGTAAAACTCTTTCCACATTGATCACAACTATGAGATTTCTCTCCTGTGTGTGTTCTCTGGTGTAGCTTCAAAGACTGTGATGTTGAAAAGCTTTTCCCACAATTTGAGCAGTGGTGAAGCTTCTCTCCTGTGTGTACTCGCTGGTGTGTAGTCAGATGGCTAGATGTATTAAAACTTTTCCCACATTGATTACAGCTATAAGGTTTCTCTCCTGTGTGTGTTCGCTGGTGTATAGTCAGATTGCTAGATGTAATAAAACTTTTCCCACATTGATCACAGCTGTACGATTTCTCTCCTGTGTGTGTTTTCTGGTGCAGCTTCAAAGTCTGTGATGTAGAAAAGCTTTTCCCACAACCTGAACAGTGGTGAAATTTCTCTCCTGTGTGTACTCGCTGGTGTGTAGTCAGCTGGCTAGATGTAATAAAACTCTTACCGCATTGATCACAGCTATAAGATTTCTCTCCTGTGTGTGTCCGCTGGTGTATATTCAGATAGCTAGATGTAATAAAACTCTTACCGCATTGATCACAGCTAAAAGGTTTCTCTCCTGTGTGTGTTCTCTGGTGTACTGTCAAATCGCTAGACTGAACAAAACTCTTCCCACATTGATTACAACTAAATGATCTCTCTCCTGTGTGTGTTCTCTGGTGTATAGTCAGATTGCTAGATGTAGTAAAACTCTTCCCACATTGAATACAGCTATAAGGTTTCTCTCCTGTGTGTAGTTTCCGGTGTGATTTCAGGGAGCCTGACTGAGTAAAACTCTTCCCACATTGATCACAGCTATGAGGTTTCTCTCCTGTGTGTGTTCTCTGGTGCAGCTTCAAAATCTGTGATGTTGAAAAGCTTTTCCCACAATCTGAACAGTGGTGAGATTTCTCTCCTGTGTGTACTCGCTGGTGTATTTTAAGGTCTGATGAATATTTGCAACATTTCCCACAGTCAGAGCAGCAGTGAGATTTCTTTCCTGTGGGTCTCTGCTGGTGTTTCTTGAGGTGTTCTGATCTGGAGAGACTCTTCTCTGCCCCGTCAGCATCATGAGGTTGTTGAGGCTCCCCAGATGATCCACGATAGTCCTGTCTCTCTCCTGAGTGAACAACAAAGTCAGACAGATGGTTAAAGGCCCACAACAGCAGAAATCCATTGTTTATTTGAGGTGAAAGGTGATGCCCAGAGCGTACCCATGAAGTTGTACAATAATTGACGTCTTAAATTTTGTTGACAATTAAGACAGTCAAGTTAGCAACAAGTCATATTTTGTCTTGTTTTCACATTAATAGTAACATTGATGACTGTTCAGTTATAATAAAGTTGTGAAATCCTAAGCAGTGTGCCAGACAACTATTGGTCTCCAATATGGGCCCCTTTCTGTGTTTGCAAAAATTGTGTCAGGAGGACAATGCGCAGGCAATTTGGTTGTAGAAACCCCTCCCTGCTAATGTAGAAACCGCTAGTTTTGTACAAAGGTTTTAGTTTTTCCACTATGGGTTCCGAATATTACAACTTTGGATTATAATTGTAAGGCTCGTTTGAATCTCCTGCTTAATATAATGTGTGTTATTGCCGCAAATCAACTGCTTTATATTTCAACAAGTAAAATGCTCTTTGGATAGCTTTTCCATTAGCCTGACAATGAGTGTTTGTACACGTTGTGTATGCCAAATTGACCCATAACTTCACCTAACAATAACATAGACCTAGGACTATAAATCATGTAATATTTTTGGTGAAACATGGAAACTAAAATGTCTTTGTCATGACATTTCATAACCTGATCACCAGATAATTTTGTGAATAATCCCACTAGGCTACTCTGTAATGTGTTGTCATTCTAAATGTCCTGAATAAAGGAAATTAGCTCTGTGTGTGGTACAATAGCATATACATCAAGGAACAGTTCTCTACACATTATGAGCTAAGAATCTCTGTGTCCTAACAGACTAACGAGACCTTACTGGAAATCAAGTAGACAACAAACATTATAAACATCAATTTGTTTAGGGAGGTTGGATCCAACGTGGAGCATGGTATAACTATCTTTAAGACGGAGAGCAAGGCTGACATTTTACGTATTCCCAACCAATTGTGTTTTTTTGATAAGTTTCTTTGCGTTGTTTGGAACTTATTTTTTAAACTTATTTTGTACATAATGTTGTCGCTACCGTCTCTTATGACCGAAGATAACTTCAGGACATTAAAACTGCGATTACTCACCACGGACTGGCAGAATCATTTTATTCCTTTAATAAGTCCGACGAGCCCGACGTGAACGATATACTGCTTTCCCGGGGACAGGCCCAGATCCCCGTTAATTGCGTGAGGAGAATGCGGAGAAACAGTGGCCAAAGGGCAGGCTGCGTTCTGAGAATTTGTAGGCGATCGAATAAACCCCCACTTCCTTCCATTCTGCTAGCAAACGTGCAATCTTTGGAAAGTAAAATTGATGACCTACGCGGAAGACTAAACTACCAAAGGAACATTCAAAACTGTAATATCTTATGATTCACGGAGTCGTGGCTAAACAACAACATTATCAACATACAGCTGACTGGTTATTTTTTATTTATTTATTTTATTTCACCATTATTTAACCAGTTAGGCAAGTTGAGAACCAGTTCTCATTTACAATTGTGACCTGGCCAAGATAAAGCAAAGCAGTTCGACATATACAACAACACAGAGTTACACATGGAGTAATAATACAGTAGAAACAAGTCTACATACGATGTGAGCAAATGAGGTGAGATAAGGGAGGTAAAGGCAGAAAAAGGCCATGGTGGCAAAGTAAATACACTATAGCAAGTAAAACACTGGAATGGTAGATTTGCAGTGGAAGAACGTGCAAGGTAGAAATAAAAATAATGGGATGCAAAGGAGCAAAATAAATAAATTAATTAAATACAGTAGGGAAAGAGGTAGTTGCTTGGGCTAAATTATAGATGGGCTATGTACAGGTGCAGCGATATGTGAGCTGCTCTGACAGCTGGTGCTTAAAGCTAGTGAGGGAGATAAGCGTTTCCAGTTTCAGAGATTTTTGTTGTTCGTTCCAGTCATTGGAAGCAGAGAACTGGAAGGAGAGGCGGCCAAAGAAAGAATTGGTTTTGGGGGTGACCAGAGAGATATACCTGCTGGAGCGTGTGCTACAGGTGGGTGATGCTATGGTGACCAGCGAGCTGAGATAAGGGGGGACTTTACCTAGCAGGGTCTTGTAGGTGACATGGAGCCAGTGGGTTTGGCGACGAGTATGAAGCAAGGGCCAGCCAACGAGAGCGTACAGGTCACAATGGTGGGTAGTATATGGGGCTTTGGTGACTAAATGGATTGCACTGTGATAGACTGCATCCAATTTGTTGAGTAGGTATTGGAGGCTATTTTGTAAATGACGTCGCCAAAGTCGAGGATTGGTAGGATGGTCAGTTTTATAAGGGTATGTTTGGCAGCATGAGTGAAGGATGCTTTGTTGTGAAATAGGAAGCCAATTATAGATTTAACTTTGGATAGGAGATGTTTGATGTGGGTCTGGAAGGAGAGTTTGCAGTCTAACCAGACACCTAGGTATTTGTAGTTGTCCACGTATTCTAAGTCAGAGCCGTCCAGAGTAGTGATGTTGGACAGGCGGGCAGGTGCAGGCAGCGATCGGTTGAAGATCATGCATTTAGTTTTACTTGTACTTAAGAGCAATTGGAGGCCACGGAAGGAGAGTTGTATGGCATTGAAGCTTGCCTGGAGGGTTGTTAACACAGTGTCCAAAGAAGGGCCAGAAGTATACAGAATGGTGTCGTCTGCGTAGAGGTGGATCAGAGACTCACCAACAGCAAGAGCGACATCATTGATGTTTACAGAGAAGGGAGTCGGTCCAAGAATTGAACTCTGTGGAACCCCCATAGAGACTGCCAGAGGTCCAGACAACAGACCCTCCGATTTGACACACTGAACTCTATCAGAGAAGGAGTTGGTGAACCAGGCGAGGCAATCATTTGAGAAACCAAGGCTGTCGAGTCTGCCGATGAGGATGTGGTGATTGACCGAGTCGAAAGCCTGGGCCAGATCAATGAATATGCCTGCACAGTAATGTTTCTTATCGATGGCGGTTAAGATATCGTTTAGGACCTTGAGCGTGGCTGAGGTGCACCCATGACCAGCTCTGAAACCAGATTGCATAGCAGAGAGGGTATGGTGATATTCGAAATGGTCGGTAATCTGTTTGTTGACTTGGCTTTCAAAGTCCTTAGAAAGGCAGGGTAGGATAGATGTAGCTCTGTAGCAGTTTGGGTCAAGAGTGTCCCCCCCTTTGAAGAGAGGGGATGACCGCAGCTGCTTTCCAATCTTTGGGAATCTCAGACGACACGAAAGAGAGGTTGAACAGGCTAGTAATAGGGGTGGCAACAATTTCGGCAGATCATTTTTAGAAAGAAAGGGTCCAGATTGTCTATCCCGGATGATTTGTCGGGGTCCAGATTTTGCAGCTCTTTCAGAACATCAGCTGACTGGATTTGGGAGAAGGAGAAATGGGGAAGGCTTGGGCGAGTTGCTGTGGGGGGTGCAGTACTGTTGACCGGGGTAGGGGTTGCCAGGTGCAAAGCATGTCCAGCCGTAGAAAAATGCTTATTGAAGTTCTCAATTATAGTGGATTTATCAGTGGTGACAGTGTTTCCTATCTTCAGTGCAATGGGCAGCTGGGAGGAGGTGTTCTTATTCTCCATGGACTTTACAGTGACCCAGAACTTTTTTGAGTTAGTGTTGCAGGAAGCAAATTTCTGCTTGAAAAAGCTAGCCTTGGCTTTTCTAACTGCCTGTGTATATTGGTTTCTAGCTTCCCTGAATAGCTGCATATCACGGGGGCTGTTTGATGCCAATGCAGAACGCCATAGGATGTTTTTTTGTTGGTTAAGGGCAGTCAGGTCTGGGGTGAACCAAGGGCTATATCTGTTCCTGGTTCTAAATTTCTTGAATGGGGCATGCTTATTTAACCTCTTGAAGCTATGGGGGCGCTATTTCATTATTGGATAAAAAAAACGTGCCCATTTTAAGCGCAATATTTTGTCACAATAACATGCTCGACTATGCATATAATTGACAGCTTTGGAAAGAAAACACTCTGACGTTTCCAAAACTGCAAAGATATTATCTGTGAGTGCCACAGAACTGATGCTACAGGCAAAACCAAGATGAAACTTCAAACAGGAAATGAGCAAAAGTTTTGAAGCTCTGTTTTCCAATGTCTCCTTATATGGCTGTGAATGCGACAGGAATGAGCCCACAATTTCTGCCGTTTCCCCAAGGTGTCTGCAGCATTGTGACGTATTTGTAGGCATATCATTGGAAGATTGACCATAAGAGACCACATTTACCAGGTGTCCGCCCGGTGTCCTGCGTAGAAATTGGTGCGCAAACCTCAGCTGCAAGTATTTTTCCATGGAATTCAGAGAAGAAAGCAGGCTTCCACGAATGATATATCAATGAAGAGATATGTGAAAAACACCTTGAGGATTGATTCTAAACAACGTTTGCCATGTTTCAGTCGATATTATGGAGTTAATTTGGAAAAAAGTTCGGCGTTTTGGTGACTGAATTTTCGGTTTGTTTTGGTAGCCAAAAGTGATGTACAAAACGGAGCGATTTCTCCTACACAAAGAATCTTTCAGGAAAAACTGAACATTTGCTATGTAACTGAGAGTCTCCTTATTGAAAACATCCAAAGTTCTTCAAAGGTAATGATTTTATTTGAATACTTTTCTGGTTTTTGTGAAAATGTTGCCCACTAAATGCTACGCTAAATGCTACGCTAGCTATCAATACTCTTACACAAACGCTTGATTTGCTATGGTTCAAAAGCATATTTTGAAAATCTGAGATGACAGTGTTGTTAAGAAAAGGCTAAGCTTGAGAGCTAGCACATTTATTTCATTTCATTTGCGATTTTCATAAATAGTTAACGTTACGTTATTCTAATGAGCTTGAGTCTATAACTGGATACCGTTTTTTTCGTAGCCAAACGTGAACAAAATGAAGCGATTTGTCCTACACAAATAATATTTTTTGAAAAACTGAACATTTGCTATGTAACTGAGAGTCTCCTCATTGAAAACATCTGAAGTTCTTCAAAGGTAAATGATTTTATTTGAATGCTTTTCTTGTTTTTGTGAAAATGTTGCTGGCTGAATTCTAGGCTTATAGCTATGCTAGCTATCAATACTCTTACACAAATGCTTGTTTAGCTATGGTTGAAAAGCATATTTTGAAAATCTGAGATGACAGTGTTGTTAACAAAAGTCTAAGCTTGAGAGCAAATATATTTATTTCATTTCATTTGCGATTTTCATGAATAGTTAACGTTGCGTTATGCTAATGAGCTTGAGGCTATAAATAGGATCCCGGATCCGGGATTGCTCGTCGCATGAAGTTAAGATGGTTAGGAAGGCATTTAAAAAATAACCAGGCATCCTCTACTGACGGGATGAGATCAATATCCTTCCAGGATACCCCGGCCAGGTCGATTAGAAAGAACTGCTCACTGAAGTGTTTCAGGGATCGTTTGACAGTGATGAGTGGAGATCGTTTGACCGCTGACCCATTACGGATGCAGGCAATGAGGCAGTGATCGCTAAGATCTTGGTTGAAGACAGCAGAAGCGTATTTAGAGGGCAAGTTGGTTTGGATGATATCTATGAGGGTGCCCATGTTTACGGCTTTAGGGAGGTACCTGGTCGGTTCATTGATAATTCGTGTGAGATTGAGGGCATCAAGCTTAGATTGTAGGATGGCCTAGCAGCACGAGCTCTGAAGATAGATGGGGGCAATCAGTTCACATATGGTGTCCAGAGCACAGCTGGGGGCAGAGGGTGGTCTATAGCAGGCGGCAACGGTGAGAGACTTGTTTTTAGAAAGGTGGATTTTTAAAAGTAGAAGTTTAAATGTTTTGGGTACAGACCTGGATAGTCGGACAGAACTCTGCAGTCTAACACCTCCCCCTTTGGCAGTTCTATCTTGTCTGCAAATGTTGTAGTTCGGGATGAACATTTCAGAATTTTTGGTGGTCTTCCTAAGCCAGGATTCAGACACAGCTAGAACATCCGGGTTGGCAGAGTGTGCTAAAGCAGTGAATAAAAAAAACTTGGGGAGGAGGCTTCTAATGTTAACATGCATGAACCCAAGGCTACCAGAGGCTCTACAGTGAAATAAGCCAATAAACACTAACCAGAACAGCAATGGACAAGGCATATTGACATTAAGGAGAGGCATGCTTAGTCGAGTGATCAAAAGGGTCCAGTGAGTATTGGGGTTGGTTGCGGTCACGGTGATTCAGACAGCTAGCCGGGTCATCGGTAGCAAGCTAGCATAGGATGGAGGTCTGTTTTTAGCCCTGTGCCCAAGAACACTAAGGTAACCTGCCCAAATGACTACCGACCTGGAGCACTCACGTTTGTAGCCATGAAGTGCTTTGAAAGGCTGGTCACAGCTCACATCAACAACATTATTCCAGAAACCCTAGACCCACTTCAATTTGCATACCGCCCTAACAGATCCACAGATGATGCAATCTCTATTGCACTCCACACTGCCCTTTCCCACCTGGACAAAAGGAACACCTATGTCAGAATGCTATTCATTGACTACAGCTAAGCATTCAACACCATCGTGCCCTCAAAGCTCATCAATAAACTAAGGAACCTGGGACTAAACACCTCTCTCTGTAACTGGATCCTGTACTTCCTGATGGGCCTCCCCCATGTTGTAAGTGTATGCAACAACACATCTGCCATGCTGATCCTCAACACAGGGGCCCCTAAGGGAAGCGTGCTCAGTCCCGTCCAGTACTCCGTGTTCACTCATGACTGCACAACCAGGCACAACTCCAACATCATCATTAAGTTTGCAGATGACAACAGTGGTAGGCCTGATCAACGACGAGACAGCCTATAGGGAGGTCAGAGACCTGGCCGTGTGGTGCAAGGAAACGTGATCAAGACTAAGGAGTTGATTGTGGACTACAGGAAAAAGAGGACCGAGCATGCCCCCCATTCTCATCAACGGGGCTGTAGTTGAGCAGGTCAGCACATCACCAACAAACTAACATGGTCTAAGCACACCAAGACAGTTGTGAAAAGGGCACGATAAAACGTATTTCCCCTCAGGAGACTGAAAAGATGTGGCATGGGTCCTCAGATCCTCAAAAGGTTCTACAGCTGCACCATCGATAGCATCCCGACTGGTTGCATCACTGCCTTGTATGGCAACTGCTCGGCCTCTGACCGCAAGGCACTACAGAGGGTAGTGCGAATGGCCCAGTACATCACTGGGGCCACGCTTCCTGCCATCCATGACCTCTACACCAGGCTGTGTCAGAGGTAGGCCCTAAAAATTGTCAAAGACTCCAGCCATCCTAGTCATAGACTGTTCTCCCTGCTACAGCACGGCAAGCAGCTTCTAAACAGCTTCTTTCCCCAAGCCATAAGACTCCTGAACATCTAAGCAAATGGCTACCCAGACTATTTGCACTGCCCCTCCCCACCTTTTACACCGCTGCTACGCTCTGTTGTTATTATCTATGCAGTCACTTTCTCTCTACCTATATGTACATATTACCTCAACTAACCGGTACCCCCACACATTGACTCTGTACAGTTGTTGAGAATGAGTGGACGATGGTAAAGAACAGTGGAGTGAAAAGGGTTAAAGTTGGTCATGAACAGCAATTTATGGTTGAAGTGGGAATCATCAGCAAGGATGTTTTTTGGGTGACCCGTTCGCTGTCTCAAAGATAGTGAAGGATGAATTGGGTAAAGTGGAATCGTTTCGAGTGACCAAGAGCGGTATGATGCTGATTGTGTGTCAATAGCGCAAAAGGGGAAAGCTTTGTGTGGTTTAGGGGTAACATTTCAGGTTGACGTACGTTGATTAAAACAAATGATAGACAGAAGGTTTTACTGTGGTTTGGTGAAGTGGTTCTCCCATCTTATGTAAAACATTGGTAAGTAAGATATACAGAAGCCGCTGCAGTGTTACAATTGTAAAAATGTTTGGACATGTGGCAAGTGTTGGTCGAAGGAATAAATGTCAGATGAAGCATGTTGTAATTGTGGGAATCACACTCCCAAGTTCCCGGCGTGCCCTGTATGGATGAAGGAGGTCACAGTAGCTAGGATCAGGCCCATACAGCAGGTGTCCTATGTGGAGGCAGTGAAAATAACTGAAGTGGTGAGGAGAGGAGAAGGTAGTGGATGTCCCACAGTCTGCAGTGAAGCCATGCAAAAGAAGGATCCCAACACACTAATAGTGTAGGTGGACTTTGTTGTGTTTATAGCGCAAGTGAGAAATTGCACGATTCAAACTGTTAATTTTTATTTTTTGTAATTAGTATGATTGTTTGGGGGTATTTTTTACAACCCCGTACAGTAGGTGTTTTGGGGGTATATTTTACAACCCTGTACAATAGGTGTTTTGGGGTTATTTTTTACAACCCCGTACAATAGGTGTTTTGGTGGTATATTTTACAAACCTGTGTACAGTAGGTGTTTTGGGGGTATATTGTACAACCCCGTACAGTAGGTGTTTATTTTACAACCCTGTACAGGTGGTGTTTTGGGGGTATATTTTACAACCCTGTACAGTAGGTGTTTTGGGGGCAGCAATACACCTGATGAGTGTAGTCTGACAATAAACCTCAGAGAAGAAGACATGGTAGGAACCAAAGTGTTGGTCAGTGTTTCCAGGTGACCCTAATTAGATGTTACTTTACATGTTTTCTTACTTCATGTAGCCGGCTAGCTAGCCAACATATTCATACCGCTCTGATAAGATACCGCTGCACAAACATGCTTATCTAGGCCTACAAAAGCACTGGCACCAGGCAGTATTAGCTAGCTACGTTTGACTCTTAATATGTTTAGCAAGCTAGCTCGCGATTAGCGGCTAACATTATTTCAGCAACACCTTGCTAAGAAAAGACAAACTTTCGCCATCAATGTAATGGCATGAAAGTAATTTCCAGAATATTATATCATGACTTATCAACAGCTCTCTCAATTTGAACCCCACAGGGAATGTTCACTGGCAGTTAAAGACCCATTTACAATATAACCATTGATTCTTGAAAAGTACAACTTATAAATGCCTCAAATGTTTCAACTGTATTACCCCATCAGAAACCAAAACATGAGCTCGTATAACGCCACCGTTTGTAAACTAATACTATATAGCTGAGAAGTAGGGTCAATCCAAGCATTCTGACCTCACAACGACAGTAAAGCACCCAAGCTAACGTTGGATAGCTTGCTAGACACAAAACCTTACTCTGACCATTTTACTTTTCCTAGCAGAGCTGGTTAGGCGGTTTTCATGTTATCTAGAACGTTGGTGATTAACTGTGCTGCTGGCAACAACTTAATTTTAGCTTTTTTGCAGATGTTTACTGATACCGGCCATATTCAACGGGTGTTGAGCGTCAGTAAATTCATCAGTTATTCTGCGCTCTGGTACACTCAGACAAGACTGCTCTGAAATCGGAGTGGAGAACCAGAGCGAATTTATGAACGCACCCAAATTAACAATGTCCATTGGCTAAGAATGACGTTAATAATCAAGTCAATAAATGTTGGATAGTTAGTTAGAATATAGTAAATATACTGGCAAGTTTGATGTATTAGTAGCCAACTAACATTAGGTAGCTAGTTGACAAACTGGTACATACGGCTGTGAAGATATGCTATGCGGTTTTAAGGATAGCGTAACTAACAATGTGTAAGGTGACTTATTTGAAAAGTCATTACATTGCTCAACATGTTCTTAATATTTGTCATAATTAGTTAAAAATCAGTTCATTTGTCAGTTCAATTCTCTCGTCAGACTTTGGATGCGTATTTTCCGCCATTTTGTTCAAATCTGAAAATAGTTTAACCACGTCCAATTCTTGGCGAATGTAGTACGACATCCGGGAACTTTTGGCATACTAACTACATCATACTATGACCAATAAGCATACTACATACTCAATTAACATCACAAATAGTACAGATTGTATGAGTATTATTTTTGTTTATCAATCAACCAATATGCAGTACAAACAATAACAAAGCTGTAATTCCACCACTGTTTTGCTAATAAGATGGATGGGGCTGGAGAAATGTAACTAGTCTCAAATTCATAGACATGGATACAAGGACTGACCATCCATGATACCGACATTATAGTTTTAACCATGCTGAGGCTATACAGTGTTGGTTTACATTGTTTCTAAACATTGGAGTAAAAAAGGTTATTTGGGGTTCTGGTGGGGTACAACAGTTGAACTAAGCTCATGAGGCATGTGTTATATTCTTCAAGAATCAATGCTAGAAATAAATAATAAAACATTCAAATATTGATGTAGCAATTGCATATTTCCCCTTTAACACCAGACATCAGTTCAACAACTGCAGAGCTTGTGCCTCTGTAGTTAAGACAGTACTTACGAGTGTAAACCAGGGCACGTTTATCGTTAGAACCATTGGATGCCTTAAGATGAGTTTGGGAAACCGGGCCCAGATATCCAGTTTCCTCCTCTTCCTTTTTCGATGTGATCTCCCCCTCCTCCTCTTTCACTCCAAAAACTGCAACTTCCTCTTTCTCTGCCTCTTCTTTTACTGTAACATCCTCCTCCTCTTTCACTCTGAACGCCTCTTCCTTTTCTTTTACTGTAACGTATTTTTCTTCTTCTTTCACGGTAACACCCTCACTGTCTACTTGTTTTTGTATTGTAACAGCCTCCTCTTCCTTCTCCTCTTTCACTCTGAACGAGTCTTCCTCTTCTTTCACTGAAACGTCTTTCTCTTCTTCTTTCACAGTAACAGCCTCAGCATCTACTGTTTGTATTGTAAAAGCCTCTCCTCCCACCTCTTTGACGAGAGCTTCATTCTCCGTCCAGCAGACCTCCTCTTTACCAGGACAGTAGCTTAGTGAACTCATGGTCGGAAATGTTAGCTAGCTAGGCTAATGCTAATTTAACCAGCCCGCTAACTGACTAAAAACAACAACACTGTAAATATGAAATTAAATAGGATAACTAACTAGACGACAGAAGTTGGTTTAAAACAGTGGCTAATATAAACAAAATCGTTTAAAGAGGTTTATTGGTTCAGCTATTTTGGATAGCAAGCTTCCAAGGTGGCTAACTGTTGCTGATGTTGAAAGAAGCGTTCCGTCCACTAGATTATACGTCACACCAACAGCATGACCTTAAAGCCACCTACCGCCAACTGCTGACTGGAGTGGGTAACGCAGTTGAGTAAAATGTATATTTTATTTTCAGACAACAAGGTAAAGTGTAGGAAGCATGATTTTTTTACTCATCAGTGTAACAATACAGTGTGGTTAAAGACTTAGTAACCTAGTTGTATTCACCATCTGGTTACTTATAAGTATAAACAGTTATGTTTTTGCGTTATTTCATATGTATTAATTTATTTTGGGATATCTTCTAAACTACCCACAATGCACTATTTCTCAACGTCATATGGAGGATCTACTCTGTGCTACCGAGTTTGTATGTTAAGTGTAACGGTGTAATTAAGTTGTTAAATTCCTGCATAAAATGGCTATTATGTCACCTCCTGGTCGAGTAGTGTGTTTACATCTCAAATCAAATCAAATGTTATTGGTCATGTGCACATGTTTAGCAGATGTTAATGTGAGTGTAGCGAAATGCTTGTGCTTCTAGTTCCGACATTGTAGTAATATTGAACAAGTAATCTAACAATTCCTCAACAACTACCCAATACACACAAATCTAAAGGGGTGAATAAGAATATGTACATATAAATATATGGATGAGCGATGGCAAGGCATAGGCAAGGTGCCGTAGATTGTATATAATCCAGTATATACATGTGATATGAGTAATGTAAGATATCTTAGCATGATTAAAGTGTCCTTGTTTAAAGTGACTAGTGATCCATTTTTTGAAGTGGCCAGTGATTTGAGTCTCAATGTAGCCAGCAGCCTCTCTGAGCTAGTGAGATAGATAGAAGCTGTTTTTCAGTCTCTCAGTCGCAGCGTTGAACAGGCAGTGGCTCGGGTGGTTGTCCTTGATGATCTTTTCGGCCTTTCTGTGACATCAGGTGCTGTAGGTGTCTTTTAGGGCAGGCAGTTTGCCCCCGGTGATGCGAGCCTTGCAGTTGAGGGCGGGTCAGTTTCCGTACCAGGCGGTGATACAGCGCGACAGGATGCTCTCGACTGTGCATCTGTAAAAGTTTGTCAGGGTTTTACTTGACAAGCCAAATTTCTTCAGCCTCCTGAGGTTGAAGAGGTGCTGTTGCGCCTTTTTCACCACGCTGTCTGTGTGGGTGGACCATTTAATTTTGTCTGTGATGTGTACGCCGAGGAATTTAAACGTTCCACCTCAGTGATAAAGGTATGGGTTTCTGGGTAATCCACAGCAGGTTTATGGAGAATTGCTGTGGGTAAATTGAAAAATGAATGGTCCAGGGATAGAAATGTAAAAAGTTGACATTACATCATAAAATCCACCTTTTACATCATCCATAACAATTTATGTTTTGGTTACTACTGTTGTTGGTTTGGCATCAAATAAGCCTCTCTTTATATGTTATTTGCAAATCTCTGTTTTCCATGTGGGTTTTATGCTAAAGTTACCTCTTTCAAGTTGGTAGCTAACTGGAAAATGCATCTTTTTAGGAGTGCTATTTTTACCCTGTCGACTGCTGATCATTCATCCACACAGTGTGTCCCGTCAATACAGGTAATTTATGACAAATGTATAAAGTCTATGTTTTATAAATTCATGAACACCAGCCAGTTTATTATCCCGGTTTTGTTAGTTGAGGTGTATTATACTTCTTTGCCACCAGAGGCGATATTTCAGGTTATTTTGATATATTTTAATACTAAAATGGATGATAGTTTATTCTGATGCAGCGAGTATTAGACACATCGAAACAATGTATTCATTTTTTATTATAGTAAATTAAGAATTATTAGGAATTGTTAAATCCACTATACGATCACAATGACTTTGATAGACATTTCAATTGTTTTTTTGTTGGTATATTATAGGGCAGATTTATGGAGAATTGTTGTGGGAGTGCTATTTATATCCCGTCACTACTGATCATTCATCCATACTGTGTGTGTCCCATCATTGCAGCTTTGGAAATAAATGAACTCTCCATCCGTTGCTCCTTCCTGTGTTGACTCACTGACTTGAGGGACGGGACCAGGAAGGTCACACTAGGTCCATATCTAGCTCAAGTTTGCAAACATTAACCACACCTCATGCTTTTCATGAACTGTGTGGTTGTGTTATCTAGTGGGAACCCGTTAACAGGGTAGGCGCTGGTGCCTTCTTGCCGTGGGCTCAAAATGCCAAAGGAAATCAACCCGATTCATTTAGTCAAACAACCACCTGATTGGTTTGGTAATGGGCTTGTTCAACATTGCAGGCGACAGTGCAGGTGACTGCGGACTGACTGATCTACAAATAACCTTGCATCATAAATAACTACTCATTATTATTTATAAAACAGTCAGCCAGTAACAGTTTACCCACAATGCAGCATGGATTTGATGCTCTCGGACACGGTCAGTGGTTTAGTAGATGACATAAAGGCTACGCTGCGCACACGCTATGGTGTGGGACATCATCTATAAAAATGTGGCTGTTATAAATTCTGTGTTGCCCAAAGCCTTGAGTAATGAACCTATTTTTGACACAACAGGCTGAAAGCACCAATGCTTCAGGAAGCTTTGTTTCCCCATAACTACTCTTCAGCATGTTCTCTGTGAAGTAGACTACTGAAGTTTTGTAACTTTTCCACCTTGGCTTACTGCTGCTAACTGACATCTGGAATCTATCTATTTTGGGTGTTAAGGGATTTTCCCTGCCATCATTCTGTATGTCTCTGCTCTTTTGATCTGCAGTCATGTTTTAGTTGGATTTTGTTAGTTGGGTTCAGACTGGTCTAAGGTACTTCCAGCTCACTGACCATAGCTCATTGGCTAAATCGCTAATGTTAGCTGGCTGGCTAAGATAACTGCATATTGCTAACATTCTTTGATATTTGGTTAGATGGCGTTATGTTTTTCCAAAACTTTGATTTACTTGAATCACTCGAGTCATGAGTGCAAACGATTGGTTTAATTTTAAGTTCTACATTTTAAGTTATTTCTGTTGTGGTTTACATCATAGGGAATAGGCTGGTCCTCCATATTACATCACACCTGACTTTGGCATTATTCTGAATTCTGATTGGTTTTATGTAATAACTCCAACATCCAATGCCAAGAGGGTGCAAAGCTGTAATCAAGGCACATGGTGAATACTTTGAAGAATCTCAAATATAACATATGTTTTGATTTGTTTAACACTTTTTTTGGTTACTACATGATTCCATGTATGTTATTTAATAGTTGTGTTGTCTTCACTATTATTCTACAATGTAGACAATAGTTAAAATAAAGAAAAAACATTGAATTTGGAGGTGTGTCCAAACAATTAACCAGTACTGTGTATGCATTGTGGAGGAGAACTGATCCTAGATCTGTACAAAGGCATACCATCTACAGCAGGAACAAATGTGTGTGTTAAAAATGCCCAGCTGGATTGAATTGAGCTATTTAAAATGACATATTTGAATGTCAAATTATTTGTTCTGTTCGCCAATACAAGACTGGGTCTGTGGAAGCTTGGCCTATTAGTGGTAAATCTGGGGGAGAATTTGACATGTCAGTTGGAATAGTGATAGATTTTTGGAGGGACCCTTTTTCAGCCAATCAGTGAGCAGCTTCCCTTCCCCCACATCTCAGGCAGTTCTGTTACTCACAACACTTCCCCTGCTTCCTCAACAATGGCCTTGCCATTTTGTACAATTAGGAAATAATGTCATTTTTACTCGTACCTCAGCCAGCATTGGGAATGGTGTCTGAAGCAGTGACATACTAGACCATGGCAGTAAATCTAATACTTAGGAGTTTTTAGTCATGCATGAAACGTCTGGGGTGATTCTGTGGTTATAAGTTACTTACCTTGGAATACATTTCTGCCCATGCTGGAAGGGTCTGAATCAAACCCAATGTCCACCTGGCACACTGGCAGGGTCTTAATCAAACATAATGTCCACCTGGCACACTGACAGGGTCTTAATCAAACATAATGTCCACCTGGCACACTGGCAGGGTGTGAATCAAACCCAATGTCCACCTGGCAGTGTCTGAATAAATGTCCACCTGGACCATTTAGTTTAACTTAATGAAACTGTCTTAAATGTGCTGTAGTAAAAAAATAATATTTGCACTAATCAATCGACACATTCCTGTATTTGATGTCTCAATATAATCGTATTCTTTAATTGAATCCCTTTCAAAACATCTTTGTCTGACAATAAAATATGATCCTCAACTGCGTTTCCCACTCCAGTCAGCAGACGGCGATCTGCATCTTACAGGCGATGCTGCTAGCGTGACGTAAAATCTAGTGGACGGGTCTTCATAAACAGCTCGTCAACCACCTCGGTAGCTTGCTAGCCAACATAGCCGAAATATTCAAGCTATTTAGACGCTTTCAGTGTATATTAGCTTCTGTGTTTTAGACACGCTTCTGTCTTATTTACTTGTTAACCTATTTAATATCACGTTATTTTTTATTAGTCAGCTATAGTAGCTGGCTGGTTAAGTTAGCACTAGCCTAGTCGCTAATGATAGCTAGCTAGCTAACATCCCCGAACATGTGCTCCCTAAACTACTCCCCTCCTGTTAAGGAAGAGGAGGTCTGCTGGACGGAGAAAGAAGCTCTGGGGCTGAAGATTGTCGTGAAAGAGGAGAAGGAAGAGGAGGATGTCACAGTAAAACAAGAAGTAGAGGGTGAGGCTGTTACCTTGAAAGAAGAAGAGGAAGACTCGTTCAGAGTGAAAGAGGAGGAGGATGTTACAGTAAAAGAAGAGGAAGATGCAGTTTTTGGAGTGAAGAAGGAAGGAGAGATTACTGTCACATTGAAAGATGAAGAGGTGGAAATCAGAGATCTGAGTAACACCAGTAAGTATCGCCTTAAATTAGTTTTTAACTTTGGATATTCGGAGTTGGCTCGTCAATACGTCTTCAACGGAGGGCCCTAGAATTATGACTGTTATGTCTAGAATCAGACTATGTAGAGAGCAAGCTACCCCTTGTTTGACTTAACATAGACTATTCTCAAATATATATCTGCTGACCGCAAACTGGGGGTATGGCTTGTAGTGGTTTTCATGTAGTGATTTTTTTACTCCACACGTTGCTGCCCAATAGTGCCATGCGAGAGTTGTTGGCTACACCAAAGATTATGGATATACTGACAAGATGTCTCTAAGCCCTAACAAAGGGAGTTGTTGTCCACAAAGTGGCACTGCTGGTTCTCTAGCTCACACCTTTCTTTGGATTGGTGTATACTAATAATTATTGTAATCATTTTTTAAAATATATTCTATGAGAGTTGTTGAAGTCAACCGCCTGTATTCAATGGAGAGAGATGCTAAGCTACTAGCCTCATGTCATGAATATGCATAACCATCTGGAGAGAAATCCTATAGTGTTTTATTAGAACACACCATTCTATACAGTCCATCTGGTAGAGGTTCATATCTGACAGATGAAAATCTCTTTTAGGAACTTAGAAAGAGGGGGAGTCTAAAGCTGCACCAACTAGGATTGTGCCTTTGGCTTCTGGACAACGAAATAAAGTTGATATGAAAACCAATAGAACAGGAGAGAAATGGCACAGTGGTGGGTCTCCAATAGAACAGGAGAGAAGTGACATAGTGATGGGTCCAATAGAACAGGAGAGAAGTGACATAGTGATGGGTCCAATAGAACAGGAGAGAAATGACACAGTGATGGGTCCAATAGAACAGGAGAGAAATTACATAGTGTTGGGTCCAATAGAACAGGAGAGAAATTACATAGTGGTGGGTCTAATTGAACAGGAGAGAAATGGCAGAGGTAAATACATTTGCTCAATGATGTAAAAATGATATACAGTGGGGCAAAAAAGTATTTAGTCAGCCACCAATTGTGCAAGTTCTCCCACTTAAAAAGATGAGAGGCCTGTAATTTTCATCATAGGTACACTTCAACTATGACAGACAAAATGAGAAAAAGAATTCCAGAAAATCACGTTGTAGGATTTTTAATGAATTTATTTGCAAATTATGGTGGAAAATAAGTATTTGGTCAATAACAAAAGTTTATCTCAATACTTTGTTATATACCCTTTGTATAACATTTTTTTTTAAATTTTGTCTGTCATAGTTGAAGTGTATCTATGATGAAAATTACAGGCCTCTCATCTTTTTAAGTGGGAGAACTTGCACAATTGGTGTCTGACGAAATACTTTTTTTTGCCCAACTGTAATTACTCCTGTCTATACATAAATAAATAAAATGCTATATATATATATATATATATATATATATATATATATATACTTTTTTGGATGTCTTTAATCCCTTATTTATGTCACTAAAGTCTTTCCACATTTTGTTATGTTACAGCCTTATTCTACAATAAATGCAAATCCTCATCAATCTACAAGCAATGCCCCATAACGAAAAAGTGAAAAAAGGTTTTTAGAAAAAATGACACATTTATTAAAAGAAAGTGTTATTATTTTATTTTATTCTTATTTATTATTATTATAAGTATTCAGACCATTTACTATGAGACTCGAAATTGAGCTCAGGTGCATGTTTCCATTCATCATTGTTGAGATGTTTCTACAACTTGATTGGAGTCCACCTGTGGTAAATTCAATTTATTTGAAAGACACACCTGTCTGGCTACCACAGCATTCTGCAGCGATACGCCATCCCATCTGGTTTGCGCTTAGTGGGACTATCATTTGTTTTTCAGCAGGACAATGACCCAACACACCTCCAGGCTGTGTAAGGGCTATTTGACCAAAAAGGATAGCGATGGAGTGTTGAATCAGATGACCTGGCCTGCACAATCACCTGACCTCAACCCAATTGAGATGGTTTGGGATGAATTGGACTGCAGAGTGAAGGAAAAGCAGCCAACGAGTGCTCAGCATATGTGGGAACTCCTTCAAAACTTTTGGAAAAGCAGTCCAGTTGAAGCTGGTTGAGAGAATGCCAAGAGTGTGCAAATCTGTCATCAAGGCAAAGGGTGGCTACTTTGAAGAATCTAAACTATATTTTGATTTACCACTTTTTTGGTTACTACATGATTCCATTTGTGTATTTCATAGTTTTCATGTCTTCACTATTATTTTACTATGTAGAAAATGTTAAAAAAATAAATTATGACAAACCCTGAAATGAGTAGGTGTGTCCAAACTTTTGACTAGTACTGTATATCTCATTAATGTTTTTACATGAATGAGATGTCGGATAGTTTTTTTAAAACATTCATTGTGACCTTCCCCGGCAAGATAGCCAAAAATGTCTCTCAACCAGAAGAGTACACTCAACCAGTAATACACATGAACTGCTATATCATGTCTGCATTATAACTAGTCTATCACTAGTTAACTGAAATACTTACCACTCTTGGCTTTAGCCAAAGGACCAACACAGTCCACCAGAAACCTGCTGGAAGGTTTGTCAAAAGCAGGAATAGGCTGCAAAGGTGCAACTGGTTCGGCTTGGTTCGGTTTACCTGCCCGCTGGCAAACGCCACAGGATTTACAGCGAGCCACAACATCCTGTTTCAGATGTCTTGTTGACCCCAAGATGGCCTGCCATACTACCATCGTGAGCCAACCTCAGTATCTCTTGTTGAAGTGCAACTGGAACAACAATTTTAGATAAATTGGGCCAATCGTCTTGTCCAGAAGTGGAGCGAGAGCACCATTTCCTCATTAGAGCACCATTTCCTCGTTAGAACACAGTTTCCCCGTTAGAACACAATTTCTGTCAAAATTACCAATGGAAACTTCATTAAACTCCTCTTCTGGATGTATCTCAGCAAAAATAGGAGAGGGTGAAACATCTTTATTCTGTTCAGCAATCAGCTGCTTCCTGGACATCCAAGTGTCAACTATAGGCATCCTCTCTTCATTCAGAGGTTCTGCAAACTCTCACCTTTGGGGTTTTCAAAGGAGAGGTCAACTCAGGAGGTTTACCGAAATCAGGATCACCCATAAATGTTTGACAGATCGACCATGGTGGGATCGCTGACATCCTCAACACTAGACTTGCTCCCGGTGAATTTCCTAGAACGAGCACGTGTAATGGCACATGCTGGGAACACTGTAGGGTACTTTTCTGATAGCCCATCAGGTTCCTCAATTCTGGGTTCCTTACAAACGACAGGATTTGGCACAACCTTCCCTCCAGCCAAATAACTTCCCAATATGAATGATAATATAATACGTCAATAAAATCAATTTAGCCTCAAGTAGATAATGAAACCTGTTCAATTTGTTTTAAATAATGCAAAAACAAAGTGTTGGTGAAGAACGTAAAAGTGCAATATGTGCTATGTAAGAAAGCTAACGTTTCAGTTCCTTGCTCAGAACATGAGAACATATGAAAGCTGGTGGTTCCTTTTAACATGAGTCTTCAATATTCCCAGGTAATAAGTTTTAGGTTGTAGTTATTATAGGACTATTTCCCTCTATACCATTTGTATTTCATTAACCTTTGACTATTGGATGTTCTTATATGCACTTTAGTATTGCCAGTGTAACAGTATAGCTTCCGTCCCTCTCCTCGCTCCTCCCTGGGCTCGAACCAGCAACACAACGACAACAGCCACCACATCGAAGCAGCGTTACCCATGCAGAGCAAGGGAAACAACCACCCCAAGGCTCAGAGCGAGTGAAGTTTGAAACGCTATTAGCGCGCGCTAACTAGCCAGCCATTTCACTTCGGTCACACCAGCCTCATCTCGGGAGTTGATAGGTTTGAAGTCATAAACAGTGCAATGCTTGATGCACAACGAAGAGCTGCTGTCAAAACGCACGAAAGTGCTGTTTGAATGAATGCTTACGAACCTGCTGCTGCCTACCACTGCTCAGTCATACTTAGATACTTGTGTGCTCAGTCAGATTATATGCAACGCAGGACACGCTAAATAATATCTAGTAATATCATCAACCATGTGTAGTTAACTAATGATTATGATTGATTGATTTGTTTTTTATAAGATAAGTTTAATGCTAGCTAGCAACTTACCTTGGCTTACTGCATTTGCGTAACAGACAGTGTCCTTGTGAAGTGCAACGAGAGAGAGACAGGTCGTTATTGCGTTGGACTAGTTAACTGTAAGGTTGGAAGATTGGATCCCCCGAGCTGACAAGGTGAAAATCTCTTTCTGCCACTGAACGAGGCAGTTAGCCCACCGTTCCTAGGCCGTCGTTGAAAATAAGAATGCGTTCTTAACTGACTTGACTAGTTAAATAAAGGTGTAAAAAAAAAAATTTGCAAATCGGCGCCCAAAAATACCGATTTCCGATTGTTATGAAAACTTGAAATCGGCCCTAATTAATCGGCCATTCCGATTAATCGGTCGACCTCTACCCCCTTCACTGGTAGGCTAGGCCTCATTCCAACGACAACGGAATGAGAAATAAGATCCGATTCCAGTTCCACATTATATAAAGGAACTTCCATGTAACCTGTCTCCATGCCTTGTACTAACACAGTTGCTGAAGTGTCAAAGATAAAACACCCTCCAACATGAAGGGCTTCCCAGTATAGTACTGTAGAAACACCCTCCAACATGAAGGGCTTCCCCAGTATTGTACTGTTTTAAGAAGGTTATACCAAGGATAATCTGGCGTTCTGATTTTGAATTGTAAGACCCCTTGAAGTATCAACAAAAATATTAAAAAGTTAATTTATGTCAAAACATGATTTGGCCATACTGCTGTAACCCATAGTAACACACTGGATAACATTCACAACATGGAACAACAGTAACCATAGTAACATTGTTTCCCCCAAAAATCTAAAGTAAGTTTGTTCGGAAGTGTCTGTCCTTTATGAGATATATAAAAAAAGTATTTAACCCCTTATCTATGTCACTAAAGTCTTTCCACATTTTGTTACGTTATAGCCTTGCAATAAATACAAATTCTAATCATTCTACACACAATACCGCATAATGAAAAAGCGAAGATGGGTTTTTAGAAAAAAAATCACATTTATTAAAAAGGAAAAAACAAATGCCTTATTTACCTAAGTATTCAGACCTTTGCTATGAGACACTAAATTGAGCTCAGGTGCATATTGTTTCCATTAATCATCCTTGAGATGTTTCTTCAACTTGATTGGAGTCCACCTGTTGTAAATTCAATTGAATGGACATGATTTGGAAAGGCACACACCTGTCTGGCTACCACAGCATTCTGCAACAATATGCCATCCCATCTGCTTTGCGCTTAGTGGGACTATCATGTGTTTTTCTACAGGACAATGACCCAACACTCTTCCAGGCTGTGTAAGGGCTATTTGACCAAAAAGGAGAGTGAAAGAGTGCTGCGTCAGATGACCTGGCCGCCACAATCACCCGACCTCAACCCAATTGAGGTGGTTTGGGATGAATTGGACCGCAGAGTGAAGAAAAAGCAGCCAATGAGTGCTCAGCATATGTGGGATCTCCTGTAAGACTGTTGGAAAAGCAGTCCATATACACTGCTCAAAAAAATAAAGGGAACACTTAAACAACACAATCTAACTCCAAGTCAATCACACTTCTGTGAAATCAAACTGTCCACTTAGGAAGCAACAATGATTGACAATAAATTTCACATGCTGTTGTGCAAATGGAATAGACAACAGGTGGAAATTATAGGCAATTAGCAAGACACCCCCAATAAAGGAGTGATTCTGCAGGTGGCGACCACAGACCACTTCTCAGTTCCTATGCTTCCTGGCTGATGGTTTGGTCACTTTTGAATACTGGCGGTGCTTTCAGTCTAGTGGAGGTGGAGGAGGCTGTAGGATGGCAACAACCCAGCAGCAGGACCGCTACCTCTGCCTTTGTGCAAGGAGGAGCAGGAGGAGCACTGCCAGAGCCCTGCAAAATTACCTCCAGCAGGCCACAAATGTGCATGTGTCTGCTCAAACAGTCAGAAACAGACTCCATGAGGGTGGTATGAGGGCCCGACGTCCACAGGTGGGGGTTGTGCTTACAGCCCAACACCGTGCAGGACGTTTGGCATTTGCCAGAAAACACCAAGATTGGCAAATTCGCCACTTGCGCCCTGTGCTCTTCACAGATGCAAGCAGGTTCACACTGAGTACATGTCACAGACGTGACAGTTTGGAGACGCCGTGGAGAACGTTCTGCTGCCTGCAACATCCTCCAGCATGACCGGTTTGGCGGTGGGTTAGTCATGGTGTGGCATTTCTTTGGGGGTCCGCACAGTCCTCCATGTGCTCGCCGGAGGTAGCCTGACTGCCATTAGGTACCGAGATGAGATCCTCAGACCCCTTGTGAGACCATATGCTGGTGTGGTTGGCCCTGGGTTCCTCCTAATGCAAGACAATGCTAGACCTCATGTGGCTGGAGTGTGTCAGCAGTTCCTGCAAGAGGAAGGCATTGATGCAATGGACTGGCCCGCCCGTTCCCCAGACCTGAATCCAATTGGGCACATCTGGGACATCATGTCTCGCTCCATCCACCAACGCCACATTGCACCACAGACTGTCGGATGCTTTAGTCCAGGTCTGGGAGGAGATCCCTCAGGAGACCATCCACCACCTCATCAGGAGCATGCCCAGGCGTTGTAGGGAGGTCACACACACTACTGAGCCTCATTTTGACTTGTTTTAAGGACATTACATCAAAGTTGGATCAGCCTGTAGTGTGGTTTTCCACTTTAATTTTGAGTGTGACTCCAAATCCAGACCTCCATGGGTTGATAAATTTGATTTCCATTGATAATTTTTGTGTGATTTTGTTGTCAGCACATTCAACTATGTAAAGAAAAAAGTATTTAATAGGAAGGATGTGTTATTTTAGTGTTCCCTTTATTTTTTTGAGCAGTGTATTTTGAGTAGTTTACCACTTTTTTGGTTACTACATGATTCCATATGTGTTTTCATAGTTTTCACTATTTTCTACAATGTAGAAATAAAAAAACAAGAATAACCCTTGAATGAGTAGGTGTGTCCAAACTTTTGTCTGGTACTGTATATCTCATGAATGTTTTTACATTCAGTTACGAAAACCACTTTCTTACCACTTCTCCCATAGTCAAACAATGTAAGGAAAGCTTCTTTTTTTATCAAAAGGGACGATGTCAAAATGTTTTGAATTCAAATTGATTTACCCAGCCTACAAAGCACTACAGCAACTCTGTGATGACCAGTTCTGCTCTTTTATTGAGGTATCTATTCTAGGTTAAACCTCATAGGAAGAGAGTTTTATCATGTGTAGGTTTCATTCAGGTCTCTGTTTAACTAGATACTGTTTGTCTTTGGCAGGAGAGAGACCAGACTCTCACTACGACAGCAGGAAGAGTCCTTCAGAAGAACCAGACCCAGAGATGCCCAAACCAGCGAGACAACACAACTGCTCCCACTGTGAAAAGAGTTTTCGCTGTTTAGGGAACCTAAAACGCCATGAGAGGACACACACAGGAGAAAAGTCTTTCCACGCTGGGAACATTGGAAAGAGTTTTATTCAGTTAGGAAGCCTGAAGGAGCATGAGGGGATGCACACAGGAGAAAAGCGTCATCACTGTTCCCAGTGTGGAAAGAGTTTTGCTGTGTTAAATAACCTGAAAAGGCATGAGAGAATACACAAAGGAGAAAAGCCATTTCAATGTTCCCATTGTGGAAAGCGTTTTACTCAGAGAGGGCACCTACAAGAGCATGAGAGAATACACACAGGAGAAAAGCCTTACCACTGCTCCCAGTGTAAAAATAGATTTTCACGATTAGGGGACCTAAAAGCTCACGAGAGGACACACACAGGATTAAAGCCTTACCACTGCTTCTTATGTGAAAATACATTTTCCCGATCAGGGGACCTGAAAGCTCACGAGAGGACACACACAGGAGAAAAGCCTTTTCAATGTTCCCAGTGTGGAAAGAGTTTTACCCTGTTAGCTAATCTGAAAAGGCATGAGAGAATACACACAGGAGAAAATCCTTTTCACTGTTTCCACTGTGGAATGAGTTTTATTCAGTTAGCGAGCCTGAAGGCACATGAGTGGACACACTCAGAAGAAAAGCCTTTCCAGTGTTCCCAGTGTCGAAAGATTTTTACCCTGTTAGCTAACCTGAAAAGGCACGAGAGAATACACACAGGAGAAAAGTCTTACCACTGCTTCCAGTGTAGAAAGAGTTTTTCCCGATCAGGTGACCTAAAAGCTCATGAATGGACACACACAGGACAAGAACCTTTCCATTGTTTCCAGTGTAGAAAGCGTTTTACCGTGTTAGCTAACCTGAAAAGGCATCAGAGAATACACACAGGAGAAAAGCCTCATCACTGTTCCCACTGTGGAATGAGATTTATTCAGTCAAGGAGCCTGAAGGAGCATGAGTGGACACACACAGGAGAAAAGCCTTTCCAATGTTCCCAGTGTGGAAAGAGTTTTATCGTGTTACGTAACCTAAAAAGACATGAGAGAATACACACAGGAGAAAAGCCATTCCAATGTTCACATTGTGGAAACAGTTTTACTCAGAGAGGGCACCTAAAAGAGCATGAGAGAATACACACAGGAGAAAAGCCATTCCAATGTTCACATTGTGGAAACAGATTTACTCAGAGAGGGCACCTAAAAGAGCATGAGAGAATACATACAGGAGAAAAGCCTTACCGCTGCTCCCAGTGTAAAAATAAATTTGCCCGAGTAGGGGACCTAAAAGCTCACGAGAGGACACACACAGGAGAAAAGTCTTTCCATTGTTCCCAGTGTAGAAAGAGTTTTACCGTGTTAGCTACCCTGAAAAGGCATGAGAGAATACACACAGAAGAAAAGCGAGGCACCGAAGATGTGGTTGTCGAATAAGGCAGCCCCCCTCACCTCTCTGATTTAGAGTGGTTGGGTTAAATGCGGAAGACACGTTTCAGTTGAATGCATTCATTTGCACAACTGACTAGGTGTCACCCATTCCCTATTATAGAGCTCTGCTCAGCCTATAAACATGAAAGCAAGGTTATATTTAATGTTCTACATTATTATTATTTGCGCAGCCGCCAAGTTATGAAAATTATGGTATGTTCTGAAAACTGACTTCAGGTTTTTGAGGAATCTAGCCTCGCAGGAAGACAGTTTTATTTTATGGAGGTTTAATTCCATTCTCTTTTTAGTATTTAACTAAATACTCTGTCTTTGGTAGGAGAGGGACCAGACTTCTCACTGTTCCCACTGTGGAATGAGTTTTATTCAGTTAGGGAGCCTGAAGAAGCATGAGTGGACACACACAGGAGAAAAGCCTCACCACTGCTCCCAGCATTTAAAAACTGATTTCACGAGTACCTAAAAGCTCATGTGCGAATACACACAGGAGAAAAGCCTTTCCAATGTCCCCAGTGTGGAAAGAGTTTTACCTGGTTAAGGAGCCTGAAGGAGCATAAGAGGACACACACAATAAAAGTCCAACCACTGCTCTCTCTCTGTGTAGAAGGACATTTTCCCAGTCAGCGATCCTGAAAATCACACGAGAAAGGCTGTATTCCTACTTATATTTTTGACAGAGAATTTGTGTTTTTGTTTTGTGCCACATGAAATCATATTGTTTATGATTATACCCGTCTATATAAGGTCCGACAGTTGGCAATGCACGTCAGAGCAAACTCCAAGCCATGAGGTCGAAGAAATAGAGGTCGAAGAAATTGTCCATAGAGCTCAGAGACAGGATTGTGTCGAGGCACAGATCTGGGGAAGGGTACCAAAAAAGGTCTGCAGCATTGAAGGTCTCCAGTGGCCGCCATCATTCTTAAATGGAAGAAGTTTGGAACCACCAAGACTCTTCCTAGAGCTGGCCGCCCGGCCAAACTGAGCAATCGGGGGAGAAGGACCTTGGTCAGGGAGGTGACCAAGAACCCGATGTTCACTCTGACAGAGTTCCTCTGTGGAGATGGAAGAACCTTCCAGAAGGACAACCATCTCTGCAGCACTCCACCAATCAGGCCTTTATGGTAGAGTGGCCAGACAGAAGCCACTCCTTAGTAAAAGGCACATGACAGCCCACTTGGAGTTTGCCAAAGGGCACCTAATGACTCTCAGACCATGAGAAACAAGATTCTCTGGCCTGATGAACTCTTTGGCCTGAATGCCAAGCGTCTCTCCTGGCGTAAAGCATGGTGGTGGCATCATCATGCTGTGGGGATGTTTTTCAGCGGCAGGGACTGGGAGACTAGTAATGATCGAGGGAAAGATGAACACACACAGGAGAGCAATCTTTTATCTGTGATCTACATGGGAAGAGTTTTGGTACATCTGACTATCTGAAGACACACCAGAGAACATACACAGGAGACAAACCTTCTAGCTGAGGTAGTCTGATAAAAGATCTCTGATCAAACATCAGAAAATACATACATGAAGGAGTTGTTTCATAATATCAATGAATTAATGTCACAATGTAGAATGTTTTAACATTGTAGTAGGAGTATTTTAATGATGTCACAATGTAGAACCCTAAACGTTTGATTTAACAAAACGTCCCTTTAAAAAGTTGTTACATTTACCACGTTGGTGACCCACTTGAATCAAATGCAACACTCAAATGTAGCTAGCTGTTTTCTACAAATTTTCCGCTAATCAGTGATGTACACATTATTCCCAGACTCCGTGTGGTTTTTGAGCTGTTTTTGCAACCAGGACTTGCAACCATATCTCCCTCCTCTCGATGATTTATTTCAGCATGATATCGATGAGTGATGACAAATAAGTGTTGCATTCCTTTGTTTAGCGACCCCTATATTTAAATGCATCACTCCAAAATGTAGCTGACTGTCTTCTGCAGGTTGTTCTCTAACCAGTGAGGTAAAAGATATCTCCCATTCCCATGTGTTTTTTTTAGTTGTGTTAGTTTCAACAGCACATACAACCTGATTTTCCCCCTAATCGATATCAGTGATTTATTGCTACTTGTCAAAACAACAACATTTTTGGTGTTGTGCAGTTTATTGTGCAGTTTACAAGGTTTTTTGGGGCGGCAGTGTAGCCTAGTGGTTAGAGCATTGGACTAGTAACCGAAAGGTTGCAAGTTCAAATCCCCGAGCTGACAAGGTACAAAATCTGTCATTCTGCCCCTGAACAGGCAGTTAACCCACTGTTCCTAGGCCGTCATTGAAAATAAGAATTTGTTCTTAACTGACTTGCCTAGTAAAATAAAGGTAAAAAAAAAAAGTGTTCGTTTAAAATAAATACAAGTAATATAATTATTGTTGCAGATGTTTGTCTAGATAGCACATTTTATGTTTAGGATTTCAATTAATCACAAACTGTTTCTGCATTTGGACTATTGATCTGGACACGTTTAAACTGTGACATTAATTTCAACGTTTTTGCAGCCTATTACACATGGACGCAGTATAATAAATTGGTCTATAATCATGCATGTTTTATTATTCCATGCCTCACCATTAAGTGAATTATTGCCCATACATATTAACAAAGGTCTGTACATTTGTTTTTGATATTTCCAATTAATGTAACATTTAGTAATCATAATTATTTATGCAACCAACTGACAATTTTGGGGTACAATTATATTGACATGGTTGCCCTGCTTTTAGAATATCAGGGTTCATTCTCAGATGTGCCCACCCAAATGTACTAGAGCATGACATTAGGGACTGGGCCCTGATCCAACAACATGCCTATCGAGTGAACCCTGAAAAGAGAGAGAAGCTCCTCTGTGAGGTGGAACGTTACTACGGATATTGCAGGAGTTGGTCGCTGGTTGTCTTAAGGGTGGGCAGTCAACAAGTTTAGCCAGTGCCATGGATCACAATTTATTGCACGTTTTTCTGTATTGGAGAGGAGTTTTCTTTGGGCTCGTTTCAAGGGGACAAGAGTTCTAGAACGTAGGGAGTTTTAAGAAGATGAGAGTTCTAGAAGCTAGTGGCGAAAATATAGGATATATTCGTTGTCTTAAGGGGGAAGGTGTTTGGTTTTTCCATTTATGTTTTGAGGTTGGACTTTAGCACGTATAGCTCATTAGCACGTATAGCTCGTTAGTCAGTATGTGTTACACCTGTGCTGGCTTGTCCATCTCGTTAGTGGGAAGGTGTTTCAGCTGAGCTGGTCCAGGTGCTATTTAAGAGTGTCTGGCCCAGTGCTCCATTTGTCTTGACAGATGTGGACAGTCAACACCTTTTAGTTGCTCCACCTTTTTCTATTAAAGATGTTTTTCATTTCAGGTTAAAGCTTCTTTTTGAAGAGAGCTTATTTTTTTAAATGAATCAATACAGATCGTTTCCGGGGATTGGTATGGCAAATACCTTACGATTTGCCTGGACTGAAAAGGAGATGGAGCCGTGGAGTAGAGAGACATTTGGAAGGACCATTTTGATGGGATGCCTCAGGATAGAGGTGAAGGAAGTGCTCTGCCTTCAAGGGAACCCGATTGAGAAGGCTTTCGATGTGACGTTTCAAAAAGAAGAAAAACATGACGAAGTGATGAAGATGGCAAAGGAAGCGGAGAAAATGGGACCCCTGTGCCATTATGCGGTGACCAGCCTGGCGAAGAACAACTTCAGGGTGGTCACCGTAACCATGTACAATCCGCATGTGAAGGATGAAGAGGTGAGGGCCTTTCTGGGGAGATATATGGACAATGTCTCCTCAGCGAGGTACCTCAGGGACTCCCTGGGTTTCTGGAACGGAAAGAGAGGTTTCCAGGCGTTACTCAGGGAGTCCCCGAAGAGTGTGGATGGCTACCTCCATCCTCCGGCGATGTTCTCCCTGGGGGCTGACAGGGGAACACTCTACTATGCACGTCAGCCCCCGTTCTGCAGGCGTTGTATGGCCTACGGTCATACCCTGGCCTCGTGCAGTAACAAGAAATGGGGGGAAGGAGTGGGGGGACAGCCTGCCAGGCTTCCTCGAGGTCGAAATGAGGGATTTGGTGGAGGAGTTAGCGGGGATGGGACGTTGTGTCTCCCCGCTACCTCCTTCACCAAAGAAGAAAGGGATGAAGAGGGGGAGCTTGGCAGGAAGTGAGAGGGAGGGGGATGTGGAGGGGGAGGGGGGGCTAAGAGAGTGGCGGGGGGGGAGGGTAATTTGTCCTCCCGGTTTGCCTCAGCCCCTTGCATTTTAGTGGATGACTCCAGTGAGGGGTCGGTGGGCTGTTTGTTAGAGGGATCCCAACTCCTGTTTGAGGAGATGGGGTCCCCTACATGCAGCCCCGAGGCAAACAGGGAGGGGGGGATGGTGGGTGGGGAGGGAGGACCCAACACACTCCCTGGGTCATGGGTTGGGATGGAGGACGGGGGGGGGCGTCAGGGTTTGGGGGGTTTGATTTCTGTTTTTTACAGGAGGTTTTACAGGTTTTTTACAGGAGGTTCACCTGAGGGATGGTGGGGATGTGTGTAGATTTAAGAGGGAGTGGGATAAGGGGGAATCCTTTTGGGGCATAGGAGGGGTGCACTCAACAGGAGTAGGGATTTTGTGTGGGCATAGAGAGGTTAAAATAGAGAACACTTTTGTAATAATGCAGGGTAGAGTTTTGGGGATAGATGTTAAGTTTAGGGAAGCTAGATATAGGTTAATTGGGGTGTATGGGCCACAGGTGGCGGCAGACAGGAGGGAGATGGTGGACTGTCTGGCGCCCCTGTGTGTTACAAACAGGCACTTGGTGATAGGAGGAGACTTTAATATAGATTTAGGGGTAGGCGGTGATAGCAGTGCAGGTGCCATCTCTGGGCTAATTGCTTGCCATGGTCTGGTTGATGGTGGCCTGCACACTACTCCGGCATTGGTCGGTCCTACATGGCGCAACTCCAGGGGGGTTGCGCGGAGGCTCGACTACATTTTTGTATCCAGGTCTTTGGGTCAGTTGTCTGGGCGGCTGTTGCCTGTTTTCTTCACGGATCACGACGGGGTGTTCCTGCAGGTGGGGTCACCAGTCTGCCTCTTCGGTAGGGGGTACTGGAAGTTAGATCGGGATATACTGGAGGAGCAGGCTTTCGTTGACGCATTTTTTTGTTTCTTTCGGAGGCTTGACGGCCTCCGGTCCATGTGCGAGGGGGTGTTAGAGTGGTGGGATTTAGTTAAGGGGAGGATAAGGGCTTTTATAATAGGATATTGTAGAAGGAAAAAAAGGGAGGAAAGGAGGGAGGTGGATCGTATCCAAAGGTTAATTGAACTCGAGTACGAGGCAGGCAACCTCGGCGGGTCGATTGACTGGGAGAGATTTGCAGCCCTAAAGGCGCAGCTCAGGGAGCTGCAGGAGCAGAAGGCTCGAGCTTTCCTGGAGCGTGTGCATAGTGGCTTTCTAGAACATAATGAGACTTGTTCCGCTATGTTCTTTAAGTCGGTTAGGGCCAGGCAGAGTAGGAAGGTAATGCATGGCGTTAGAAAAGAAGATGGTAGTATAGTTAGAAAACCAGAGGAAATGGTCAGGGAGACAACTGATCATTTCCGAGGGTTTTTTAAAGAAAGGGAGATAGATGTAGAGCAGGGAAATGTGTTTTTAGAACACTTGTCCCGGCGGTTGCCGGAGGACATTAGCGACGTGATGGAGGCCCAGATCTCACTAGAAGAGGTTGAGAGCGCTCTTAGGAGGATGGGAAAAGGGAAGGTGCCTGGGATGGATGGGCTGCCGGCTGAGTTTTACCTCAAGTTTTGGGGTATACTTGGTCCAGTGGTCCTCGAAGTCTTGAAGGCCATCATTGAGACGGGGGTCCCGGGGGGATCAATGGCTGTTGGTGTGCTGTCACTTCTTTATAAGAAGGGGGAAGCAACTGACCTTGGCAACTGGCGGCCGTTGACCATGCTGTGTGTAGACTACAAGATTCTTGCAAAGGTTTTAGCAGACCGGTTGCGCACAGCCCTTCCCTACGTCATCCATGAGGATCAGACGTGCGGGGTAGAGGGCCGCTCAATAAGATGGAACCTACAGTTGATCAGGGACTCCATCGCCTGGGTTGAAGATAGAGGGCTGCCTTTAATGGTAGCAGCGCTAGATCAGGCGAAAGCCTTTGATCGCGTGAATAGATCTTTTCTATTCAGGGTGTTAGGTAGATTAGGATTTGGGGAGAAGTTTATAGGATGGATCCGTACATTATATGTCGGAGCGGGGTGTCGAGTTAGTGTAAATAGTCACTTAGGTGACGTTTTGACCTCTCGTCTGGGGTCAGGCAGGGATGCCCACTCTCGGCCCTCCTCTTCGTACTGTACATGGAGCCTCTGGGGGCTGCCATTAGGGCAGACACAGGGGTGGAGGGCTTGTTGATCCCTGGGAGCGGTGGGCTGCGTGTTAAGATGACGCAGTACGCCGACGACACTTCCTTGCTGTTATGTAAGGACTCGTGCCTGACAAGGTCCCTTGCCATCATTGGGGATTTCACCCAAGCGTCGGGGGCAGTTCTGAATCATGCAAAATCTTCCGTTAAGTATTTCGGAAGATGGCGCGGTAGGACGGATGTGCCCGGGGGTTATCTCTCTGTGAAGGGGCCCTGAGGATTCTCGGGTCCATTTTGAGACCTCTGGCTCAGCGACGCTAAACTGGAACATGCGTATCGCAGTGGTACAGAGGAAGCTAGCAATGTGGAAGGCTAGGTATTTGTCTTTTATGGGCAAAGTCCTGGTCCTAAAGGTGGATGTGTTGCCGTCTCTTCTGTGTTTGGCATACATCTACCCATTGCCGGCTTGTCTGAGGAGGCCTCTAGTGAGGCTTGTGTTTCAGTTTATGTGGAGTGGCAGGTGCGAGTGGGTCGCCAGGGCACGCATGATCTGTCCCATCGGGGAGGGAGGTAGGGGGGTACCACATTTCCCCCTCAAGCTGGACTCAATTTTTGTTTCTCTCTTGTTAGCGGAGCTTGCTCAGCCAGTGATACACCCATCCGGTTACCTCCTGCGGGTGTTCTTCTCGTATCAGGCGAGAAGCGTAATGGTGTGGTCTAACGCGGGTCCTCGGGCGGAACAGCTGCCGTGGCACTTTGGCCATGAGGCAAAGTGGCTGTGTGCGCACCCCGAGGTTGAAGTTGCCCGAGTAAGTTTAGATCACAGGCACCTGTACGAAGAGGTCAGGCAGGCAGGGAGTCCTGCGCCTGTAGCGGGCATCTCGTCAGTGGTCTGGGAGGGAGTGCAGGCGCGGGGCCTGGACAACGGGCTCAAGGACCTGAATTGGTTGGGCCTCCATAAGTGCTTGCCGGTACTTTCCATCTTGTACCGGTATAGTGTGGTGCGATCCCCCACCTGTCCAAGATCTGCTTGTGGCAGGGAGGAGACTGTGCGCCATGCCTTCTGGGACTGTGCCTTTGCCGGACTAGTCTGGGCTAGGGCACGGGTGATGCTAGGTGTGGTTAGGAGTGATTTTGTTTTGACATGGGCTAGGCTAGAGAGAGGCGTAGGGAGTGCAAAGGGAACGGATAGGGACAGGTTTCTGCTCTGGCTTCTCATGAGTCTCTTTAAAAAGGGACTGTGGGAAGCCAGGAAGAATTTAGTCAAGACAGGGAGAGATTGGGGGGTGGAAGGGATAGTGAGAAGGGTGGAAGGTGATTTGAGGGGGAGGATGAAGAGGGAGGAGAGGAAGTGGGGGAAGCATGCGGCACGGGAGAGGTGGAAAAGGGGTTTAGGGCTGGGAGTGTTAGAGTGAGTTTGGTAAGGGGATAGATTAGGGAAGGGGAGATAGGGAAAGGGTTAGGTATGACGGGGAGGGACGATGCTCCCCTGAGGTTTGTTTTTGTTTGATGTTTTTGTAAATAGAATTAATTAAGAATGAATGAGAATTATGATGTTGTAATAGTATGAATGGTATTGATTGTAATAAATTATTTTAACCACCTTTTTGGTTTGCTTCTTGTCATTAAGTTTGGTGTGGGTTTTTCTTTTGTTTGACTCTTCTTCGGCAGATTTAGTGGGTCTCATGGTGGGTGTCTTTTAGGTCCCAGCTGTTTTTACTAGTCAACTTTCAGTGGACACCCCCGTGGTGTCTTTCAGAACCCCTCCTAAACCCCTACCAGTTTCATTTTGGTTTTTGTCACTGACTCTTTGTTAGTTCCCTTTTCTATAAGTGACATTTCTGGTTTTCTTGTTGGTGAATGTAATAACAAACAATGTAGTAAAACAAGCTTATATTTTAGGTTGGATATTGCATCCAATTGTTAATATTTTAATCAATGGCATTTCCTTAGAATGTTCAGTAGTCTTTCAGTTGTTCATCTTCTGTTTTTTATCCTCTTATGTATGTTGGGGTAAATATATATATTTTTTTCAATGTTTTTCTTCTTCTGTGAAGCCATTGTTGCATCCATGCCTGAAATGTGCTTTTAAGTTCCATACTTTCTGTGTTGTGGTATGTGTGTGTTTCAACATGGCTTCCTGAAATTCCCCTCATTGCTAATTGGAGCTGACCCCGCCCCCTTGTCAGGATACAGCTGTATCTCATTATGCTCATTCCAGCTATATAAGCCAGTGTTCTGTTGCTCAGTAGAGAGCTGAGGGTTATATCATATGTTGGTTTGTACTGTGTTAGTTGTTGCTGAGAGAGAGCCTCTTTAATGTTCTGAGTTTATTTTTCTTCTCAGTTTTTGTTGTGAAGTAGTTTGTATTCTTTAATTTGTTCCCAGAGAGGAAGGCAGCCTTTTCTGCCATTCCAAATAAAAAACCCACTCGGGTTTTCGATCAGCATTCCAAGCTTACCTCAATTACGAGATGGCTAAAAGTTGCAGACCATGTTTTTCTCCATTAGGAGGACAAATGTTGTCGACCATTGCTGAATCTTTTTAACCATACCACGTGGTTAAACTCTTAGACTATCGACACCGACAGAATAAGAACAAGTCTTTGATATTGATTCCTAGTCTGCAGCTAGGATTTCGGTATCATTGAACGCGAAGAATGACAACCACCGAAACATTCATTCTATAAAAAATGAATGAATGTCACTTTGAACTATCCCCTTTAACCACAACTGAGAGAGGGAGAGAGACGGACAATTCTACCTAAGACGCAAACTTTTCACCAGCGATCAAGACAACACACTGAGCGTAAATATATTGATTGATTGCAATCGTTCCCGAATGAGTGAGCGTTCATGTGTAAAGGATTAGCATTTCAATTGTTAACTGTAGTAACTTCTTAGTCGACCCCCACTTCCCCTTTTGTCTAACAAGCCGCCATGCCGGTTTAGCCACTAGGGCACATTCTCCATTCATTACATTTGCCTTGTTTGTTTATGCATTTCTGTGAATTACTTAGTAATAAATAAATGATTTAAGACGATGTATGGATGACTCATAGTGAAGACTGGGTTCGTGCAGATGACCAACAATTTATGACGTTTGGAATGAGACTAACATGAGGTAAAGTAAATAATTCATTAATTTGAAGACTTTAATCAGAAAATGTCTGAAAAGTTATTTTAGGAAATAACTTTGTAATCCTAATATTATATTCCTTGGTGCCCCGACTTCCTAGTTAATTAGTTACGTGATTAATCAGTTGATTGCGTAATAACTAATTACAGAGAATCTTTGATAAAAACTATTTCTTCAGTTAATGATCAAGACACGACACTAGGTAAGAGTTGGTCGGATCACCCCCTGTCTTTTGGTTAGTGCTACGTTGGGTAGGCAGGTAAGGTAGGAGAGGGGGCTTTGATATTTACTTTCTTTGCTTTGATTCCGTCCAGCCCCTTTCCCCAAAAATTACAATGTGAGGGAATAAATTCCCTGTAAACGGTACCTTTGTCATCCTTACTCGCACCTACAGTCCCATACCTCTTTCACTCCAAGGGGAGTTGAGTTGTAGCAGGGTGTTGCGTTCCCTCTTCCTGGAGTCGTACATAACATGTGCTATATAAATAAAGCATGATTTGAACATATTGCAAAATAAATTAACAACCAATCAACAGACTCTTGCTAAACCAATGAACAAATATGTTGGTATGAAAAACATATTTCCCACAATGTCAAAATAGTGCATGCTATGTATCTTTAGTATCACTTTTCAACCAACCCAGTTCATTTGTTGAAAATGAAAAATGTTGAAATCAACCATACATCAAAGTATTCAACTACTGGAAACTGAAACAAACAAATGGATCAACCAGATCAATCCCACTTTTCAAGCCTGCTGAAGGCGTAGTGGAGTGGTAAACACCACCCCAGCTCGACCAGGGGCTTGAGGTGGTCTCCCACAGCTCTGATTATGTCATGTTCTGTGGCCTTGCTGTTCCATTTCTTGACTGCCCGTGCAACACAGAAAGAAACACATTTAGTCATATTATATAAAAAACTCAACATTATGGATATGGAGCATCCATGGCCTCAGTTACACCTGGCACCTAAATGTGACTTCTGTCATCTGTTCACTCCAAGCTGTATTAGGTTCAGGTCTATCAGGATGGGCCTTTGACATAGTCAGGACACCGAATATGCATCAGCAATGTAAAGAGATGGGGTGAATGAGTGGAGAAAAATACATTTTACACAAATGTTATTGGTCACATACACGTGTTCAGCAGGTGTAGCGAAATGCGTGTGTTTCTAGCTCCAACAGTGCAGCAATATCTAACAATTTCACAACAAATACCTAATACACACAAATCTAAGTAAAGGAATAAGAATATATAAATATATGCATAAACAATGTCAGAGCAGCATAGACTGAGACAGTTTACACATATGAGATGAGAAATGATATGTAAACATTATTAAAGGGACATTATTAAAGTGACTAGTGTTCCATTTATTAAATGGCCAATGATTTCAAGTCTATTTGTAGGCTGCAGCCTCTCTGTGCTAGTGATGGCTATTTAACAGTCTGATGGTCTTGAGATAGTATTTCAGTCTTTCAGTCCCAGCTTTGATGCACCTGTACTGACCTCGCCTTCTGAATGATAGCGGGTGAAGAGGCAGTGGCTCGGGTAATAACAAAGAATAAACGTGTGTGCCTGAGGTGAAATTAACTTTCATACATCCAGGAGGGTTGAGAAATTAAATATCAGTGGACAATTCTCTTTTGCTTACATGATGACGTGATGAACCGCTAAGAGGACATAAATATTTACGATCTAAACCATGTGTGACCTCACCTCTGGCTGTAGAAGTGTTCTTCCTAACCAGTCCCTCAACAGCTCTCTGACTGAGCTCCACCCTCACTGGGTCTTCAGAGGAGAGGACTGAGGAGGGATGGAAGGTTGAATGGATCAGTCAGTCCCATAAAGTGTAGAGCTGCTGTCTAATCAAATCACTATTTTAGTAGTTCATTAAAGAAAATTAGGCTTTATGACTGCTGAATACCAACTATCAATCACTTAGGTCATATATTTTCAAGTAGATACATCCTTGGGACGTCCGTAACCCATTAAAGTTGACATTTAAAATGGTTAAGGTAGTGTTTGTGGTAGGGATGTCCCAAGGATCCCAGATAGCATTGACCATTGTGCATTCCTCTGTCTCTTTTACGTAGCAGGTGTAAAAGAAACATAGACAAGACAAGTAGGCGCTCAGGTCATTATGGTCATTGTAGTTTAAAAAATAGCATCTAATAATGTCAATCTGTGTGTGGGGTTGTTTGAGAAGAATGAGATTGTCAGCCCTAACGATCCATTCTAGCAGCTCATCAGGCTCTGAAAAAGTCTTCATTGATGACGTTTTCCTTCTATTCCAGGGGACAGCAGAGGAACTTCATTGATTCTACTCCTTCATCAATGCAAGCAGTGAACATCTGAAATTCACCCTCACCTTTGATGCGCATGAAACAAGTTACCTGGACATTTTGATTAAGAGGGAGCGGAGTGGCTTTAGCACAGACCTATACAGGAAGTCGACGGGCAGGAATTCCGTTATGTGGAGACAGCTTCCACCCTACACCCCTAGAAAATAGCCTCTCCATCAGCCAATACAGTCATATACACAGAGTGACTATGACAAACAAACTGATTGTCTGGATGAGCGTTTCAGACAGCGGGGTTACTCAGAGGAATGGCTGCATGACGCAAGTGATCATTATAATAATATGACCCAGGATGACAGATTGAACCTCCCCTCCCTCCAGACCAACACATTCAATGCTTCCTTCAGTACTCCCCAAACCTCCCCACCCTCCAGACCAACACGTTCAATGCTTCCTTCAGTACTCCCCAAACCTCCCCACCCTCCAGACCAACACGTTCAATGCTTCCTTCAGTACTCCCCAAACCTCCCCTCCCTCCAGACGAACACGTTCAATGCTTCCTTCAGTACTCCCCAAACTTCCCCTCCCTCCAGACGAACACGTTCAATGCTTCCTTCAGTGCTCCCCACTTGGTAAACAGTTAGACCACATCATTAAACTTCTTATGGCTGCAGGTGCAGTATTGAGTAGCTTGGATGAAAGGTGCCCCAAGTAAATGGCCTACACCTCAGTCTCAGTTGCTAATATATGCATATTTTTATTAGTATTGGATAGAAAACACTCTAAAACTGTTTGAATGATGTCTGTGAATATAACAGAACTCATATGGCAGGCAAAAACCTGAGAAGAAATCCAAACAGGAAGTGGAAAATCTGAGGTTGATCGATTTTCAACCCAGCCCCTATTAAATACACAGTGGGATATGGATCAAGTTGCACTTCCTAGGGCTTCCACTAGATGTCAACCGTCTTTAGAAACTTGAATGAGGCTTCAACTGTGACGTGGGGCTGAATGAGAGCTGAATGAGTCAGGTGTCTGGCAGAGAGCCAGGTCCTGGTCATGCGCATTTCACATGGTAGCGACCTGCGTTCCATTGCTTCTCTACAGACAATGGAATTTTCCGGTTGGAACGTTATTGAAGATTTATGTTAAAAACATCCTAAAGATCGATTCTACGACCTGTAATATACCTTTTTTAAGTTTTTGTCCGACGTTATGCTGGACCTGCACGAGCGTTTGGATTTGTGTACCTAACGCCCTAACAAAAGTAGCTACTTGGACATAAATAATGGACATTATCGAACAAATCAAACATTTATTGTGGAACTAGGATTCCTGGGAGTGGATTCTGATGAAGATCATCAATGGTAAGGGAATATTTATAATGTTATTTCTGATTTCCGTTGACTCCAACATGGCGGATAATTTTATTTGTTTTCTGAGCGCTGTTCTCAGATTATTGAATGGTTTGCTTTTTCCGTAAAGTTTTTTTGTAATCTGACACAGCGGTTGCATTAAGGAGAAGTACAGTGGGGCAAAAAAGTATTTAGTCAGCCACCAATTGTGCAAGTTCTCCCACTTACAAATATGAGAGAGGCCTGTAATTTTCATCATAGGTACACTTGAACTATGACAGACAAAATGAGATTTTGTGATTTTTAATGAATTTATTTGCAAATTATGGTGGAAAATAAGTATTTGGTCAATAACAAAAGTTTATCTCAATACTTTGTTATATACCCTTTGTTGGCAATGACAGAGGTCAAATGTTTTCTGTAAGTCTTCACAAGGTTTTCACACACTGTTGCTGGTATTTTGGCCCATTTCTCCATGCAGATATCCTCGAGAGCAGTGATGTTTTGGGGCTGTTGCTGGGAAACACGGACTTTCAACTCTCTCCAAATATTTTCTATGAGGTTGAGATCTGGAGACTGGCTAGGCCACTCCAGGACCTTGAAATGCTTCTTACGAAGCTACTCCTTCGTTGCCCGGGCGGTGTGTTTGGGATCATACTGAAAGACCCAGCCACGTTTCATCTTCAATGCCCTTGCTGATGGAAGGAGGTTTTCACTCAAAATCTCATGATACATGGCCCCATTCATTCTTTCCTTTACACGGATCAGTCATCCTGGTCCCTTTGCAGAAAAACAGCCCCACAGCATGATGTGTCCATCCCCATGCTTCACAGTAGGTATGGTATTCTTTAGATGCAACTCAGCATTCTTTGTCCTCCAAACACGACGAGTTGAGTTTTTACCAAAAAGTTATATTTTGGTTTCATCTGACCATATGACATTCTCCCAATCTTCTTCTGGATCATCCAAATGCTCTCTAGCAAACTTCAGACGGGCCTGGACATGTATTGGCTTAAGCATGGGGACACATCTGGCCCTGCAAGTTTTGAGTCCCTGGCGGTGTAGTGTCTTACTGATGGTAGGCTTTGTTACTTTGGTCCCAGCTCTCTGCAGGTTATTCACGAGGACCCCCCGTGTGGTTCTGGGATTTTTCTCACCGTTCTTGTGATCATTTTGACACCATGGGGTGAGATCTTAGGTGGAGCCCCAGATCGAGGGAGATTATCAGTGGTCTTGTATGTCTTCCATTTCCTAATAATTGCTCCCACAGTTGATTTCCTCAAACTGAGCTGCTTACCTATTGCAGATTCAGTCTTCCCAGCCTGGTGTAGGTCTACAATTTTGTTTCTGGTGTCCTTTGACAGCTCTTTGGTCTTGGCCATAGTGGAGTTTGGAGTGTGACTGTTTGAGGTTGTGGACAGGTGTATTTTATACTGTTAACAAGTTCAAACAGGTGCCATTAATACGGGTAACGAGTGGAGGACAGAGGAGCCTCTTAAAGAAGAAGTTACATGTCTGTGAGAGCTAGAAATCTTGCTTGTTTGTAGGTGACCAAATACTTATTTTCCACCATAATTTGCAAATAAATTCATTAAAAATCCTACAATGTGACTTTCTGGATTTTCTTTCGAATTTTGTCTGTCATAGTTGAAGTATACCTATGATGAAAATTACAGGCCTCTCTCATCTTTCTAGGTGGGAGAACTTGCACAATTGGTGGCTGACTAAATACTTTTTTTATAATGAGTATTTCTGTAAAATGATGTGTCTCTGCAATTTCACCGGATGTTTTTGGAACTAGTGAACGTAATGCGCCAATGTATACTGAGATGTTTTTATGTGAATATGAACTTTATCAAACAAAACATATATGTATTGTGTAACATTAAGTCTTAAGTGTGTCATCTGATGAAGATCATCAAAGGTTAGTGATTAATTTTATCTCTTCATGGTTTTTGTGACTCCTCTCTTTGGCTGGAAAAATGGCTGTGTTTCTCTGTGAGTTGGTGGTGACCTAACATAATCGTTTGTGGTGCTTTCGCTGTAAAGCCTATTTGAAATCAGACACTGTGGTGGGATTAACAACAAGATTACCTTTAAAACGGTATAAGATACATGTATGTTTGAGGAATTTTAATTATGAGATTACTGTTGTTTTGAATTTGGCGCCCTGCACTTTCACTGGCTGTTGTCATATTGACCCCGTTCACCGGATTGCAGCCATAAGAAGTTTTTAAAAACACTGGTACATCTTGATCACTGATCCACAACTGGAGAAGACGTTTAAAGAACCCCAGAGGGTAGTCTTCAGACACGGCCCCAACATCAGTCAAATGGTGGTGAGGTCTGATCTTCCACTGGCGCCACGTAGTACCTTCCTAGATAATGTGCCGGACGGTAATTATAGATGTGGCCAATGTACCCAGTGTAACTTTACAAACAAATGTACCGAGTTCAATCATCCTATTACAAGCCAGATCATTAAGATTAAGGGCATCGTTACATGTTCCACAGTAAATGTGATCCACCTGATCAAGTGTATTTGTGGTCTTTGCTGTGTAGGAAAAACAAAACGAGCTCTGTAAACAACGATAGCAGCACACAGGAGTAATATCAGGACCCTTGACCAGAGAAACAAGGATAGCAGAACACAGGTGTAATATCAGGACCCTTGACCAGAGAAACAAGGATAGCAGAACACAGGAGTAATATCAGGACCCTTGACCAGAGAAACAAGGATAGCAGAACACAGGTGTAATATCAGGACCCTTGACCAGAGAAACAAGGATAGCAGAACACAGGAGTAATATCAGGACCCTTGACCAGAGAAACAAGGATAGCAGAACACAGGAGTAATATCAGGACCCTTGACCAGAGAAACAAGGATAGCAGAACACGGGAGTAATATCAGGACCCTTGACCAGAGAAACAAGGATAGCAGATCACAGGAGTAATATCAGGACCCTTGACCAGAGAAACAAGGATAGCAGAACACAGGAGTAATATCAGGACCCTTGACCAGAGAAACCCTGTGGCTGCGCATTTCATGGAGGCTCGTTACAACATCAGCTCTCTGAGCTACTTTGGTATCGAACATGTTAAATCTCCTAGGAGAGAATAAACTGATAATCTACTATTGAGAAGAGAATTGGATTGTGTACCATGTCTCCTAGGGGTCTGAACCAAGAGTTTGATATCAGACCATTTCTAACATGAATATATCACGTTGATGTGTCTTTCCTTGCAGGTTTCCACTTTGTTATTATATACATATACAGTATATTATTGTCTGAACTACTACATGTGGTCATTATATACAGAATATTATTGTCTGTACTACTACATGTGATCATTATATACAGTATTGTCTGTACTACTACATGTGATCATTATAGACAGTATTGTCTGAACTACTACATGTGGTCATTATATACAGTATATTATTGTCTGTACTACTACATGTGGTCATTATATACAGTCTATTATTGTCTGAACTACTACATGTGGTCATTATATACAGTATATTATTGTCTGTACTACTACATGTGGTCATTATATACAGTATATTATTGTCTGAACTGCAACATGTGGTCATTATATACATATACAGTATATTATTGTCTGATCTACTACATGTGGTCATTATATACAGTATATTATTGTCTGGACTACTACATGCGGTCATTATATGGGGCGGCAGGCACTGTGGTGGGATTAGTGGTTAGAGCATTGGACTAGTAACCAGAAGGTTGCGAGTTCAAACCCCCAAGCTGACAAGGTACAAATCTGTCGTTCTGCCCCTGAACAGGCAGTTAACCCACTGTTCCCAGTCCGTCATTGAAAATAAGAATTTGTTCTTAACTGACTTGCCTGGTTAAATAAAGGTAAAATAAAAAAATAAAAAATATACAGCATAATATTGTCTGTACTACTACATGTGGTCATTAGATACAGTGTATTATTGTCTGAACTAGTACATGTGGTTATTATATAGAGTATATTATTGTCTGAACTACTACATGTGGTCATTATATACAGTATATTATTGTCTGTACTACTACATGTGGTCATTATATACAGTGTATTATTGTCTGAACTAGTAAATGTGGTCATTATATACATACACATGAAGCTTTTGTAAAGCTTTTTTTTGTAAGCTCTTGTTCTTCATCAAAGCTTTTGTAAACAGCGTGTGGACCTTCTTGTTCTTTATCAAAGCTTTTGTAAAAAGTGTGTGGGCCTTCTTGTTCTTTATCAAAGCTTTTGTAAACAGTGTGGGGGCCTTCTTGTTCTTTATCAAAGCTTTTGTAAAAAGTGTGTGGGCCTTCTTGTTCTTTATCAAAGCTTTTGTAAACAGCATGTGGGCCTTCTTGTTCTTTATCAAAGCTTTTGTAAACAGTGTGGGGGCCTTCTTGTTCTTTATCAAAGCTTTTGTAAAAAGCTTGTGGGCCTTCTTGTTCTTTATCAAAGCTTTTGTAAACAGTGTGGGGGCCTTCTTGTTCTTTATCAAAGCTTTTGTAAACAGCGTGTGGGCCTTCTTGTTCTTTATCAAAGCTTTTGTAAACAGTGTGGGGGCCTTCTTGTTCTTTATCAAAGCTTTTGTAAACAGTGTGGGGGCCTTCTTGTTCTTTATCAAAGCTTTTGTAAAAAGTGTATGGGCCTTCTTGTTCTTTATCAAAGCTTTTGTAAACAGTGTGGGGGCCTTCTTGTTCTTTATCAAAGCTTTTGTAAACAGCGTGTGGACCTTCTTGTTCTTTATCAAAGCTTTTGTAAACAGTGTGTGGGCTTTCTTGTTCTTTATCAAAGCTTTTGTAAACAATGTGTGGTCCTTGTTCTTTATCAAAGCTTTTGTTAATAGCATGTGGGCCTTCTTGTTCTTTATCAAAGCTTTTGTAAACAGTGTTGGGGCCTTCTTGTTCTGTTACAAAGCTTTTGTAAACAGTGTGGGGGCCTTCTTGTTCTTTATCAAAGCTTTTGTAAACAGTGTGGGGGCCTTCTTGTTCTTTATCAAAGCTTTTGTAAACAGTGTGTGGGCCTTCTTGTTCTTTATCAAAGCTTTTGTAAACAGTGTGGGGGCCTTCTTGTTCTTTATCAAAGCTTTTGTAAACAGTGTGGGGGCCTTCTTGTTCTTTATCAAAGCCTTTGTAAACAGTGTGTGGGCCTTCTTGTTCTTTAATCGATTTGATAAAACAATCGTCATCACATTAATGATAAATGTCCAAAGACACTATGTTTACATGGGTATTGGGATCTGACCTCATTGATCTGTCAGTAAGCTTTGTTTACATGGGATCTAACCTCATTGATCTGTCAATAAGCTATGTTTACATGGGTATTGGGATCTACCCTCATTGATCTGTCAGGAAGCTATGTTTACATGGGTATTGGAATCTGACCTCATTGATCTGTCAGTAAGCTATGTTTACATGGGTATTGGGAACTTACCTCATTGATCTGTCAGTAAGCTATAGTTACATTGGTATTGGGATCTGACCTCATTGATCTGTCAGTAAGCTATGTCTACAAGCCAAATGTGCTGAGATGAAGCAGCTGAACTCAGCCAACTGTGCTGAGATGGAGCAGCTGAACTCAGCCAATTGTGCTGAGATGGAGCAGCTGTGACTCAGCCAACTGTGCTGAGACGGGGCAGCTGTGACTCAGCAAACTGTGCTGAGATGGAGCAGCTGAACTCAGCCAAATGTGCTGAGATGGAGCAGCTGTGACTCAGCCAACTGTGCTGAGATGGAGCAGCTGAACTCAGCCAAATGTGCTGAGATGGAGCAGCTGAACTCAGCCAAATGTGCTGAGATGGAGCAGCTGTGACTCAGCCGTTTAAGTTAAATTGTGTTGTGAGGGAATAATTTCCTTCTTTGATCACTTTGTGGATGTGAGCTAGCCTAGCTTCTTCCTGAGATGTCATGTTGCCATCTTACGTTTCCAAGGAGGCCATGGTCAGAGGTTCTTTCTTCGTCGTTTCTTGACCTGCTTCTTGGCCTCCCTTGCCTTGTTTTTGTCTCGTAGGCATATCACACTTGGCTACAGTGTAGTAATCAGTATGTTGTTGTTGTCTCGTAGACATATCCCCACACTTGGCAGTGTACTACAGTGTAGTAATCAGTATGGGTGAAGTTAAAGTTTTAGGATAAGTTTGTTAAAGATTTATCGGGAGCTCTCGGTCACACTTCTTCCTTCGCTGCATGACAGCCAGAGAGGTGAGAGGTCACATGGTTTAGATGGTAAATATGTGTTCCCTTAGCGGTTCATCACGTAAGCAAAAGGAAATATGTTTGATCATCTATGTTTATTTATATTAGTGCAAGTTGTCCACTGATATTGGTGTAATTTCTCACCCCTTTTGACTAAATGAGTTATTTTAACCGCAGACACACACATTTGATATTATGGTCATTTGTGTCAAATGTACTTTTCCCCACTCATTCACCCGCTCTTTATATTGCTTATGCATATTCGGAGGCCTGACTGCATCCAGACTGTCAAAGGCCCATCCTGGTAGATCTGAACCTAATACAGCCTGGAATGATCGGATGACAGAAGTCACATTTAGGTGCCAGGTGTAACTGAGGCCATAGACGCTCCATATCCATTTCTTTGAGTGTTTTATATAATATAACTAAATGTGTTTCTGGGTTGCAGGGGCAGTCAAAAAAATGGAACAGCATGGCCACAAAACATGACATCATGGAGATGTCTGTGGGAGACCACCGCAAGCCCCTGGTAGAGCCAGGGGTGTTTACCACTCCTTCAGCAGGCTTGAAAAGTGGGATTGATACTGTTTTTCATACTAAGAGGGACCAAGAGTCTGTTGATTGGTCAGTCATTGGGTTAATTTGTTTTACAATATGATCAAATCAAGCTTTATTTATACAGCACATTTTAGACATGGATGAAACAAAACAGCTTGTTTTAATCCATTGTTTGTTGTTTTGTTGTTACGTTCCCCATCAAGAAATCCAGAAATGTCACTTAAATAGAAGAGGGAATTAACAAAGAGTCACTGACAACAGCCACAACTAAACAGGTGGGGTTTTAGGAGGGGTTCTGAAAGACACTATGGGGGTATCCACTGAAAGTTGACTAGTAACAACAACTGGGATATAAACTGGGACATAAAAGACACCCACCATGATCGACACTATATCTGCCCAAGAAGAGGCAAACAAAAGAAACACCCACACCAAACTTAAAGACAGGAGGGAAACCAAAAAGGTGGAGCAACTAAAGGTGTTGACTCTCAACATCCATCAAGACAACTGGAGCACTGGGCCAGACACTCTTAAATAGAACCTGGACCAGCACAGGTGTAACACATACCTACTAATGAGGTGACACCAATCAGTGTACCGAAGACACATTTCAGTTGAATGCATTCAGTTGTACAACTGACTAGGTATCCCCCAAACAAAAAAGAATCAGAACTCTAGAACCTAAACAAAACTCATCTCCAATACGGAAAAATGTGCAGTCAAAATAAATTGTTATCCATGGTAACGCACTGGCAAACACAAAACACAAATATTTTTGACTGCCCACCCTTGAGACAATCAGCAACCAAGTTGTCCTTACCACGGACATGTCTGATTTCAAGAGGGAAATCCTGCAATATCCTTAGTAACTTTACACCTCACAGAGGAGTTTCTCTTTTCAGGGTTCACTTGATAGGCATGTTGTTGGATCGGGGCCCAGTCCATAATGTCATTCTCTAGTACATTTGGGTTGGCACATCTGAGAATGAACCCTGATATTCTAAAAGCAGGGCAACAATGTCAATATAATTGCAAACAAAAATTGTCAGTTGGTTGCATAAATAATCACAATGACTAAATATTACATGAATTGTAAATATAAAATATCAACACCAAATGTACATCCCTTTTTCATATGTATTGGCAATAATTCACTTACACGTCCTGTTAAAACTAACAGCTCAAAAAACACACGGAATCTGGGAAATGTGTACATCACTGGTTAGAAGACAATTTGTAGAAAACAGCTAGCTACATTTTGATTCAAGTGGGTCACCAACACTAAGTGCAACACAACTATTTTTTTGTTAGTCACTATTTGTTAGACCACATAAATAGTACTCTTCAATTCAGAGCCTGGATTTCCCCCTGAGGCCAATATCCTTATGCTGAAATCAATAGAACAGGGGACAAATATTTAGGGTTCTACATTATGACAATATTAAAATACTCCTACTATAACCTTAAAACATTCTAAATAGTGAGATTCTATTTCATTGATATCGTGAAACAACTCCTTCCTGTATGTATTTTCTGATGTTTGATCAGAGATCTTTTACTAGAGTATCTCTTGTCACATTGATCACAGCTATAAGGTTTCTCTCCTGTGTGTGTTCTCTGGTGTATAGTCAGACTGCTAGACGTAACAAAACTCTTCCCACATTGATCACAGCTATAAGGTTTCTCTCCTGTGTGTGTTCTCTGGTGTGATATCAGGCTGAATGACTGACTAAAAGTCTTCCCACATTGTTTACAGTTATATGGTTTCTCTCCTGTGTGTGTTCTCTGATGTTTAGTCAGACTGCTAGATGTAACATATCTATTCCCACATTGATCACATCTATAAGGTTTCTCTCCTGTGTGTGTTCTCAGGTGTGATTCTAAACATCCTGAAGAAACAAAACTCTTTCCACAGTCAGAGCAGTTAAAAAGTTTCTCTCCTGTGTGTGTTCTCTGGTGTTTAGTCAGACTGCTACATGTAAGATATCTCTTCCCACATTGATCACAGCAATAAGGTTTCTCTCCTGTATGGATTCTCTGATGAATTGTAATGCCTGCTGAGGAGGTAAATCTCTTCCCACAGTCAGAGCAGCAATGAGATTTTTTCCCTGTGGGTCTCTGGTGTTTCTTGAGGAATTCTGATGTGGAAAGACTCTTCTCTGCCTCGTCAGCATCATGATGTTGTTGTTGAGGCTCCCCAGAGGATCCATGATAGCCAAGTCTCTCTCCTGTGTGAACAACAAAGTCAGACAGATGGTTAAAGGCCCACAACAGCAGAAATCCACTGCAAAAAGGTGATGCCAACAGCGTAGCCATGATGTTGTAGAACAATTGACTGTAATTGTCTGTAATGAATGTCAAAATTATTTGACAATGGTCTTAAGACAGTCAAGTGAGAAAGTCCTATTTAGTCTTGTTTTCACATCAGTAGAAACATCGATGATTTTAGGCTAGAAGAAAGTTAAAGTTGTTGAAATCCTAAGTACTGTGCCAGACGACTTTTGGTCTCCAATATAGGCCTCTGACCGTGTTTGCTAAAACTGCAGCACAAGGGCGATGCGCACACAATTTGATTGCATTAACTCCTCCCTGCTAATGAGGAAACCAATAGTTATGGATGTAATATATCTACCTGGAGCAAAAATGGTGAGCACAGATTTTAGTTTTTCACAAAGTATTCTGAATATTACAGTGCAAGATCAGGAGTGCTACTCGACTCACGGCTCACATTAAGTTCTGTGTCTATTCACTAATTCACCACCGTGGGGGAAAATTCAGGGGAGTTCTCATAGGCTGACAGCAAAAATAGCCTCCATTTACAGGTTGCTTATGAGTGCATTTCACATTACTTTTGGATTATAATTGTACGACCTGTTTGAATGTCCTGTGTGTTACTGTTGCAAATCAACTGCTTTATACTTAAACACTTCAACCAGTACAGAGGGTTTGTACACTAATTGGTCCATAACTTCACCTAATATAAACCTACTGTAGGATCTATAACTTCACCTAACAACAACAACACAGACCTACTGTAACAATACATCATGTAGATGCATATAAATGAACAGACTGGGTCTATACTGCTCCTACATGGTTAACAATACAGTGCATTTGGAAAGTATTCAGACCCCTTCACTTTTTCCAAATTTTTGTACATTACCGCCTTATTCTAAAATGGATTTTCAAAAACTATCTACAATACCCCATAATGACAAACCAAAAACAGGTTCTTAGATTTTTTTGCTAATTTATTAAAATAAACAGAAAAATCATATTTACGTAAGTATTCAGACTCTTTACTACGTACTTTGTTGAAACACCTTTGGCAGCGATTACAGCCTCCAGCCTTCTTGGGTATGACACTACAAGCTTGGCACACCTGTATTTGGAGAGTTTCTCCAATTATTCTCTGCAGATCCTCTCAAGCCCTGTTAGGCTGGATGGGGAGCTTTGCTCCACAGCCATTTTCAGGTCTCTCCAGAGACGTTTGATCGAGTTCAAGTCCGGGCTCTGGCTGGGCCACTCAAGGATATTCAGAGACTTGTCCCGAAGTCACTCCTGAGCTGTCTTGGCTGTGGGCTTTGGGTCATTGTCCTTTTGGTAGGTGAACCTTCGCCCCAGTCTGAGGTCCTGAGCTCTCTGTAGCAGGTTTTCATCAAGTATCTCTCTGCACTCTGTTCACCTTTCCCTCGATCCTGACTAGTCTCCCAGTCCCTGCAGCTGAAAAACATCTCCACAGCATGATGCTTCCGCCACCACCACGCTTTACGCCAGGCTAGCCGCTTGGCAGTCAGGGCAGCCGCTTGGCAGTCAGGGCAGCCGCTTGGCAGTCAGGCCAAAGAGTTCAATCTTGGTTTAATCAGACCACTGAATCTTGTTTCTCATGGTCTGAGAGTCCTTTAGGTGCCCTTTGTCAAACTCCAAGCAGGCTGTCATGTGCCTTTTACTGAGGAGTGGCCTCCATCTGGCCACTCAACCATAAAGGCCTGATTGGTAGAGTGCTGCATGAGATGATTGTCCTTCTGGAAGGTTCTCCCATCTCCACAGAGGAACTCTGTCAGAGTGAACATCGGGTCCTTCTCCCCTTACTGCTCAGTTTGGCCGGGCGGCCAGCTCTAGGAAGAGTCTTGGTGGTTCCAAACTTCTTCCATTTAAGAATGGGCTCGTGGGGACCTTCAATGCTGCAGATATTTTTTGGTACCCTTCCCCTATCTGTGCCTCAACACAATCCTGTCTCGGAGCTCTATGGACAATTTCTTCGACCTCATGGCTTGGAATTTTCTCTGACATGCATTGTCAACTGTGGCACCATATATGGACAGGTATAATCATAAACAATATGTTTTCATGTGGCATAAACAAAAACACAAATTCTCAGTCAAAAATATTAGTCAGAATACAGCCATTCTATTTTCTCATGTAATTTCAGGTTCTCTGACTGGGAAAATGTCCTTCCACACAGAGAGAGAGCAGTGGTTGGACTTTTATCGTGTGTTTCCTCTTATGCTCCTTCCGGCTCCCTAACTGAATAGAACTCATTCCACAGTGGGAACAGTGAGAAGTCTGGTCCCTCTCCTACCAAAGACAGAGTATTTAGTTAAATACTAAAAAGAGAATGGAATTAAACCTCCATAAAATAAAACTGTCTTCCTGCGAGGCTAGATTCCTCAAAAACCTGAAGTCAGTTTTCAGAACATACCATAATTTTCATAACTTGGTGGCCGCCCCTAATAATAATGTAGAACATTAAATCTAACCTTACTTTCATGTTTATAGGCTGAGCAGAGCTCTATAAAAGGGAACGGGAAAGGGGGATACCTAGTCAGTTGTACAACTGAATGCATTCAATTGTAATGTGTCTTCTGCATTTAACCCAACCACTCTGAATCAGACGGGTGCGGGGGGCTGCCTTAAATCGACATCCACATCTTCAGTGCCCGGCTTTTCTTCTGTGTGTATTCTCTCATGCCTTTTCAGGGTAGCTAACACGGTAAAACTCTTTCTACACTGGAAGCAGTGGTAAGGCTCTTCTCCTGTGTGTATTCTCTCATGCCTTTTCAGGTTAGCTAACAGGGTAAAACTCTTTCCACACTGGGAACATTGTAAAGGCTTTTCTCCTGTGTGTCCTCTCATGCAGTTTTAGGTTCCCTAAACAGCGAAAACTCTTTTCACAGTGGAAGCAGTGGTGTTATCTCGCTGGTTTGGGCGTCTCTGGGTCTGGTTCCCCTGAAGGACTCTTCCTGCTGTCATAGTGAGAGTCTGGTCTCTCTCCTGCCAAAGACAAACAGTATCTAGTTATACAGAGACCTGAATGAAACCTCCACATGATAAAGCTGTCTTCCTATGAGGTTTAACCTAGAATAGATACCTCAATAAAAGAGCAGAACTAGTCATCACAGAGTGGCTGTTGTGCTTTGTAGGCTGGGTAAATCAATTTGACTTCAAAACATTTTGACAGCGTCCCTTTTGATTAAAAAAAAGCTTTCCTTACATTGTTTGACTATGGAAGAAGTGGTAAGAAAGTGGTTTTTGTAACTGAATGTATAAACATTCATGAGATATACAGTACCAGACAAAAGTTTGGACACACCTACTCATTCAAGGGTTATTCTTGTTTTTTATTTATACATTGTAGAATAATAGTGAAAACTATGAAAACACATATGGAATCATGTAGTAACCAAAAACGTGGTAAACTACTCAAAATATATGGAATGCTTTCCCAACAGTCTTGAAGAAGTTCCCACATATGCTGAGCACTCGTTGGCTGCTTTTCCTTCACGCTGCTGTCCAATTCATCCCAAACCATCTTAATTGGGTTGAGGTCGAGTGATTGTGGCGGCCAGGTCATCTGACGCAGCACTCCATCACTCTCCTTTTTGGTCAAATAGCCCTTAACCCAGCCTGGAGGAGTGCTGGGTCATTGTCCTGTTGAAAAACAAATGATAGTCCCACTAAGCGCAAACCAGATGGGATGGCATACCGTTTCAGAATGCGGTGGTAGCCAGACAGGTGTGTGCCTTTCCAAATAATGTCCAATCAATTGAATTTACAACAGGTGGACTCCAATCAAGTTGAAGAAACATCTCAAGGATGATTAATGGAAACAAGATGCACCTGAGCTCAATTTAGTGTCTCATAGCAAAGGTCTGAATACTTAGGTAAATAAGGCATTTGTTTCTGTTTTTTAAATAAATGTGATTTTTTTTCTAAAAACCCATTTTCGCTTTTTCATTATGGGGTATTATGTGTAGAATGAGTCGGATTTTTATTTATTGTAGAATAAGGCTGTAACATAACAAAATGTGGAAAGACTTTAGTGACATAAATAAGGGGTTAAAGACATTTTGTTTTATATATCTCATAAAGGACAGACACTTCCGAACAAACTTCCTTTAGATTTTTGGGGGAAACAATGTTACTATGGTTACTGTTGTTCCATTTTGTGAATGTTATCCAATGTCTTACTATGGGTTACAGCAGTACGGCCAAATCATGTTTTGACATTAATTAACTTTTTAATATTTTTTGTTGATACTTCAAGGGGTCTTACAATTCAAAATCAGAACGCAAAATCATCCTTGGTATAACCTTCTTAAAAACAGTACTATACTGGGGAAGCCCTTCATGTCGGAGGGTGTTTCTACAGTACTATACTGGGAAGCCCTTCATGTTGGAGGGTGTTTCTACAGTACTATACTGGGAAGCCCTTCATGTTGGAGGGTGTTTCTACAGTACTATACTGGGAAGCCCTTCATGTTGGAGGGTGTTTCTACAGTACTATACTGGGGAAGCCCTTCATGTTGGAGGGTGTTTTATCTTTTGACACTTCAGCAACTGGTTACAGTGTGTTAGTACAAGGCGTGGAGATGGGTTGCATGGAAGTTCCTTTATATAATGTGGAACTGGAATCTGATCTTATATCTCATTCCGTTGTCGTTGGAGTGAGTCCTAGCCTACCGGTGAAGGGGGTCTCATTCATATTGGGAAATTATTTGGCTGGAGGGAAGGTTGTGCCAAATCCTGTTGTTTGTAAGGAACCCAGAATTAAGGAACCTGATGGGTTATCAGAAAAGTACCCCACAGTGTTCTTAGCATGTGCCATGACACGTGCTCGGTCTAGGAAATTCACCGGGGGCAAGTCTAGTGTTGAGGATGTTAACGATCCCACCATGGTCGATCTGTCAAACATTTATGGGTGATCCTGATTTCGGTAAACCTCCAGAGTTGACCTCTCCTTTGAAAACCCCAAAGGTGAGAGTTTGTAGAACCTCTGAATGAAGAGAGGATCCCTATAGTTGACACTTGGATGTCTAGGAAGCAGCTGATCGCTGAACAGAGAAGAGATGTTTCTCGGAAGCAGCTGATTGATGAACAATCTTTTTGCTGAGATACATCCAGAAGAGGAGTTTAATGAAGTTTCCATTGGTAATTTTGACAGAAATGGTGTTCTAACGAGGAAACGGCGTTCTAACGAGGAAACGGCGTTCTAACGAGGAAACGGCGTTCTAACGAGGAAACGGCGTTCTAACGAGGAAACAGCGTTCTAACGAGGAAACAGCGTTCTAACGAGGAAACAGCGTTCTAACGAGGAAACAGCGTTCTAACGAGGAAACAGCGTTCTAACGAGTAAATGGTGTTCTCGCTCCACTTCTGGACAAGACGATTGGCCCAATTTATCTAAAATTGTTGTTCCAGTTGCACTTCAACAAGAGATACTGAGGTTGGTTCACGATGGTAGTATGGCAGGCCATCTTGGGGTCAACAAGAAGGCTGAAACAGGATGTTGTGGCTCACTGTAAATCCTGTGGCGTTTGCCAGCGGGCAGGTAAACCGAACCAAGCCGAACCAGTTGCACCTTTGCAGCCTATTCCTGCTTTTGACAAACCTTCCAGCAGGTTTCTGGTGGACTGTGTTGGTCCTTTGCTTAAAGCCAAGATTGGTAAGTATTTCAGTTAACTAGTGATAGACTATTTATATTTATTTGTAATGGGGAATTGATATAATAAACTCAATCTAAGGGAAATCAATACACACAATGAAACAATGAAGGAGCAAGAATTGGTGGAAGCCAGCGGAGGAAATTCTGAAGAGAGACTCACCAATATCTTCACCACACAAACCTCCCCTTCTTCTTGACTCAACAGTTTAAATTACTCAAGAGACATTATCTTCACACATATTTGAGCTGCTTTTCACTGACAGCCACAACTCAATAATCAGCAAGGCATATTGCCACACGCATTGCCCAAATAGGCATAAGCTTACAAGCTTGTGATTTAAAACCAAACACAGGCATTTTTTTAAAGAAGCTAATGATCCCTGATTCCTCTGTGGCAACGTCATGCTTTCTGGTCAAGAATTTTATTGATTTCTGTGTAGACAGGAGTAATTTGTCATTTGGGACAATTTATTTACCTGTTGGACCCACCGCTATGACAATTCTCTCCTGTTCTATTAGACACACCACTATGCCATTTATCTCCTATTCTATTGGACCCACCACTGTGTCATTTCTCTCCTGTTCTATTGGACCCACCACTGTGTCATTTCTCTCCTGTTCTATTGGACCCACCACTGTGCCATTTCTCTCCTGTTCTATTGGACCCACCACTGTGCCATCTCTCTCCTGTTCTATTGGACCCACCACTGTGACATTTCTCTCCTGTTCTATTGGACCCACCACTATGTCATTTTCTCTCCTGTTCTATTGGACACACCACTATGTCATTTTCTCTCCTGTTTTATTGGTTTTCATATAAAACTTTATTTCATTGTCCAGAAGCCAAAAGGCACAATTCTAGTTGTTGCAGTTTTAGACTCCCCATCTTTCTAAGTTCCTAAAAGAGATTTTCATCTGTCAGATATGAACCTCTATCAGGTAGACTGTATAGAACGGTGTGTTCTAATAAAACACTGTAGGAGTGGTCTCCAGATGGTTATGCATATTCATGAAATGAGGCTAGTAGCTTAGCATCTCTCTCCATTGAATACAGGCGGTTGATTTCAACAACTCATAGAATATATTTTTAATGATTACAATAATTATTAGTATCCACCAATCCAAAGAAAGGTGTGAGCTAGAGAACCAGCAGTGCCGCTTTGTGGACAACGACTCCCCTTGTTAGGGCGAAGAGACATCTTGTCAGTATATCCATAATCTTTGGTGTAGCCAACAACTCTCGCATGGCACTATTGGGCAGCAACGTGTGTAGTAAAAAAATCACTACATGAAAACCACTACAAGCCATGCCCCCCAGTCTGCGGTCAGCAGATAACATATATATTTGAGAATAGTCTAAGTCAAACAAGGGGTAGCTTGCTCTCTACATAGTCTGATTCTAGACATAACAGTCATAATTCTAGGGCCCTCCACTGAAGAGATATTGACGAGCCAACTCCGAATATCCAAAGTTAAAAACTAATTTAAGGCGATACTTACTGGTGTTACTCAGATCTCTGATTTCCACCTTTTCATCTTTCAATGTGACAGTAATCTCTCCTTCCTTCTTCAATCCAAAATCTGCATCCTCCTCTTCTTTTACTGTAACATCCTCCTCTTTCACTCTGAACGAGTCTTCCTCTTCTTCTTTCACGGTAACAGCCTCACCCTCTACTTCTTGTTTTACTGTGACATCCTCCTCTTCCTTCTCCTCTTTCACGACAATCTTCAGCCGCAGAGCATCTTTCTCCGTCCAGCAGACCTCCTCTTCTTTAACAGGAGGGGAGTAGTTTAGGGAGCTCATGTTCCGGGATGTTAGCTAGCTAGCTATCATTAGTGACCATGCTAGTGCTAACTTAACCAGCCAGCTACTATAGCTGACTAATAAAAACGTAATATTAAATAGGTTAACAAGTAAATAAGACAGAAGCGTGTCTAAAACACAGAAGCTAATATACACCGAAAGCGTCTAAATAGCTTGAATCTTCCTGCTATGTTGGCTTGCAAGCTACCGAGGTGGTTGAAGAGCTGTTTATGAAGAACCGTCCACTAGATTTTACGTCACCCTAGCAGCATCGCCTGAAAGACGCACATCGCCGTCTGCTGACTGGAGTGGGAAACGCAGTCAACTGGATCATATTTTATTTTCGGACAAAGATTATTTTAAATTGATTTAATTAAATAATACTATTATAGTTAGACATACAAAATGTGTTGATTGATTAGTGCGAAGAAAAAATGTTTACTACAGCACATTTAAGACAGTTTCATTAAGTCATACTAAATCTAAATAAGTAGCTAGCTATTGGTGTAACAATACATCATGTAGATGTATACTACCGTACAAATGTTTGGGGTCACATAGAAAATCTAATAGTTTTTGAAAGAAAATCACTTTTATTTGTCCATTAAAATAACATCATATTGATCGGAAATACAGTGTTGGCATTGTTATTGTTGTAAATGACTATTGTAGCTGGAAACGGCAGATTTTTTCATGGAATATCTACATAGGTGTACAGGGGCCCATTATCAGCAACCATCACTGCTGTGTTCCAATGGCACGTTGTGTTAACTAATCCAAGTGTATAATTTAAAAGGCTAATTGATCATTAGAAAACTCTTTTGCAATTATGTTAGCACAGCTGAAAACTGTTATGCTGATTTAACAAAGCTTTTGTTAACAGTGTTTTTGCATAACAATCAGGCAGTAGAACAACAATAATCATCACCCTCTTAACCAATCTTCCCTCCCCTTAACATTGGGTTTGATTCAGACCCTGAGTGTGCCTAGTGGTCATTGGTTTTGATTCAGACCCTGCCAGTGTGCCAAGTGGACATTGGGTTTGATTCAGACCCTGCCAGCATGGCCAGAAATGGTCAGTAACTTATAACCACAGAACCACCCCAGACCTTTCATGCATGACTAAAAACACCTAGGTATTAGATTTACTGCCATGGTCTAGTTTGTCATTGCATCAGACACCATTCACAATGCTGGCTAAGGTACAAGTAAATCATGACATATTATTTCCTAACCATTCACAATGCTGGCTAAGGTACAAGTAAGACATGACATATTATTTCCTAACCATTCACAATGCTGGATGAGGTACGAGTAAATCATGACATATTATTTCCTAACCATTCATAATGCTGGCTGAGGTACGAGTAAAACATGACATATTATTTCCTAACCATTCACAATGCTGGCTAAGGTACAAGTAAAACATGACATATTATTTCCTAACCATTCATAATGCTGGCTGAGGTACGAGTAAAACATGACATATTATTTCCTAACCATTCACAATGCTGGTTAAGGTACAAGTAAAACATGACATATTATTTCCTAACCATTCACAATGCTGGCTGAGGTACGAGTAAAACATGACATATTATTTCCTAACCATTCACAATGCTGGCTAAGGTACAAGTAAAACATGACATATTATTTCCTAACCATTCACAATTCTGGCTGAGGTACGCGTAAAACATGAAATATTATTTCCTAACCATTCACAATTCTGGCTGAGGTACGCGTAAAACATGAAATATTATTTCCTAACCATTCACAATTCTGGCTGAGGTACGCGTAAAACATGAAATATTATTTCCTAACCATTCACAATTCTGGCTGAGGTACGCGTAAAACATGAAATATTATTTCCTAATTGTAAAAAAATGGCAAGGCTTTACCTCAGTGGGTTTTTCCATTTTTGAGGAAAGCAGGAAGTGTTGTGAGTAACAGAACTGCCTGAGATGTGGGGGAAGGGAAGCAGCTCATTGATTGGCTGTAGTGACAAGGGTACCTCCAAAAATGTATCACTATTCCAACTGACATGTCAAATACTCCCCCAAATCTACCACAAATAGGCCAAGCCTCCACATACCCTGTCTTGTATTGACAAACAGAACAAATCATTTGACATTCAAATATGTCATTTTAAATAGCTCAATTCAATCCAGCTGGGCCTTTTAAAACACAGACTGTTGTTCCTGCTGTAGATATTATGCCTTTGTACAGTTCGAGGATCAGTTCTCCTCCACAGTGCATATACAATACCGGTCAATTGTTTGGACACACCTTCAAATTCAATGTTTTTTCTTTATTGTAACTAGTGTCTACATTGTAGAATAATAGTGGCGATATCAAAACTATGAAATAACTCATATGGAATCATGTAGTAACCAAAACAAAAGTGTTAAACAAATAAAAATATATTCTATATTTTAAATTCTCCAAGTTTCTCATTTTAAAAGGCTAATTGCTCATTGAAAATAATTTTGCAATAATGTTAGCCCAGCTGAAAAATATTGTTCTGATTAAATAAGAAATAAAACTGGCCTTCTTTAGACTAGTTGAGTATCTAGAGCATCAGCATTTGTTGTTTCGATTACAGGCTCAAAATGGCCAGAAACAAATAATTTTCTTCTGAAAATCGTTAGTCTGTTCTATTTCTGAGAAATGAAGGCTATTCCATGTGAGAAATTGCCAAGAAACTGAAGATCTCGTACAATGCTGTGTACTACTCCCTTCACAGAAAAGCGCAAACTGGCCTAACCAGAATAGAAGGTGTTCCCAGTGCACAACTGAGCAAGAGGACAAGTACATTAGTATCTAATTTGAGAAACAGACGCCTCACAAGTCCTCAACTGGCTTAAATAGTACCCGCAAAACACCAGTCTCAACAGTGAAAAGGCGACTTCAGGATGTTGACCTTCTAGGCAGAGTTGCAAAGAAAAATCCATATCTCAGACCGTTTAAAAAGAAAGAAAAGATTAAGATGGGCGAAATAACACAGACATTGGAAAAAAGCCAATTTCCTCCTACAACAGGACAGTGACCCAAAGCACAGTGCCAAACTATACAATAACTATTTAGAGAAGAAGCAGTCAGCTGGTATTATGTCTATAATGGAGTGGCCAGCACAGTGACCGGATCTCAACCCTATTGAGCTGATGTGGGAGCAGCTTGACCGTATAATACGTAAGAAGTGCCCATCAAGCCAATCCAACTTGTGGAAGATGCTTCAGGAAGCATGGGGGGAAATCTCTTCAGATTACCTCAATAAATTGACAACAAGAATGCCAAAGGTCTGCAAGGCTGTAATTGCTAAAGCAAAGTTTGAAGGACACAATTATTATTCCAATTATAAATCATTATTTATAACCTTGTCAACATCTTGACAATATTTCCTATTCATTATGCAACTCAGTTCATACCTGTTTTCATGGAAAACAAGGACATTTCTAATTGACCCCAAACTTTTGAACAGTAATGTAGGTTCAACAGGTTTAAGCAACACAGAATTTAGAACAGTCACATTATTATAGATGACGTCCCACATGCCCTAGAGCATGCGCAGCATCGCCTTTATGTCATCTACTAAACCACTGGCCATGTTCGAGAGCATGAAATTCATGCTGAATTGTGGGTAAATGGTGACTGGCTGACTGATTTATAAATAATAATGAGTAGTTATTTATGATATAAGGTGATTTGTAAATCAGTCAGCTGGCAGTCGCCTGCAGTGTCGCACAAGCCCAATACCACACCAATCAGGTTCGACGAAATTAATCTTCAGAAGTCATTGATGACGTGCTGCTGATAAAGTGATACAGGCATCAGCACACTGCTTTGAAATATACTGCTTAGTGTTTTGGAAGCAAATCAAATCAAATCATCAAATCAAATCAAATTTTATTTGTCACATACACATGGTTAGCAGATGTTAATGCGAGTGTAGCGAAATGCTTGTGCTTCTAGTTCCGACAATGCAGTAATAACCAACAAGTAATCTAACTAACAATTCCTAAACTACTGTCTTATACACAGTGTAAGGGGATAAAGAATATGTACATAAGGATATATGAATGAGTGATGGTACAGAGCAGCATAGGCAAGATACAGTAGATGGTATCGAGTACAGTATATACATATGAGATGAGTATGTAAACAAAGTGGCATAGTTAAAGTGGCCAGTGATACATGTATTACATAAGGATGCAGTCGATGATATAGAGTATAGTGTATACGTATACATATGAGATGAATAATGTAGGGTAAGTAACATTATATAAGGTAGCATTGTTTAAAGTGGCTAGTGATATATTTACATCATTTCCCATCAATTCCCATTATTAAAGTGGCTGGAGTTGAGTCAGTGTCAGTGTGTTGGCAGCAGCCACTCAATGTTAGTGGTGGCTGTTTAGCAGTCTGATGGCCTTGAGATAGAAGCTGTTTTTCAGTCTCTCGGTCCCAGCTTTGATGCACCTGTACTGACCTCGCCTTCTGGATGATAGCGGGGTGAACAGGCAGTGGCTCGGGTGGTTGATGTCCTTGATGATCTTTATGGCCTTCCTGTAACATCGGGTGGTGTAGGTGTCCTGGAGGGCAGGTAGTTTGCCCCCGGTGATGCGTTGTGCAGACCTCACTACCCTCTGGAGAGCCTTACGGTTGAGGGCGGAGCAGTTGCTGTACCAGGCGGTGATACAGCCCGCCAGGATGCTCTCGATTGTGCATCTGTAGAAGTTTGTGAGTGCTTTTGGTGACAAGCCAAATTTCTTCAGCCTCCTGAGGTTGAAGAGGCGCTGCTGCGCCTTCTTCACGATGCTGTCTGTGTGAGTGGACCAATTCAGTTTGTCTGTGATGTGTATGCCGAGGAACTTAAAACTTGCTACTCTCCCCACTACTGTTCCATCGATGTGGATAGGGGGGTGCTCCCTCTGCTGTTTCCTGAAGTCCACAATCATCTCCTTAGTTTTGTTGACGTTGAGTGTGAGGTTATTTTCCTGACACCACACTCCGAGGGCCCTCACCTCCTCCCTGTAGGCCATCTCATCGTTGTTGGTAATCAAGCCTACCACTGTTGTGTCGTCCGCAAACTTGATGATTGAGTTGGAGGCGTGCGTGGCCACACAGTCGTGGGTGAACAGGGAGTACAGGAGAGGGCTCAGAACGCACCCTTGTGGGGCCCCAGTGTTGAGGATCAGCGGGGAGGAGATGTTGTTACCTACCCTCACCACCTGGGGGCGGCCCGTCAGGAAGTCCAGTACCCAGTTGCACAGGGCGGGGTCGAGACCCAGGGTCTCGAGCTTGATGACGAGCTTGGAGGGTACTATGGTATTGAATGCCGAGCTGTAGTCGATGAACAGCATTCTCACATAGGTATTCCTCTTGTCCAGATGGGTTAGGGCAGTGTGCAGTGTGGTTGAGATTGCATCGTCTGTGGACCTATTTGGGTGGTAAGCAAGTTGGAGTGGGTCTAGGGTGTCAGGTAGGGTGGAGGTGATATGGTCCTTGACTAGTCTCTCAAAGCACTTCATGATGACGGAAGTGAGTGCTACGGGGCGTGAGTGCTACGTTACCTTAGCTTTTTTGGGAACAGGAACAATGGTGGCCCTCTTGAAGCATGTGGGAACAGCAGACTGGTATAGGGATTGATTGAATATGTCCGTAAACACACCAGCCAGCTGGTCTGCGCATGCTCTGAGGGCGCGGCTGGGGATGCCGTCTGGGCCTGCAGCCTTGCGAGGGTTAACACGTTTGAATGTTTTATTCACCTCTGCTGCAGTGAAGGAGAGACCGCATGTTTCCGTTGCAGGCCGTGTCAGTGGCACTGTATTGTCCTCAAAGCAGGCAAAAAAGTGATTTAGTCTGCCTGGGAGCAAGACATCCTGGTCCGTGACTGGGCTGGATTTCTTCCTGTAGTCCGTGATTGACTGTAGACCCTGCCACATGCCTCTTGTGTCTGAGCCGTTGAATTGAGATTCTACTTTGTCTCTGTACTGACGCTTAGCTTGTTTGATAGCCTTACGGAGGGAATAGCTGCACTGTTTGTATTCAGTCATGTTACCAGACACCTTGCCCTGATTGAAAGCAGTGGTTCGCGCTTTCAGTTTCACGCGAATGCTGCCATCAATCCACGGTTTCTGGTTAGGGAATGTTTTAATCGTTGCTATGGGAACGACATCTTCAACGCACATTCTAATGAATTCGCACACCGAATCAGCGTATTCGTCAATGTTGTTATCTGACGCAATACGAAACATGTTCCAGTCCACGTGATGGAAGCAGTCTTGGAGTGTGGAGTCAGCTTGGTCGGACCAGCGTTGGACAGACCTCAGCGTGGGAGCTTCTTTTTTTAGTTTTTGTCTGTAGGCAGGTATCAGCAAAATGGGGTCGTGGTCAGCTTTTCCGAAAGGGGGGCGGGGCAGGGCCTTATATGCGTCGCGGAAGTTAGAGTAACAGTGATCCAAGGTTTTTCCACCCCTGGTTGCGCAATCGATATGCTGATACAATTTAGGGAGTCTTGTTTTCAGATTAGCCTTGTTAAAATCCCCAGCAACAATGAATGCAGCCTCCGGATAAATGGTTTCCAGTTTGCAAAGAGTTAAAATAAAGTTTGTTCAGAGCCATCGATGTGTCTGCTTGGGGGGGGATATATACGACTGTGATTATAATCAAAGAGAATTCTCTTGGTAGATAATGCGGTCTACATTTGATTGTGAGGAATTCTAAATCAGGTGAACAGAAGGATTTGAGTTCCTGTATGTTTCTTTCATCGCACCATGCCTCGTTAGCCATAAGGCATACACCCCCACCCCTCTTCTTACCAGAAAGGTGTTTGTTTCTGTCGGCGCGATGCGTGGAGAAACCCGTTGGCTGCACCGCTTCGGATAGCGTCTCCCCAGTGAGCCATGTTTCCGTGAAGCACAGAACGTTACAGTCTCTGATGTCCCTCTGGAATGCTACCCTTGCTCGGATTTCATCAACCTTGTTGTCAAGAGACTGGACATTGGCAAGAAGAATGCTAGGAAGTGGGGCATGATGTGCCTGTCTCCGTAGTCTGGCCAGAAGACCGCCTCGTTTCCCTCTTTTTCGGAGTCGTTTTTTTTTGGTCGCTGCATGCGATCCATTCCGTTGTCCTGTTTGTAAGGCAGAACACAGGATCCGCGTCGCGAAAAACATATTCTTGGTTGTACTGATGGTGAGTTGACGCTGATCTTATATACAGTAGTTCTTCTCGACTGTATGTAATGAAACCTAAGATGACCTGGGGTACTAATGTAAGAAATAACACGTAAAAAAAACAAAAAACTGCATAGTTTCCTAGGAACGCGAAGCGAGGCGGCCATCTCTGTCGGTGCCGGAAGTATCATTTTTAAGCATTCCTCGTAGATCCGGTATCAAACATAACATCCCTACCAAAAAGTTGACAAAACAAAAAGGAGCAAGCAGGTTGATTTTATCTTTTGTTTTGAGCCCACGGCAGGAAGGCACCAGAGTCTACCGTGTTAACACAAGTTCCCTCTAGATAACACAACCACACAGTTCATGAAAAGCATTAGGTGTGGCTAACATTTGCAAGCTTGAGCTAGATACCGACCTAGCATACAAACTCGGTAGCACAGAGTAGATCCTCCACATGACGTTGAGAAACAGCGCATTTTGGGTAGTTTCGAAGATATCTGGAAATAAGTGAATAAATATGTAATGACGCAAAAACATAACTGTTTATACTTATAGGTAACCAGATCTTCAATACAACCAACTCACCTTCATAACCACACTGTGTTGTTACACTGGTGAGTAAAAACTCATGCTTCCTACACTTTAACTTTTTGTCTGAAAATTAAATATACGTTTTACTCAACTGCATTACCCACTCCAGTCAGCAGATGGCGGTGTGGGACTTTAAGGCAATGCTGCTCGTGTGACGTCTAATCTAGTGGACGGAAAGCTTCTTTCAACAGCAGCAACAGTTTTTCAGCCACCTTGACAGCTTGCTAGACAAAATAACCAAGCCAATAAAGCTCTTTAGATGCTTTCATGTTTATTAGCCACTGTGTTTTAAACACACTTCTGTCGTCTAGTTAGTTATCCGATTTAATTTCACATTTACGGTGTAGTTGTTATTGGTCAGCTAGCGGGCTGGTTAAGTTAGCATTAGCCTAGCTAACATCCCCGACCATGCAGTCACTAAGCTACTCTCCAGTTAAAGAAGATGAGGTCTGCTGAACGGAGGAAGAAGAGAATATCACAGTAAAAGTAGAGGGTGAGGCCGTTACTGTGAAAGAAGAAGAAGAGTTTGTGGAGTGAAAGAGGAGGAAGGGGAGATGACTGTTACATCGAAAAAGGAGGAGGAAGAAGAGGAGGAAACTGGATATCTGGGCCCGGTTTCCCAAACTCATCTTAAGGCATCCAATGGTTCTAACGGTGAACTTAGCAATAAGATGGTTTTGAGAAACCGTTCCCTGATTAAAAACTTGTTATGGCTGCAATCCCGTTAACGGGATAATTGTCATCAACAACCGCTGAATAGCATAGCGCTACATTAAATAAATATTACTAAAAATATTTATGTTCATGAAATCACAAGTGCAATATAGGAAAACACACCTGTCGTGTCAGATTTTGAAGTTATGCTTTACAGCGAAAGCAATCCAAGCGTTTGTGTAAGTTTATCGATCGCTCGACAAAACATTAAGTACACTTAGCATCAAGTAGTTCGGTCACGAAAATCAGAAAAGCAATCAAATTAATCGTTTACCTTTGATGATCTTCGGATGTTTTCACTCACGAGATTCCAAGTTACACAATAAATGTTCCTTTTGTTCCATAAAGATAATTTTTATGTCCAAAATACCTCCGTTTGTTTTGAGCGTTATGTTCAGAAATCCACAGGAAAGAGCGATCACGACAACATAGACAAATTCCAAATAGTTTCCATAATGTCCACAGAAACATGTCAAACGTTTTTTATAATCAATTCTCAGGTTGTTTTTAAAATATATAATTGATAATATATTAACCTCAACGGTCTAGTTCAGTAGGAGAGGGAAAGGAAATGGATGCCCAAACTCTGTTGCACGAGCAAAACTCATGCGAACACTTGAAGCGATGTTACAGTTCTGGCTCATTTTTCAAAATAAAAGCCTGTAACTATGTCTGAAGACTGTTGACACCTTGAGGAAGCAATAGGAAAAGGAATCTGGTTGATATCCCTTTAAATGGAGCAAAGGGAGGCTATGGAACATGGAGTTTTCAAAATAGAAGCCGCTTCCTGGTTTGATACTCCTCAGGGTTTCGCCTGCAATATCAGTTCTGTTATACACACAGACAATATTTTGACAGTTTTGGAAACATCATAGTGTTTTCTATCCAATACTAATAATATGCATATACACTGCTCAAAAAAAAGGGAACACTTAACTTCTTGCGTCGAGCAATCCCGGATCCGGGATCCTATTTATAGCCTCAAGCTCATTAGCATAACGCAACGTTAACTATTCATGAAAATCGCAAATGAAATGAAATAAATATATTTGCTCTCAAGCTTAGACTTTTGTTAACAACACTGTCATCTCAGATTTTCAAAATATGCTTTTCAACCATAGCTAAACAAGCATTTGTGTAAGAGTATTGATAGCTAGCATAGCTATAAGCCTAGAATTCAGCCAACAACATTTTCACAAAAACAAGAAAATCATTCAAATAAAATAATTTACCTTTGAAGAACTTCAGATGTTTTCAATGAGGAGACTCTCTGTTAGATAGCAAATGTTCAGTTTTTCAAAAAATATTATTTGTGTAGGACAAATCGCTCCGTTTTGTTCACGTTTGGCTATGAAAAAAACCTGTATCCAGTTATAGCCTCAAGCTCATTAGCATAAAGTAACGTTAACTATTTATGAAAATCGCAAATGAAATGAAATAAATGTGCTAGCTCTCAAGCTTAGCCTTTTCTTAACAACACTGTCATCTCAGATTTTCAAAATATGCTTTTGAACCATAGCAAAACAAGCATTTGTGTAAGAGTATTGATAGCTAGCGTAGCATTTAGCGGGCAACATTTGCACAAAAACCAGAAAAGGATTCAAATAAAATCATTTACCTTTGAAGAACTTTGGATGTTTTCAATGAGGAGACTCTCAGTTACATAGCAAATGTTCATTTTTTCCTGAAAGATTCTTTGTGTAGGAGAAATCACTCTGTTTTGTACATCACGTTTGGGTACCAAAAAAAAACGAAAATTCAGTCATCAAAACGGAGAACTGTTTTCCAAATTAACTCCATAATATCGACTGAAACATGGCAAACGCTGTTTAGAATCAATCCTCAAGGTGTTTTTCACATATCTCTTCATTGATATATCGTTCGTGGATGTCTACTTTCTCCTGTGAATCGCTTGGAAAAAGACGTGCAGTTGAAGATGACGCACCAATTTCGACGGAGGACACCGGGCGGACACCTGGCAAATGTAGTCTCTTATGGTCAATCTTCCAATGATATGCCTACAAATAGATCGGGCAGGCTCATTCCTTGCGCATTCACAGCCATATAAGGAGACAATGAAAAACAGAGCCTCAAAAATCCTGCTCATTTCCTGTTTGAAGTTTCATCTTGGTTTCACCTGTAGCATCAGTTCTGGGGCACTCACAGACAATATCCTTGCAGTTTTGGAAACGTCAGAGTGTTCTCTTTCCAAAGCTGTCAATTATATGCATAGTCGAGCATCTTTTTGTGACAAAATATTGCGCTTAAAACGGGCATGTTTTTTTATCCAATAATGAAATAGCGCCCCGATAGATGTAACAGGTTAAACAACACAATGTAACTCCAAGTCAATCACACTTCTGTGAAATCAAACTGTCCACTTAGGAAGCAACACTGATTGACAATACATTTCACATGCTGTTGTGCAAATGGAATAGACAACAGGTGGAAATTATAGGCAATTAGCAAGACACCCCCAATAAAGGAGTGGTTCTGCAGGTGGTGACCACAGACCACTTCTCAGTTCCTACGCTTCCTGGCTGATGTTTTGGTCACTTTTGAATGCTGGCGGTGCTTTCACTCTAGTGGTAGCATGAGACGGAGTCTACAACCCACACAAGTGGCTCAGGTAGTGCAGCTCATCCAGGATGGCACATCAATGCGAGCTGCGGCAAGAAGATTTGTTGTGCCTGTCAGCGTAGTGTCCAGAGCATGGAGGCGCTACCAAAATCTACAATGGAATGGTTCAAAAATAAACATATCCAGGTGTTAGAATGGCCAAGTCAAAGTCCAGACCTGAATCCAATCGAGAATCTGTGGAAAGAACTGAAAACTGCTGTTCAACAATGCTCTCCATCCAACCTCACTGAGCTCGAGCTGTTTTGCAAGGAGGAATGGGAAAAAATTTCAGTCTCTCGATGTGCAAAACTGATAGAGACATACCCCAAGCGACTTACAGCTGTAATCGCAGCAAAAGGTGGCGCTACAAAGTATTAACTTAAGTGGGCTGAATAATTTTGCACGCCCAATTTTTCAGTTTTTGATTTGTTAAAAAAGTTTGAAATATCCAATAAATGTCGTTCCACTTCATGATTGTGTCCCACTTGTTGTTGATTCTTCACAAAAAAATACAGTTTTATATCTTTATGTTTGAAGCCTGAAATGTGGCAAAAGGTCGCAAAGTTCAAGAGGGCCTAATACTTTCGCAAGGCACTCTACATGACGCAAGGGAATGTTATAAAAATACAGGGATAGAAAAAGTATCCAATTGTCATAGTTGAGTAAAAGTATAGATACCTTAATAGAAAGTTACTCAAGTAAAAGTGAAAGTCACCCAGTAAAATAATATTTGCGTAAAAGTCTAAAGGTATTTCGTTTTAAATATACTTGAGTATCAAAAGTAAATGTAATTTCGAAAATATAATTCAAATAATTTCACATTCCTTTATATTAAGCAAACCAAACGGTACCATTTTCTTGTTTTTACAATTTACGGATAGCCAGGGGTACACTTCAACACTCAGACATAATTTACAAACGATGCATGTATGTTTAGTGAGTCAGCCAGATCAGAGGCGGTAGGGATGATCTGAGATGTTCTCTTGATAAGTACACGAATTGGACCATTTTCCTGTCCTGCAAAGCATTCTAAATGTAACGAGTAATTTGGGTTGACTGGGAAAACATATGACGTAAAAAATACAATATTGTATATTTTAGGAATGTAGTACAGTAAAAGATGTCCAAAAAAATTCAGAGTTCAAGTAACAGACACATCTCAACATCAACTGTTCAGAGGAGGCCTTTTTGGTCGAATTGCTACAAAGAAACCACTACTAAAAGACACCAATTATAAGATGAGACTTGCTTGGGCCAAGAAACGCACGCAATGGACATTAGACTGGTGGATATCTGTCTGGTCTGATGAGTCAAAATTTGAGAGTTTGGTTCCAATCACTGTGTCTTTGTGAGATGCGGAGTAGCTGAATGGATGATCGCAACATGTGTAGTTCCCACCGTGAAGCATGGAGGAGGAGGTGGGATGGTGTGGGGGTGCTTTGCTGGTGAAATTGTCTGTGATTTATTTACAATTCAAGGCACACTTACCAGCATGGCTACCACAGCATTCTGAAGTGATACGCCATCCCATCTGGTTTGAATTGTTTTTCAACAGGACAATGACCCAAAACACACCTCCTGGCTGTGTAAGGACTATTTGACCAAGAAGGAGAGTGATGGAGTGATGCATCAGATGACCTGGCCTCCACAATCACCCAACCTCAACCAATTGAGATGGTTTGGGATGAGTTGGACCACAGAGTGAAGGAAAAGCTGCCATATGTGGGAACTCCTTCAAGACTGTTGGAAAAGCATTCCAGGTGAAGCTGGTTGAGAGAATGCCATTAGTGTGCAAAGCTGTCATCAAGGCAAAGGGTGGCTACTGAAGAATCTAAAATATATTTAGAGTTGTTTACCACTTTTTTGGTTACTACATGATTCCATATGTGTTTTCATAGTTTTCATGTCTTCACTATTATTCTACAATGTAGAAATAAAAAATAAAAAAATACCAATAACCCTTGAATGAGTAGGTTTGTCCAAACTTTTGACTGGTACTGTATATCTCATTAATGTTTTTACATTCAGTTACAAAAAGTCACTTTCTTACTACCTCTTCCAAAGTCAAACATGTAAGATTTTTTAAATCAAATGGGATACTTTCAAAAATGCATTGAATTCAAATGGATTTACCCAGCCTACAAAGCACTACAGCCACTCTGTGATGACCAGTTCTGCTCTTTTATTGAGGGATCTAGTCTAGATTAAACCAAATAGGAAGACAGTTTTATCATGTGGAGGTTTCATTTAGGTCTCTGTTTAACTAGATACTGTTTGTCTATGACAGCAGGAAGAGTCCTTCAGGGGAACCAGGCCCAGAGACGCACAAACCAGCGAGACAACACCACTGCTCCCTAAGGTGAAAAGACTTTTCACTGGTTAGGGAACCTAAAAAGCCATGAAAGGAAACACACTGGAGAAAAGCCTTATCACTGTTCCCACTGTGGAATGAGTTTTATTCAGGATGGTGACCTAAAAGCTCATGAGAGGATACATACAGGAGAAAAACCTTTCCAATGTTCCCAGTGTGGAAAGAGTTTTACTACGATAGGGCACCTAAAAAAGCATAAGAGAAGACACACAGGAGAAAAGCCATTCCAATGTTTACAATGTGAAAAGGGTTTTACTCAGATAGGGCACCTAAAAAAGCATGAGAAAATACACACAGGAGAAAAGCCTTACCAATGTTCCCAGTGTGAAAAGAGTTTTACCGGGTTAACTAACCTGAAAAAGCATGCGAGGATACACACAGGAGAAAAACCTTTCCTATGTTCCGAGTGTGGAAAGAGTTTTATGAGGATAGGAAACCTTAAAAAGCATGCGAGAATACACGCAGGAGAAAAGCCTTACCAATATTCCCACTATTGGACTTGGAAGGAGATACTGGACGGAGATGGACCCTGGACGCATCCGGGGGAATATCGCCGCCCCAAGGCAGAGCTGGAGGCAGCCAAAGTGGAGAGGCTGCGGTTTGAAGAGGCAGCACGGAAGCAAGGCTGGAAGCCCGAGAGACAGCCCCAAAAATGTATTGGGGGTGACACACAGGGAGTATGGCGAAGCCAGGTAGGAGACCTGTGCCAACTTCCTGTGCATACTGGACGGCGAGAGAGACCGGGCAGGCACCGTGTTATGCTGTGGAGCGCAGTGCAGGTGCATAGCCCGGTGCAGTACATACCAGCTCCTCGTATCGGCCGGGCTAGAGTGGGCATCGAGCCAGGTGCCATGAAACCGGCTCTACGCATCTGGTCTCCAGTGTGTCTCCTTAGGGTCGGCATACATGGCACCAGCCTTAAGCATGGTGTCCCCGGTTCGCCAGCACAGCCCAGTGCGGGCTATTCCACCTCGCCGCACTGGCAGGGCCACTGGGAGCATTCAACTAGGTAAGGTTGGGCAGGCTCGGCGCTCAAGAGCTTCAGTGCGCCTGCACGGTCCGGTCTATCCAGTACCACCTACACACACCAGCCCTCCGGTGGCAGCCCCCCGGACCAGGCTTCCTGTGCGTGTCCAGAGTCCAGTACTCCCTGTTCCTCTTCCCCGCACTCTTCCTGAGATGCGTGTCCTCGGCCCAGTACCACCAGCGCCGGCACCACGCACCTGGCCTACAGTGTGCCTCGCTTGTCCAGCGCTGCTAGAGCCTTCCTCCTCTCCAGCGCCGTCAGATTCTCCCGTCTCTTCAGAGCTGCTAGATTCTCCTATCTGTCCAGAGCTGCTAGAGTCTCCCGCCTGTCCAGAGCTGCTAGAGTCTCCCGCCTGTCCAGAGCTGCTAGAGTCTCCCGCCTGTCCAGAGCTGCCTGAGTCTCCCGCCTGTCCAGAGCTGCTAGAGTTTCCCACCTGTCCAGAGCTGCTAGAGTCTCCCACCTGTCCAGAGCTGCTAGAGTCTCCCGCCTGTCCAGAGTTGCTAGAGCCGCCAGAGCCAGCAGTCTGCAAGGAGCCGCCAGAGCCGGCAGTCTGCAAGGAGCCGCCAGAGCCGCCAGTCTGCAAGGAGCCGCCAGAGCCGCCAGTCAGCCAGGATCCACCAGAGCCGCCAGTCAGCCAGCATCCGCCAGAGCCGCCAGTCAGCCAGGATCCGCAAGAGCCGCCAGTCAGCCAGGATCCGCCAGAGCTGCCAGTCAGCCAGGATCTGCCAGAGCCGCCAGTCAGCCAGGATCTTCCAGAGTCGTCAGCCAGTCCGGAGCTGCCCTTCAGTCCGGAGCTGCCCTTCAGTCCAGAGCTGCCCTTCAGTCCGGAGCTGCCCCTCAGTCCTGAGCTGCCCCTCAGTCCAGAGCTGCCCCTCAGTCCAGAGCTGCCCCTCAGTCCCGAGCTGCCCCTCAGTCCCGAGCCGCCAGTCAACCAGGACCTGCCAGAGCCGCCAGTCAGCCAGGATCTTCCAGAGTCGTCAGCCAGTCCGGAGCTGCCCTTCAGTCCAGAGCTGCCCTTCAGTCCGGAGCTGCCCTTCAGTCCGGAGCTGCCCCTCAGTCCGGAGCTGCCCCTCAGTCCGGAGCTGCCCCTCAGTCCCGAGCTGCCCCTCAGTCCAGTGGGGCCATTTAGTATTGTAGCCAATCCTAGGTTGACGGTGAGGGTCGCCGTTCCTAGGAGGAGACTAAAGCGGACAAAGACTATGGTGTGGTTGGGTCCACGTCCAGCGCCAGAGCCGCCACCATGGACAGACGCCCACCCAGACCCTCCGCTATAGGTTTAGGTTTGCGGCCGGGAGTCCGCACCTTTGAGGGGGGTACTGTCACACCCTGACCTTAGTATTCTTTGTTTTCCTTGTTATTTTGGTTAGGTCAGGTTGTGACATGGGTGATGTATGTGTTTTATTGGGAACCATATTTAGGCAGCCATATTCTGTGGGTACTTTGTGGGTGATTGTTTCCATGTCTGTTTGTTTCACCACATGGTAATGTTTCATTTTTTTCATGTTTCGTTTATTGTTTTGCACTGTTCAGACAAAGAGGAGGAAATCAGCCGTGACAGAATCACCCACCAAAACAGGACCAAGCAGCGTGGTGACAGGCAGCGGCAGGAGGAGCAGCGCAATCAGGACTATTGGACTTGGGAGGAGATACTGGATGGAGATGGACCCTGGACACAGCCGGGGGAATATCGCCGCCCCAAGGCAGAGCTGGAGGCAGCCAAAGCGGAGAGGCGGCGGTTTGAAGAGGCAGCACTGAAGCAATCAAGCCAGGTAGTAGACCTGCGCCAACATCCTGTGTTTACCGGAGGGCGAGAGAGACTGGGAGACCGGGCAGGCACCGTGTTATGGTGTGGAGTGCACGGTGTCCCCAGTGCGGGTGCATAGCCCGGTGCGGTACATACCAGCTCCGGTACATACCAGCTCCTCGTATCAGCCGGGCTAGAGTGGGCATCGAGCCAGGTGCCATGAAGCCGGCTCTACGCATCTGGTCTCCAGTGCGTCTCCTTGGGCCGGCATACATGGCACCAGCCTTACGCATGTTATCCCCGGTTCGCCACCACACGGTACTCTTTCGTTTTTTTCACGTTTCGTTTATTGTTTTGTACTGTTTCAGATTATTAATTAAAATCTACTATGGACACTTACCACGCTGCATTTTGGTCCGATCCCTGCTACCCCAGACGAAGAGGAGACAAAGAGGAGGAAAAGGAGACGAAGAGGAGGAAATCAGCCGTGACAGTGTGAAAAGAGTTTCACCGGGTTAACTAACCTGAAAAAGCATGAGAGGATACACACAGGAGAATAGCCTTTCCAATGTTCCCAGTGTGGAAAGAGTTTTATTCATTTAGCGTACCTAAAAGCTCATGAGAGGATACACACAGGAGAAAAGCTTTTCCAATGTTCCCATTGTGAAAAGACTTTTACCATTTTAGTTAACCTGAAAAAACGTGAGAGAATACACACTGGAGAAAAGCCTTATCACTGTTCCCACTGTGGAATGAGTTTTATTCAGTTATGGGATCTACAAGCTCATGAGAGGATACACACAGGAGAAAAGCCTTTCCAATGCTCCCAGTGTTGATTTTCCTTTACCTGGTTAAGGAGCCTGAAGGTGCATAAGAAGACACACACCGAAAAAGCCCTACCACTGCTCTCTCTCTGTATGGAAGGACATTTTCCGTCAGAGAACTTGAAATCACATGAGAGAATAGAAAGGCTGTATTCTGACTTATATTTTTGCCTGAGAATTTGAAGGTTGAAGGTCCCCAAGAACACAGTGGTCACCATCATTCTTTAATGGAAGAAGTTTGGAACCACCAAGACTCTTTCCAGAGCTGGCCACCCGGCCAAACTGAGCAATCGGCGGAGAAGGGCATTGGTCAGAGAGGTCACCAAAAACCCAATGGTCACTCTGACAGAGCTCTAGAGTTCCTCTGTGATGGGAGAACCTTCCAGGACAACCCTCTCTGCAGCACTCAACCAATCAGGGCTTTATGTTAGAGTGGCCAGACGGAAGCCACTCCTAGGTGAAAAGCACATGACAACCTGCTTGGAGTTTGACAAAAGGCACCTAAAGGACTCTGACCATGAAAAACAAGATTCCCTGGTCTGATGAATCCAAGATTGAACTCTGGCCTGAATTCCAAGCGTCACATCTGGCGTAAACCTGGCACAGCATCAGGCTGTGGGGATGATTTTCAGCGGCAGGGACTGGGATACTAGTCAGGGTCGAGGCAAAGATGAACAGGCTCTGGCTTGGCCACTCAAGGACATTCAGAGAGATCCTTGACATTCAGAGAGATCCTTGATGAAAACCTGCTCCAGAGCGGTCAGGACCTCAGACTGGGGCAAAAGCTCACCTTCCAACAGGACAACGACCCTAAGCACACAGCCAAGACAACGCAGGAGTTGCTACGGGACAAGTCTTTGAATGTCCTTGAGTGGCCAAGCCAGAGCCTGGACTTGAACCTGATCGAAGAACTGAAAATAGATGTGCAGCGACGCTCCCCATCCAACCTGACAAATCTTGAACAATGGGAGAAACTCCCAAAATACAGCTGTGCCAAGCTTGTAGGGTCATACTCCAGAAGATTTGAGGATGTAATCGCTGCCAAAGGTGTTTCAACAAAGTATGTATTAAATGGTCTGAATACTTATGTAGATTCTTTTGTTTATTTGAATAAATTAGCAAAAAAATCTAAAAACGTGTTTTTGGTTTGCCATTATGTGGTATTGTGTATAGATTGAGTATTTAATTATTATTATTTGAATAAGGCTGTAACTTAACAAAATGTGGGATAAGTGAAGGGGTTTGAATACTTTCCGAATGCACTGTGTTGTTACATCATGTAGGAGCAGTATAGACCCAGTCTGTTCATTATATAGATCTACATGATGTATTGTTACACCAAAATAAAGGGAAATTATATTATGTTATATTAATACAATTGCTCAGAGAAAGATATATAGTTTAACATGTAATTCTCAAAAGCTAGGGGTCTGGATTATTGCCACCCATGTTTTCAATACTCCAGCACTGGGAGGATAACGACACTCTAATGTTTTATGAGATTGGAGAAGTCATTGGGTGGGATCTTAGACCAAATCTCTCCAGGTCCTTGATGTATCTTGTCTGCGCTTGTGGACTGCCCTGTTCATTTCAAACCACAGGTTTTCAATGGAGTTCAAGTCCGAAGACTGAGATGGCCATTGAAAATGTTGATTTTGTTCCCAAATAACAATTTCTTTGTGGATGTTGATGTGTCTTGCTGGAAGATCCACTGATGGCCAAGTTTCCGCCTCCTAGCAGAGAGGTTAACAGGTTTTGGACTAAAATATCCTGGTAGAGGGTAAAGTTTATTTATTTTATACAGTAATTTTAGCTAACCTTTATCAAGGGTATCAATAACTAGGTGCTTATTTTGATATATTGTTATTTGACTGAATCAGAAATACAGATGTGGAGTAGAGGTTAAGTTTGTTTTAAATTCTCATAAAAAATCTGAACTAATCAAACAACACTTGTTGCTCTTTGTACGTGTTGATATAATATTACTATTTAATGGAGAGAAAATAACGTTTCCCGAAACTGCTTTATAATATTATAATTCAATGAAGAAGAAAGAAAGTTTTCCCTCCTCAACTGCGTTAACTCCCTCCAGGCAGCAGATGGTGATATGTGTCTTTCAGGCGATGTTTGTAGTGTGACGTATTATTTAGTGGACGGAACGCTTCTTCAACAACTGCAGCCACCTTGGTAGCTCGCTAGCCAACAAATTCGGAACATTCAAGTTCTTTAGAGAATTTCGTGGTTTATTTGCCACTATGATTTAAACATACTTATGTGGAAACAACTAGCTACCCCATTTAATTTAATATTTACGTTGTAAGTAGCTAGCTGGTTGGCTGGTTAAATTAGCACTAGTCTAGTTGCTAATGCTAACTAGCTAACATCCCCGACCATGAGCTTACTAAGCTACTCTCCTCCTGCTAAAGAAGATGAGGCCTGCTGGACAGAGAAAGAAACTCTCGTGGAAGAGGAGGATGTTACAAAACAAAAACAAGTAGAGGATGAGACTGTTACAGTGAAAGAAGAAGAAGAAGAGAAAGACGTTTCAGTGAAAGAGGAGGAAGATGCGTTCAGAGTGAAAGAGGAGGAAGAGGATGTTACAGTAAAAGAAGAGGAGGCCGAGAAAGAGGAGGATGCAGTTTATGGAGTGAAAGAGGAGGATGGGGAGATGACCTTCACATCCATAAAGGAGGAGGAGGAAACTAGATATCTGGGCCCGGTTTCCCAAAGGCATCTTAAGGCCAGTGGTTCTAACGATGAATTTAACCATAAGGTGGTTTTTGGAAACCGGGGCCTGGTTAATACTAGTAAGTACAGTCTTAAATACAGAGGCACAAACTCTGCAGTTGTTGAACTGATGTGTGGTGTTAAAGCGGAAATCTGCAATTGTTACATCCATATTTGGACTTTTAAATTATTTATTTCTAGCCATTGATTCTTGAAGAATATAACACATGCCTCATGAGCTTAGATCAAATGTTGTACCCCATCAGAACTCCAAATAAGCTTTTTTTTTACTCCAATGTTTAGAAACAATGTAAATCAACACTGTATAGCCTCAACATGGTTAAATCTATAATATTGATATCACGGATAGTCAGTCCTTGCATCCATAGGTCTGTCTATGAATTTGAGAGTAGTTACATTTCTCCAACCCTATCATCATCTTTTTACCAAAACAGTGGTGGATGACAGCTTTGTTATGTTTCAACTGCAGATAGATTTTTGTGGCTTTTTTAAGGGGACAACTTAAGGTTTAAACAGCAACAAAATGGCTCCCAATAGACTTGGTAAACAGCTGAGGGATTTTTTTTAAACCGTTATTTAACTAGGCAAGTCAGTTAAGAACAAATTCTTATTTTCAATGACGGCCTAGGAACAGTGGGTTAACTGCCTGTTCAGGGGCAGAACGACAGATTTGTACCTTGTCAGCTCGTGGGTTTGAACTTGCAACCTTCCGGTTACTAGTCCAACGCTCTAACAACTAGGCTACCCTGCCTGGTGGTTTGAACTTGCAACCTTCCAGTTACTAGTCCAACGCTCTAACCACTAGGCTACCCTGCCGCACCGGGGGAATGAGAAGTGTAGCTGTTGTAGCAACCATAACCCAAAACCGAGCGACCTCATCAAGAAGTTCAGACATCTTGGCGTAACAGTTATAAGGTGTTGGCTTGACAGTTATGGGTCCTACAGTAGGTCTATGTTGTTAGGTGAAGTTGTGGGTCCTACAGTAGGTCTATGTTGTTAGGTGAAGTTATGGGGTCCTACCCATAACTTCACCTAACAACAACATAGACCTACTGTAGGACCCACAACTTCACCTAACAACAACATAGACCTACTGTAGGACCCACAACTTCACCTAACAACAGCATAGACCTAGTGTAGGACCCCATAACTTACATTTACATTTAAGTCATTTAGCAGACGCTCTTATCCAGAGCGACTTACAAATTGGTGAATTCACCTTCTGACATCCAGTGGAACAGCCACTTTACAATAGTGCATCTAAATCATTAAGGGGGGGTGGTGAGAAGGATTACTTATCCTATCCTAGGTATTCCTTGAAGAGGTGGGGTTTCAGGTGTCTCCGGAAGGTGGTGATTGACTCCGCTGTCCTGGCGTCGTGAGGGAGTTTGTTCCACCATTGGGGGGCCAGAGCAGCGAACAGATTTGACTGGGCTGAGCGGGAACTGTACTTCCTCAATGGTAGGGAGGCGAGCAGGCCAGAGGTGGATGAACGCAGTGCCCTTCACCTAACAACATAGACCTACTGTAGAACCCCTAACTTCATCAAACAACAACATAGGTGAAGTTATGGGTCCTACAGTAGGTCTATGTTGTTGTTAGGTGAAGTTATGGGTTCTACATTAGGTCTAACAGCAACATAGACCTACTGTAGGACCCCATAACTTCACCTAACAACATATACCTAGGTCTATGTTGTTGTTGTTCTGTGAAGTTATGGGGTCCTACAGTAGGTCTATGTTGTTGTTAGACCTAATGTAGAACCCATAACTTCACCTAACAACAACATAGACCTACTGCCTGTTCACCCCGCTATCATCCAGAAGGCGAGGCCAGTACAGGTGCATCAAAGCTGGGACCGAGAGACTGAAAAACAGCTTCTATCTCAAGGCCATCAGACTGTTAAACAGCCACCACTAACATTGAGTGGCTGCTGCCAACACACTGACACTGACTCAACTCCAGCCACTTTAATAATGGGAATTGATGGGAAATTATGTAAATATATCACTAGCCACTTTAAACAATGCTACCTTATATAATGTTACTTACCCTACATTATTCATCTCATATGCATACGTATATACTGTACTCTATATCATTGACTGCATCCTTATGTAATACATGTATCACTAGCCACTTTAACTATGCCACTTTGTTTACATACTCATCTCATATGTATATACTGTACTCGATACCATCTACTGTATCTTGCCTATGCTGCTCTGTACCATCACTCATTCATATATCCTTATGTACATATTCTTTATCCCCTTACACTGTGTATAAGACAGTAGTTTAGGAATTGTTAGTTAGATTACTTGTTGGTTATTACTGCATTGTCGGAACTAGAAGCACAAGCATTTCGCTACACTCGCATTAACATCTGCTAACCATGTGTATGTGACAAATAAAATTTGATTTGATTTGAAGTTATGTGTCCTACAGTAGGTCTATGTTGTTAGGTGAAGTTATGGCTCCTACAGTAGGTCTATGTTGTTGTTAGTTGAAGCAATGAGTCCTACAGTAGGTCTATGTTATTGTTAGGTAAAGTTATGGGTTATACAGTAGTTATATGTTGTTGTTAGGTGAAGTTATGGGTCCTACTGTAGGTCTATGTTGTTAGGTGAAGTTATGGCTCCTACAGTAGGTCTATGTTGTTGTTAGTTGAAGCAATGAGTCCTACAGTAGGTCTATGTTATTGTTAGGTAAAGTTATGGGTTATACAGTAGGTCTATGTTGTTAGGTGAAGTTATGGGTCCTACTGTAGGTCTATGTTGTTAGGTGAAGTTATGGCTCCTACAGTAGGTCTATGTTGTTGTTAGGTGAAGTTATGGGTTCTACAGTAAGTCTATGTTATTGTTAGGTAAAGTTATGGGTTATACAGTAGGTCTATGTTGTTGTTAGGTGAAGTTATGGGGTCCTACAGTAGGTCTATGTTAGGTGAAGTTATGGGGCCCTACAGTAAGTCTATGTTATTGTGAGGTGAAGTCATGGGTCCTACAGTAGGTCTATGTTTTTGTTAGGTGAAGTTATGGGGTCCTACAGTAGGTTTATGTTGTTATTTGAACTTATGGGGTCCTACAGTAGGTCTATGTTAGATGAAGTTGTGGGTCCTACAGTAGGTCTTTGTTATTGTGAGTTGAAGTCATGGGTTCTACAGTAGGTCTATGTTGTTGTTAGGTGAAGTTCTGGTTCCTATATTACCTCTATGTTATGTGAGCGGACCAAGTAATTGGGCGTCACTCTAAAGCGGGAAGGTGGAATAAACGAGTCAAGAGTAGGTTTTCTTGATTGAACACAGTTCTCTATTGAGGGCATTTGGTCAACACAAAAACTCCAACATAATCAATGAAAATCTTCCAAGGAAAAACATACATCTTCTCCAGATGAAACAGGAACACAATAGGATTATCTTTAAACTACAACAAAAGTCACGGGATTGTCACCGTCTTAGTGTTTCTTCCTGGATAGCTCCTCTCTCTCTCCGTGGCCATCTCCCAGAGATAGTTTCCCCCCCTCTCTGCTGGTTCCATACTCTCTCTTATAGGGGAAGGAGAATATGTCATTAGTACCGTCAGCTGTGCTTAATTGCCTCTGGTTACCTTGTCTCCCATGCCTTATTGGGCTACTATCCGTGAGCCCAGCCTGCCCTCTGGTGGTCCTTCCACAGTTATTGTTAGGTGAAGTTATGGCTCCTACAGTAGGTCTATGTTGTTGTCAGGTGACGTTATGGGTCCTACAATAGGTTTATGTTGTTAGGTGAAGTTGTGGGTCCTACAGTAGGTCTTTGTTATTGTGAGGTGAAGTCATGGGTTATATAGTAGGTCTATGTTGTTGTTAGGTGACGTTATGGGGTTCTACAGTAGGTCTATGTTAGGTGAAGTTATGGGTCCTACAGTTGTGCTATATTGTTGTTAGGTGAAATTGACTCCTACAGTAGGTCTATGTTGTTGTTAGGTGACGTTATGGGTCCAACAGTTGTGCTATATTGTTGTTAGGTGAAATTGACTCCTACAGTAGGTCTATGTTGTTGTTAGGTGACGTTATGGGTCCAACAGTTGTGCTATGTTATTGTTAGGTGAAGTTATGGGCCCTACAGTAGGTCTATGTTATTGTTAGGTGAAGTTATGGGTTCTACAGTAGGTTTTTGTTGTTGGGTGAAGTTGTGGGTCCTACAGTAGGTCTTTGTTATTGTGAGGTGAAGTTATGGGTTCCACATTAGGTCTAACAATAACATAGACCTACTGTAGAACCCATAACTTAACCTAACAACAACATAGACCTACCTGTAGGACCCCAAAACTTCACCTAACAACATATACCTAGGTCTATGTCGTTGTTGTTAGGTGAAGTGGGGGGTCCTACAGTAGGTATATGTTGTTAGGTGAAGTTGTGGGTCCTACAGTAGGTCTTTGCTATTGTGAGGTGAAGTCATGGGTCCTACAGTAGGTCTATGTTGTTATTAGGTTAAGTTATGGGTTCTACATTAGGTCTAACAACAACATAGATCTACTGTAGGCCCCTTATCTTAACCAAACAACAACATAGACCTACTGTAGGACCCCATAACTTCACCTAACAACATATACCTAGGTCTATGTTGTTGTTGTTAGCTGAAGTGGGGGTTCTACAGCAGGTCTATGTTGTTAGGTGACGTTATGGGTCCTACAGTAGGTCTATGTTGTTGTTTGGTGAAGTTATGTGTCCTACAGTAGGTATATGTTATTGTTAGGTGACGTTATGGTTTCTACAGTAGGTTTTTGTTGTTAGGTGAAGTTATGGCTCCTACAGTAGGTCTATGTTATTGTTAGGTGAAGTTATGGGTCCTACAATAGGTTTATGTTGTTAGGTGAAGTTAGGGGGTCCTACAGTAGGTTTATGTTGTTAGGTGACATTATGGGTCCTACAGTAGGTCTATGTTGTTATTAGGTGAAGTTATGGCTCCTACAGTAGGTCTGTGTTGTTTGGTGAAGTTGTGGGTCCTACAGTAGGTCTTTGTTAATGTGAGGTGAAGTCATGGGTCCTACAGTAGGTCTATGTTGTTGTTAGGTTAAGTTATGGGTCCTACAGTAGGTCTATGTTGTTGTTAGTTGAAGTTATGGGTCCTACAGTAGGTCTGGGTTGTTGTTAGGTGAAGTTATGGGTCCTACAGTAGGTCTATTTGTTGTTGGGAACCCCATTCCCCAAGCAAAACCCACGGCAACAGCCAGTGAAAGTGCAGGGCACCAAATTCAAAACAACAAAAATATCATAATTACAATTCCTCAAGCATACTAGTATTTTACACCATTTTAAAGATAACATTCTCATTAAACCAGCCACAGTGTCTGATTTCAAAAAGGATTTACAGCGAAAGCACCACAAACGATTGTTAGGTCTCCACCAAGCCACAGAAAAACACAGCCATTTTTCCAGCCAAAGAGAGGAATCACAAAAAGCAGAAATAGAGATAAAATTAATCAGTAACCTTTGATGATCTTCATCAGATGACACTCATAGGACTTCATGTTACACAATACGTGTATGTTTTGTTTGATAAAGTTAATATTTATATAAAACAATCTGAGTTCACAGTCTGTACAAATGAAGTGGAACGTAGTGTCCTTTCACGTGAGCGCGCCAAACCGAGGCTGTGGCACTCACTCAAAGAGCCCTTATGAGCCCCTCCTTTACCGTAGAATCCTCAAAACTGTTTCTTAATCCTGTTGACATATAGTGGAAGCCTTGGGAAGTGAAACATAACTAATATCCCACGGTATCTTCAATAGGGGCTGAGTTGAAAAACTTCAAACGCCAGATTTCCCACTTCCTGGTTGGATTTCTTCTCAGGTTTTTGCCTGCCATATGAGTTATGTTATACTCACAGACATCATTCAAACAGTTTTAGAAACTTCAGAGAGTTTTCTATCCAAATGTACTAATTATATGCATATTCTAGCTTTTACGGCTGAGTAGCAGGCAGCTTAATTTGGGCACGTTTTTCATCCAAGCTACCCAATACTACCCCCTACCCCAGTTGATTTGCAACAATAACATAAACATTATATTCAGCAGGACATTCAAACGAGCCTCACAATTATAATCCAACAGTAATGTGAAATGCACTCATAAGCAACCTGCAAATGGAGGCTATTTTTTGCTGTCAGCCTATGAGAACTCCCCTGAGTTTTCCCCCATGGTGGTGAATTAGTGAATAGGCACAGATCTTAATGTGAGTTTCCTTGAGTAGCACTCCTGAGATATTGTGAAAACTAAAATCTTCGCTCACCAATTTTGCTCATTAACAGGGAGGCGTTTCTGCAATCAAATTGTGTGCGTATCGCCCTCGTGCCTCAATTTTAGCAAACAGAAAGGGGCCAATATTGGAGACCAAAAGTCATCTGGCGCACTGCTTAGGATGTCAACAACTTTACTAACTTAATTCTAGTTACCACTAATGTGAAAACAAGACAAAATAACCTGTTGCTAACTTGACTGTCTTAATAGTCAAATAATTTAACAGATGTCAATTGTTGTACAACTTCATGGGTATACTCTGGGCATCACCTTTTACCTCAAATAAACAGTGGATTTTTTGTTGTTGTGGGCTTCTAACCATCTGTTTGACTTTGTTGTTCACACAGGAGAGAGACTTGATTATCTCGGGTCCTCTGGGGAGACTACAGAAGAGAGACGTGACTATTGTGGGTCCTCTGGGGAGTCTCAACAACATCATGAAGCTGACAAGGCAGATCAGAGTCTCTCCAAATCAGAACACCTCATGAAACACCAAAAGAGACCCACCGGGAAGAAATGTCATTGCTGCTCTGACTGTGGGAAGAGATTCAACTCTTCAGGAGACCTTAAAATACATCAAAGAATTCACACTGGAGAGAAATCTTTTGGCTGTGATCAATGTGGGAAGAGATTTACTGATTCGAGCAGCCTGAAATCACACCAGAAAACACACACAGGAGATAAATCCTATAGCTGTTATCAATGTGGGAAAAGTTGTACTACATCTAGCCATCTAATTGTACACCAGAGAACACACACAGGAGAGAAACCTTTTAGCTGTGATCAATGTGGGAAGAAATTTACTGTGTCAAACTCCTTGATGGTGCACCAGAGAATACACACAGGAAAGAAACCTTATAGCTGTAGTCAATGTGGGAAGAGTTTTACTCAACCAGAAAGCCTGATTGTGCACCAGAGAATACACACAGGAGAGAAACCTTATATCTGTTATCAATGTGGGAAAAGTTGTAGGACATCCAGCCATCTAATTGTACACCAGAGAACACACACAGGAGAGAAACCTTTTAGCTGTCATCAATGTGGGAAGAGTTTTGGTACATCTAGCCATCTAATTGTACACCACCGAACACACACAGGAGAGAAACCTTTTAGCTGTAGTCAATGTGGGAAGAGTTTTAGTCAATCTAGTGATCTGACAGTGCACCAGAGAACACACACAGGAGAGAAACCTTATAGCTGTGGTCAATGTGGGAAGAGTTTTGTTCAATCTGGCCATCTGACAGTGCACCAGAGAACACACACAGGAGAGAAACCTTATAGCTGTGGTCAATGTGGGAAGAGTTTTAGTACATCTGGGTATCTGACTATACACCAGAGAACACACACAGGGGGGGAATTTTGTAGCTGTCATAAATGTGACAAGAAATTCTCCGATAAAAGACTTCTGATCAAACATCAGAAAATACATACATGAAGCAATTGTTTCATGAAATCAATGAAATATCCCACCTAGCAAAATGCAATTGAAAAGACATTGAAAAGAAGACTATGGCCGAAGTCCAAAATACGTTCGGTTTTAGTTGAAAGTTAAAAATATGTATTTTCGGTGTTTTTTTTGAATGACTTGAAAACGACTTAATTTCAACGTACTTGCAGCCTATACACATGGACGCAGTATGATAAATTAGTCTGTAATCAATTTTATTAACAATCTGACATCACTCCAGTATTTCTTTACAACATTCAAATGCTAATTGTCTTTATTCCACTACTGAAGAAACAAGACTCAAATCACCTCATCTTTCAAACATTCAGCCTGACAAAATATACATATTTTATTATTCCGTGCCTCACCATTAAGTGAATTATTGCCAATACATATTATCAAAGGGGTAGTACATTTGGTTTTGATATATTTACATTTCTTGTAACAGTTAGTAATCATAATTATTTATGCAACCAACTGACTATTTTGGGTACAATTATATTGACATTGTTGCACTGCTTTTAGAATATCAGGGATAATTCTCAGATGTGCCAACCCAAATGTACTAGAGCATGACATTAGGGACTGGGCCCCCGATCCTATAACATTACTATTGAGTGAGCAATGAAAAGAGAAAGAAGATCCGCAGTGAGGGGAAAGTTACTACGGATATTAAGGAGCTAGTTCTAGAAGCTAGTGAGTTTTAGGATTCTATAGAAAGAAAAAGGAGAAAATATATTATTTTATTATGTTATTTAGAAGTGTTTTTTCTTGTTTTTAATTGTTTATATTGGTGAAGCATTGTAGTTGATTATAATGTGAAATGGAAGTTGTTTTTTGTATGTGGTGAGCAAACTTGTCCAACAAAAATATAGGATTTATTTGTTGTCTTAGGGGGAAGGTGTTCCAGGCTTTGGTTTTTCCATTTACGTTTTGAGGTTGGACTTTAGCACGTGGGACGCACTGATTGGTGTCACCTCTTTAGTCAGTATGTGTTACACCTGTGCTGGCTTGTCCATCTCGTTAGTGGGAAGATGGGAAGGAGTGGGGGGACAGCCTGCCAGGCTTCCTCGAGGTCGAAATGAGGGATTTGGTGGAGGATTTAGCGGGGATGGGACGTTGTGTCTCCCCGCTACCTCCTTCACCAAAGAAGAAAGGGATGAAGAGGGGGAGCTTGGCAGGAAGTGAGAGGGAGGGGGTGTGGAGGGGGAGGGGGGCTAAGAGAGTGGCGGGGGGGGAGGGTATTTTGTCCTCCCGGTTTGCCTCAGCCCCTTGCATTTTAGTGGATGACTCCAGTGAGGGGTCAGTGGGCTGTTTGCTAGAGGGATCCCAACTCCTGTTTGAGGAGATGGGGTCCTCTACATGCAGCCCCGAGGCAAACAGGGAGGGGGGGATGGTGGGTGGGGAGGGAGGACCCAACACACTGCCTGGGTCATGGGTTGGGATGGAGGACGGGGGGGCGTCAGGAGTGGAGAGGACGTCCCCGCCGGTGGAGATGGACCAGGGGAGCATCGGGTGAGTCTCCTGGTTTTTTCTTTGGTTTTTGGGGTTTATTTGTTGAAAAAATTAAATGAATAGTTCTGTTTCTTTTTTTAGTCTAAATGTTAGGGGGTTAAGGGATAATGTTAAAAGGAGGGCGGTTTTTTGTTATTTAGAGGGTGTGGGGTTTGATTTCTGTTTTTTACAGGAGGTTCACCTGAGGGATGGTGGGGATGTGTGTAGATTTAGGAGGGAGTGGGATAAGGGGGAATCTTTTTGGGGCATAGGAGGGGTGCACTCAACAGGAGTAGGGATTCTGTGTGGGAACAGAGAGGTTAAGGTAGAGAACACTTTTGTTATAATGCAGGGTAGAGTATTGGGGATAGATGTTAAGTATAGAGAAGCTAGATATAGGTTAATTGGGGTGTATGGGCCACAGGTGGCGGCAGACAGGAGGGAGATGGTGGACTGTCTGGCGCCTCTGTGTGTTACAAACAGGCACTTGGTGATAGGAGGGGATTTTAATATAGATTTATGGGTAGGTGGTGATAGTAGTGCAGGAGCCATCACCGGGATAATGGCTTGCCATGGTCTGGTTGATGGTGGCCTGCACACTACTCCGGCAATGGTCGGTCCTACATGGCGCAACTCCAGGGGTGTTGCGCGGAGGCTCGACTACATTTTTGTATCCAGGTTTTTGGGTCAGTTGTCTGGGTGGCTGGTGCCTGTTTTCTTCACGGATCACGACGGGGTGTTCCTGCAGGTGGGGTCGCCAGTCTGCCTCTTCGGTAGGGGGTACTGGAAGTTAGATCGGGATATACTGGAGGAGCAGGCTTTCGTTGACGCATTTTTTTGTTTCTTTCGGAGGCTTGACGGCCTCCGGTCCATATGCGAGGGGGTGTTAGAGTGGTGGGATTTAGTTAAGGTGAGGATTAGGGCTTTTATAATAGGATATTGTAGAAGGAAAAAAAGGGAGGAAAGGAGGGAGGTGGATCGTATACAAAGGTTAATTGAACTCGAGTACGAGGCAGGCAACCTCGGCGGGTCGATTGACTGGGAGAGATCTGCAGGAGCAGAAGGCTCGAGCTTTCCTGGAGCGTGCGCATAGTGGCTTTCTAGAACATAATGAGACTTGTTCCGCTATGTTCTTTAAGTCGGTTAGTGCCAGGCAGAGTAGGAAGGTAATGCATGGCGTTAGAAAAGAAGATGGTAGTATAGTTAGAAAACCAGAGGAAATGGTCAGGGAGACAACTGATCATTTCCGAGGGTTTTTTAAAGAAAGGGAGATAGATGTAGAGCAGGGAAACGTGTTTTTAGAACACTTGTCCCGGCAGCTGCCGGAGGACATTAGAGACGTGATGGAGGCCCAGATCTCACTAGAAAAGGTTGAGAGCGCTCTTAGGAGGATGGGAAAAGGGAAGGTGCCTGGGATGGATGGGCTGCCGGCTGAGTTTTACCTCAAGTTTTGGGGTATACTTGGTCCAGTGGTCCTCGAAGTCTTGAAGGCCATCCTTGAGACGGGGGTCCCGGGGGGATCAATGGCTGTTGGTGTGCTGTCACTTCTTTATAAGAAGGGGGAAGCAACTGACCTTGGCAACTGGCGGCCTTTGACCATGCTGTGTGTAGACTACAAGATTCTTGCAAAGGTTTTAGCAGACCGGTTGCGCACCGCCCTTCCCTACGTCGTCCATGAGGATCAGACGTGCGGGGTAGAGGGCCGCTCAATAAGATGGAACCTACAGTTGATCAGGGACTCCATCGCCTGGGTTGAAGATAGAGGGCTGTCTTTAATGGTAGCAGCGCTAGATCAGGCGAAAGCCTTTGATCGCGTGAATAGATCTTTTCTATTCAGGGTGTTAGGTAGATTAGGATTTGGGGAGAAGTTTATAGGATGGATCCGTACATTATATGTCGGAGAGGGGTGTTGAGTTAGTGTAAATAGTCACTTAGGTGACGTTTTTGACCTCTCGTCTGGGGTCAGGCAGGGATGCCCACTCTCGGCCCTCCGCTTCGTACTGTACATGGAGCCTCTGGGGGCTGCCATTAGGGCAGACACAGGGGTGGAGGGCTTGTTGATCCCTGGGAGCGGTGGGCTGCGTATTAACATGACGCAGTACGCCGACGACACTTCCTTGCTGTTATGTAAGGACTCGTGCCTGACAAGGTCCCTTGCCATCATTGGGGATTTCACCCAAGCGTGGGGGCAGTTCTGAATCATGCAAAATCTTCCGTTAAGTATTTCGGAAGATGGCTCGGTAGGACGGATGTGCCCGGGGGGGTTATCTCTCTGTGAAGGGGCCCTGAGGATTCTCGGGGTCCATTTTGAGACCTCTGGCTCAGCGACGCTAAACTGGAACATGCGTATCGCAGTGGTACAGAGGAAGCTAGCAATGTGGAAGGCTAGGTATTTGTCTTTTATGGGCAAAGTCCTGGTCCTAAAGGTGGATGTGTTGCCGTCTCTTTTGTATTTGGCATACATCTACCCATTGCCGGCTTGTCTGAGGAGGCCTCTAGTGAGGCTTGTGTTTCAGTTTATGTGGAGTGGCAGGTGCGAGTGGGTCGCCAGGGCACGCATGATCTGTCCCATCGGGGAGGGAGGTAGGGGGGTACCACATTTCCCCCTCAAGCTGGACTCAATTTTTGTTTCTTTCTTGTTAGCGGAGCTTGCTCAGCCAGTGATACACCCGTCCGGTTACCTCCTGCAGGTGTTCTTCTCGTACCAGGCGAGAAGCGTAATGGTGTGGTCTAACGCGGGTCCTCGGGCGGAACAGCTGCCGTGGCACTTTGGCCATGCGGCAAAGTGTCTGCGTGCGCACCCCGAGGTTGAAGTTGCCCGAGTAGGTTTAGATCACAGGCACCTGTACGAAGAGGTCAGGCAGGCAGGGAGTCCTGCGCCTGTAGCGGGCATCTCGTCAGTGGTCTGGGAGGGAGTGCAGGCGCAGGGCCTGGACAACAGGCTCAAGGACCTGAATTGGTTGGGCCTCCATAAGTGCTTGCCGGTATTTTCCATCTTGTACCGGTATAGTGTGGTGCGATCCCCTACCTGTCCAAGATCTGCTTGTGGCAGGGAGGAGACTGTGCGCCATGCCTTCTGGGACTGTGCCTGTGCCGAACTAGTATGGGCTAGGGCACGGGTGATGCTAGGTGTGGTTAGGAGGGATTTTGTTTTGACATTGGCTAGGCTAGAGAGAGGCGTAGGGAGAGCAAAGGGAACGGATAGGGACAGGTTTCTGCTCTGGCTTCTCATGAGTCTCTTTAAAAAGGGACTGTGGAAAGCCAGGCAGAATTTAGTCAAGACAGGGAGAGATTGGGGGGTGGAAGGGATAGTGAGAAGGGTGGAAGGTGATTTGAGGGGGAGGATGAAGAGGGAGGAGAGGAAGTGGGGGAAGCATGCGGCACGGGAGAGGTGGAAAGGGGGTTTAGGGCTGGGAGTGTTAGAGTGAGTTTGGTAAGGGGATAGATTAGGGAAGGGGAGATAGGGAAAGGGTTAGGTATTGGTTAGGTATGACGGGGAGGGACGATGCTCCCCTGAGGTTTGTTTTTGTTTGATGTTTTTGTAAATAGAATTAATTAAGAATGAATGAGAATTATGATGTTGTAATAGTATGAATGGTATTGATGGTAATAAATTATTTTAACCACCTTTTCCTATTAAAGATGTTTTTCATTTCAGGTTAAAGCTTCTTTTTGAAGAGAGCTTATTTTTTGAAATGAATCAATACAGATCGTTTCCGGGGATTGGTATGGCAAATATTGCAAAACAAATGAATCCAATGACTGACCAATCAACAGACTCTTGCAAAACCAACTTATCTTAGTATGAAAAACAGTATAAATGCAGATATATTAATATCTTACACTATGGCACAATAGTGCATGGTATGTACGTTTAGTATAAAAAGCAATAGTATCTCATTATGCTAATCTGTTTATGGGTTTGTTTTAGAATAACAGACAGGAATTCTCTGTTACGCAGAGATGGCGTCCACCCTACACCCCTAAAAAAGAGCCTCCCCATCAGCCAATACAGTCGCAAACGTAGAATTTGTAGTACACATAGTGACTATGACAAATAAGCCGATTGTCTGGATGAGCGTTTCAGACAGTGTGGTTACCTAGAGGAATTGCTGCATGACACAAGGGATCGTTATAAAAGTGGTGGAAAAAGTACCCAATTGTCATGCTTGAGTAAAAGTATAGATACCTGAATAGAATGTTACTCAAGTAAAAGTGAAAGTCACCCAGTAATATACTGCTTGAGTAAAAGTATTTGGTTTTAAAAATACTTAAGTATCAAAAGTAAATGTAATTTCTAAAATATACTTCAAATCATTTCACATTCCTTATATTAAGCAAACCAGACGGCACCATTTTCTTATTTTTACTATTTACGGATAGCCAGGCGCACACTCCCAACACTCAGACATATTTTACAAATGATGCATTTATGTTTAGTGAGTCAGCCAGATCAGAGGCAGTAGGGATGGCCAGGGATGTTCTCTTGATAATGCGTGTGTTGGACCATTTTCCTGTCCTGCTAAGCATGCAAAATGTAACGAGTACTTTTGGTTGACAGGGAAAATATATAGAGTAAAAAATACAATATTTTCTCTAGGAATGTATTGAAGTAAAAGTTGTCAAAAATATAAATAGTTAAGTACAGATACCCCCCAAAAACGACTTAAGTGGTACTTTAAAGTGCTTTACACCACTGTAAAAATATGACCCAGGATGACAGCCTCACGCCCAAACCTCCCTGTCCTCCAGACCAACATGTTCAATGCTTCCTTCTCCAAACCTCGCCTCCCTCCAGACCAACACGTTCAATGCTTCCTTCAGTACTCCCCTCACTCCAGACCAACATGTTCAATGCTTCCTTCAGTACTCCCCACTTGGTAAACAGTTTGACCACATCATTAAAAACACTGGTACATCTTGATCACTGATCCACAACTGGAGAAGACGTTTAAAGAACCCCAGAGGGTTGTCTTAAGACACGCCCCCAACATCAGTCAAATGGTGGTGAGGTCTGATCTTCCACCAGTCCCATGTAGTACCTTCCTAGACAATGTGCTGGACGGTAATTATAGATGTGGCCGATGCTCCCAGTGTAAATTTACTAACAAATGTACAGAGTTAGGTTGGCTGGGGGTAAGCTGATAGCTGATTTGGCTGACTTGCTTAAACATATGTGGTGTCTAATGACAATTGAGATGTACAAACTATGGCAAAGGGGGACAACGAGGATAAGAGGCAATCAGTCATTTAGATGAAGACATTAATGAGCGAGCTAAGACGGACGTAGTCAATATTTAGAAATGTACAGTGACAGAATTCAGAACATGGGCCGTTCTTACAGTGTCCTCCCTGTATACCAAGTCAGAACAGTAGGATAAATAAAGGCAATGAAAGCTCTTACAATATTCAATGATTACATGTATCTAAAACAGGTTTTTGGTTACCTGTGCACCACCAAGTCAGAACAGTAGGCGAAATTAAGAGGGGAAAATAGACCACATTATTAGGGTGAGAAACATTGTCTACTAACATCTTACGACACCACATACAGAGTGGCAGGTAGCCTAGTGGTTAGAGCGTTGGACTAGTAACCAAAAGGTTGCAAGGTTGAATCCCTGAGCTGACAAGGTAAAATCTGTCATTCTGCCCCTGAACAAGGCAGTTCCTAGGCTGTCATTGAAAATAAGAATTTGTTTTTATCTGACTTGCCAAAATAAAGTACGCTTAGTATTTGTATTACTTTCTTAGCTACAGTATACATATCTCCCTAGCATATTACATCATTTATGCAGCAGCATACAAGATATTTTTGGACTCACTTTTTTTCTGTGCTCACTTGAACAGGAAGTTGTCCTTCCTGGGCAAATTCTGTCATCAAAGTCTGTCGTTCTCTGGATTTATGGTGATTTCAAGACAACTGGAAACTCAGAAAAACGAGGTTGAATCCTGATGATCTCAGTGATCTTCAGGTCGTAGCTCTAGAAAGAGGCCCGAGTTCCGGTTTTACAATTCCCAGTTGGATGACTGTTCAAAATGTATTTTTCCCAGTTGGAGCTTGTTTTTTCAAGAGTTTCCAGTTGCCTTGAACTCACTGGAGTCAAGTTTGAATAGACAATGGACAGAATGGACAATGTTGAATGTTTATCATTATCAACTTGGAAAAGAGACCCTTAATCCCAGATTTGGGACAACACAGCCACTCTACTGAATAGCAATGGCCGATGAGCACCGATACGTTTTATGTATAATTTCTCTTCATTATTTCTCTTCATATACAAGTAGATTGTGGACTTCATTCATAATGAGAACTGCTAGCTAAGATTTTGAAAGTATTGTAATGACCTGACTAGATCATAAATGAACAATTGTCCAGACAGAGGCTTGAGTTTGCGAATTGACGGTTTATTAAACCAACTTTACACAGGCTACTGTTTGGGCCGTAGCACACGGCAAAAAGATGACAGATAACCCACAAGCCAATCGTGACCTTCTCTTGGGAAGCCCAGACGTAAGAGAGAGAGAACAAAAGCTGAACCTGGTCTTAACTTCCAATGCTCCACCCCCCTGCCCAACCCCCCTCCACGCCACTCCGCCAACCACCAGGATGCCCGGCATCAGAACATTCCAGGCATTCCCGTGATTGGCAGATAGCAGGTTGATTGACATGTCGGACCCCGCGAACACCGGGTACTGGTCAGTACAACACAACCACCTCCTAGCCTAACACATAACACACAGCTGTCTGTGCGGGTCGCTACAGTATGATGTTGACATGATCAGTCCAATCAAAGCTACTGTAGATATGTGATTTGACATAATTGTATTTGTGGTCAATTACCTTTTATTTGATTTATTTCACCTTTATTTAACCAGGTAGGCTAGTTGAGAACAAGTTCTCATTTGCAACTGCGACCTGGCCAAGATAAAGCATAGCAGTTCGACATATACAACAACACAGTTACACATGGAATAAACAAAACGTACAGTCAGTAATACAGTAGAAAAAAGGGGGGAAAAGTCTATATACAGTGAGTGCAAATGAGGTAAGATAAGGGAGTTAAGGCAATAAATAGGCCATGGTGGCGAAATAATTACAATATAGCAATAACCATGACCTTGAGCTTTCTTGGGATGGTCCCTTCAAATGTAACTGTATGGCAGCACCGAAGGTGCTTGGCGGTGACGTAGTGTCCTCATGAGTGACAGAAAACGGAGCCAATCATGGCGCAACTAGAGAGCATTACCAACACCTACGCTCTGTATATTCCGCTGGCTGCCCCACCACCACAGAAAGAACTGAGCTAGGCTGAAACACCAGCATTTTGGAGCTCCCTTACTCAAGAAAGCAATAAGAGTCCATGTTTGTATGCGGCTTTATTAACTCAAATATATACACTACCATTCAAATATACATATTTTTTAACATTGTTTGCAAACTGATATGTGACACATATTAAAGCCAAAATAACATGCAACATCTTTATTTTTACTATTTTCTACATTGTAGAATAATAGTGAAGACATCAAAACTATGAAATAACACACATGGAAACATGTAGTAACCAAAAAAAGTGTAAAACATATATTTTCCAACAGAATTGAAATACTTCCCACATATGCTGAGCACTTGTTGGCTGCTTTTCTGTCACTCTGCGGTCCAACTCATCCCAAACCATCTCAATTGGATTGAGGTCGGGTGATTGTGGAGGCCAGGTCATTGGATGCACACTCCATCACTCTCCTTTTTGCTCAAATAGCCCTTACACAGCCTGGAGGTGTGTTGGGTCATTGTCCTGTTGAAAAACAAATGATAGTCCCACTATGCACAAACCAGATGGGATGGCGTATCGCTGCAGAATGATGTGGTAGCCATGCTGGTTATGTATGCCTTGAATTCTAAATAAATTACAGACAGTGTCACCAGCAAAGCACCCCCCACATCATCACACCTCCTACTCCATGCTTCATGGTGGGAACCGCGCATGAGGAGATCATCCGTTCACAAAGACACAGCGGTTGGAACCAGACCAAAGGACAGATTTCCACCGATCTAATGTCCATTGCTCTTGTTTCTTGGCCCAAGCAAGTATTTTCTTGTTATTTGTGTCCTTTCTTTATTTTATTTTTTATTCCATTTTTATATATATATATATTTTTAATCCTTTTTCTCCCCAATTTCGTGGTATCCAATTGGAAGTTAGAGTCCTGTCCCATTGCTGCAACTCCTGTACGGACTCGGGAAAGGCGAAGGTCGAGAGCCGTGCGTCCTCTGAAACACAACCCAGCCAAGCCGCAGTGCTTCTTGACACAATGCCCGCTTAACCCGGAAGCCAGCCGCAGCAATGTGTCGGAGGAAACACCGTACACCTGGCGACCGTGTCAGCGTGCATTGTGCCTGCCCCGCCACAGGAGTTGCTAGTGCGCGATGGGACAAGAATATCCCTGCGAGCCAAACCCTCCGCTGACCCGGATGACGCTGGGCCAATTGTGCGCCACCCCATGGTTCTCCCAGTGGCGTCCGGCTGCGACAGGGCCTGGACTCAAACCAGGATCTCTAGTGACTTAGACCACTGCACCACTTGGTGTCCTTTTAGTAGTGGTTTCTTTGCAGCAATTTGACCATGAAGGCCTGATTCAAGCAGTCTGATGTTGAAATGTGTCTGTAACTTGAACTCTGAAGCATTCATATGTGCTGCAATCTGAGGTGCAGTTAATGAACTCTAATGAACTAATCCTCTGCAGCAGAGGTAACTCTGGGTCTTCCTTGCCAGTGGCAATCCTCATGAGAGCCAGTTTCATCATAACGATTGATGGTCTTTGCAAATGCACTTCAAGAATCTTTCAAAGTTCTTGAAAGTTTCCATATTGACTGACCTTCATGTCTTAAAGTAATGATGGACTGTCATTTCTTTTTGCTTATTTGAGCTGTTCTTGCCATCATGTGGAGTGATTAAAGTAAACCAAAGTTTTGGAAATACATAATGCCGTCTAACCAAATATCAAAGAATGTTAGCTATATGCAGTTATCTTAGCCAGCCAGCTAACATTAGCTATTTAGCCAACTAGCTATGGTCAGCGAGCTGGAGCCCAAGTGATGGAGACCAGTTAGAACCCAACTAACGAAACCCAACTTAAACAAAACTGCAGATCAAAAGAGCAGAGACAAACAGAATGGTGGCAGGGAAAATCCCCAACAAAATGGATACATTCCAGATGTCGGTCAGCTAGCACGCTAGCAGTAAGCCAAGGTGGAAAAAGTTACAAAACTCCCATAGTCTACTTCACAGAGAACATGCGGAAAAGTAGTGATGGGGAAACAAAGCTTTTTAAAGTGTTGTCGCTTTCCAGCCTATTGTGTCAAAAATAGGTTCATTACTCAAGGCTTTGAGAAACACCTAATTTAGAACAGCCACGTTTGTATAGATGACGTCCATACGCAGTAGCGTGTGCGCAGTGTAGCCTTTCTGTAATCTACTAAACCAATGGCTATCAAAACTGGGATAATACGCTGGCTGGCGTTCATGAGTTTAGAAACATATACTTTATACATTTATCATAAATTACATGCAATGACAGGACACACAGTGTGGATGAATGATCAGTAGTCGACAGGATATAAATAGCACTCCAAAAGAAGATGCATTTTCCAGTTAGTTTCCAACTTGAATGGAAAACTTTAGCTAGCATATAACACCCATATGGAAAACTGAGATTCTGCAAATAACATATAAAGAGAGGCTTATTTGGCACCAAACCAACAACAGTAGTTACTAAAACATACATTGCTAATTTACAATGTAATAGGTGGATTATATGATGTCAACTTTATACATTTCTATCCCGTGACCATTCATTTTACCCACAGCAATTCTCCATTAAAACTTCTTGTGACTCTCAAACCCGGATCTGGGAGCGTAATCATCACCTGACACTAATTAGCATAACGCAACAGACATAAATCTTCCTAGAAAATCTTCCTATTCATGAAAATCACAAATGAAATATATTGAGACATAGCTTAGCCTTTTGTTAATCACACTGTCATCTCAGAATATTTCAAAATATGCTTTACAGCCAACGCTACACAAGCATTTGTGTCAGTTTATCATAGCCTAGCATAGCATTATGCCCTGCTAGCAGCAGGCCAAATTTTCACGACAATAAGAAAAGCAATCAAATTAAATCATTTACCTTTGAAGAACTTCGGATGTTTTCACTCTGGAGACTCACAGTTCGATAGCAAATGTTCCTTTTTTCCCAAAATATTATTTTGTAGCTCCGTTTGTTCTTCACGTTTGGCTGAGAAATCTACCGGAAAATGCGGTCACTACAACTCCTAACTTTTTTTCCAAATTAGCTCCATAATATCGACAGAAACATGGCAAACATTGTTTAGAATCAATCCTAAAGGTGTTTTTCACATATCTATTCGATAATATATCCACCGGGACAATTGGTTTCTCATTAGAAGCGATTGCAATAATGGCTACCTCTGTACTTTACGCAAGATTTTCTGCGGGAGCCATCATGTGACCACTTGCTCAACTTACAGCTATTCTTCAACATAAATGCGTAAAAATACGTCACAATGCTGTAGACACCTTGGGGAATACGTAGAAAGTGTAAGCTCATTCGTAGCCCATTCACAGCCATATAAGGAGTCATTGGCATGCAGGGCTTTCAAAATATGGGGCACTTCCTGATTGGATTTTTACCTGGGTTTCGCCTGTAACATCAGTTCTGTTATACTCACAGACAATATCTTTGCAGTTTTGGAAACGTTAGAGTGTTTTCTATCCAAAGCTGTCAATTATATGCATAGTCGAGCATGTTGTCATGACTAAATATCCTGTTTAAAACGGGAACGTTTTTATCCAAAAATGAAATACCGCCCCCAGAGTTCCAAGACCTGCTGTGGATGACCCAGAATCCCATACCTTTATCACTGAGGTGGAACGTTTTAAATTCCTTCTTCAACCTCAGGAGGCTGAAGAAATTTGGCTTGTCAAGTAAAACCCTGACAAACTTTTACAGATGCACAGTCGAGAGCATCCTGTCGCGCTGTATCACCACCTGGTAAGGCAACTGCCCCGCCCTCAACTGCAAGGCTCGCATCACCGGGGTCAAACTACCTGCCCTCCAAGACACCTACAGCACCTGATGTCACAGGAAGGCCAAAAAGATCATCAAGGACAACAGCCACCCGAGCCACTGCCTGTTCAAAGCTGGGACTGAGAGACAGCTTGTCTATCTCACTAGCTCAGAGAGGCTGCTGGCTACATTGAGACTCAAATCACTGGCCACTTCAAAAAATGTATCACTAGTTACTTTAAACAATGTTAACATATCTTATCACATGTATATACTGTATTTTATACCAACTACGGCACCTTACCTATTCCGCATGGCCATTGCTCATCCATATATTTATATGTACATATTCTTATTCACCCCTTTAGATTTGTGTGCATTAGGTAGTTGTTGGGGAATTGTTAGATTACTTGTTAGATATTACTGCAATGACGGAACTAAAAACACAAGCATTTTGCTACACTCGCATTAACATCTGCTAACAATGTGTATGTGACCAATAACATTTAATTTGATTTTAGTGCATAAGACAATGTATACACACTAATCGACCAGGACGTGGCATAAAACCCATTTTATGCAGGAATTTAACAACTTAATTACACCGTTACACTAGCATACAAACTCGGTAGCACAGAGTAGATCCTCCATAGGACGTTCAGAAATAGTGCATTGTGGGTAGTTTAGAAGATATCCCAAAATAAATTAATACATATGTAATAATGCAAAAACATAACTGTTTGTCCTTATAGGGAACCAGATGGTGAATGCAACTAGGTTACTAAGGCTTTAACCACTCTGTATTGTTACACTGGTGAGTAAAAACTCATGCTTCCTACACTTTAACTTGTTGTCTGAAGATAACATAGACATTTTACTCAACTGCGATACCCACTCCAGTCAACAGATGGAGATGTGGGACTTTAAGGCAATGCTGCTAGTGTGACGTATAATCTAGTAGACGGAACGCTTCTTTCAACAGCAGCAACAGTTAGTTAGCCACCTCAGTAGTTTGCTAGCCTAAATAGCCGAACCAATAAAGCTCTTTAGACACTTTTATGTATATTAGCCACTGTGTTTTCAACCATCTTCTGTCGTCTAGTTAGTTATCAGATTTAATTTCATATTTACGGTGTTGTTGTTTTTAGTCAGTTAGCGGGCTGGTTAAATTAGCATTATCCTTGATAGCTAGCATTCCCAACCATGCGGTCACTAAGCTACTCTCCTCCTGCTAAAGAAGAGGAGGATATCACAGTAAAACAAGAAGTAGAGGGTGAGGCCGTTACTGTGAAAGAAGAAAAAGACGCGTTCAGAGTGAAAGAGGAGGAGGATGTTACAGTAAAAGGAGAGGAGGATGCAGTTTATGGAGTGAAAGAGGAGGGGGAGATGACTGTTACGTCGAAAAAGGAGGAGGAAGAAGAGGAGGAAACTGGATATCTGTGCTCGATTTCCCAAACGCATCTTAAGGTGTCCGATGGTTCTAATGGTGAACTTAGCCATAAGATGGTTTTGAGAAACCGTTCCCTGATTAACACTAGTAAGTACTGTCTTAAAAACAGAGGCACAAACTCTGCAGTTGTTGAACTGATGTGTGGTGTTAAAGGGGAAATATGCAATAGCTACATCCATATTTAGACTTTAATGTGTTTATTTATAGCCATTGATTCTTGAAGAATATAACATGCCTCGTGAGCTTAGTTCAACTGTTGTACCCTATCGGAACTCCAAATAAGCTTTTTTTACTCCAATGTCTAGAAACAATGTAAATCAACACTGTATAGCCTCAACAAGGTTAAAACTATAATATTGATATCATGGATGGTCAGTCCTTGCATCCATAGGTCTGTCTCTGAATTTTGAAAGTAGTTACATTTCTCCAACCCCATCATCATCTTATTACCAAAATAGTGGTGGAATGACAGATTTGTTATTGTTTGAACTGCAGATTGCTGGGTTGTGTGGGTTTCATAAACAGCAACAAAATTGCTGCCCAAAGGCTTAATTTGGTAAACAGCTAAAGGATAGGGGAATGAGAAGTGTAACCACTCTCAAATTCATAGAGAAAGCTATTGTAGCAACCGTAACCCAACACCTAGTGACCTCGTTAAGAAGTTCAGACATCTTAGCGTAACAGTTATAAGGTGTTGGCTTGACAGTCGCTGGACCCAGGTTTGAGTTCAGCTCAGGGCTACCCCTTGAATTCACTACAATAGGAATACAAAGACTTGCCATCCATGAGGTCAAAATTATCGTTTTAAACCGATTTTGAGGCTGTATAATATATTTTATATGCAGTGTCTGCTGCACCACTCGGGAGCCACAAAATCATGTTCTCGTGCTGTCCCCAACTAAAATACATCTTGTTCAACCAAGTGTCATCTGTTCTTTCTACCAATCGCCCCCTGTGTTTTTTATAAAATCAACTATACGTACTGAACTTGTCTGATGCTTTAAACATTTTGTTTGATTAAATAATTAAGACACACAAATGACTTGAAGTCATAACTAGAGGGAGCCAGGCATCACTATAACCTAACCAGAGGGAGCCGGTCATCAACGTAACCTGGCCAGAGAGAGCCGGTCGTAAACGTAACCTGACCAGAGGGAGCCAGTCATCAACGTAACCTTACCAGAGGGAGCCGGTAAAAAACAATCAATCTATCATAATCACTAGTTAACTACACATGGTTGATGATATTACTAGCTATACTGTTACACTGGCAATACTAAAGTGCCATTAAGAACATCCAATAGTCAAAGGTACAGTGGGGAGAACAAGTATTTGATACACTGACGATTTTGCAGGTTTTCCTATTTTTATCATAGGTACACTTCAACCGTGAAAGACGGAATCTAAAACAAAAATTCAGACAATCACATTGTATGATTTTTAAGTAATTAATTTGCATTTTATTGCATGACATAAGTATTTGATACATCAGAAAAGCAGAACTTAATATTTGGTACAGAAATCTTTCCTTGCAATTACACAGATCCTATGTTTCCTGTAGTTCTCGACCAGGTTTGCACACACTGCAGCAGGGATTTTGGCCCACTCCTCCATACAGACCTTCTCCAGATATTTCAGGTTTCGGGGCTGTCGATGGGCAATACGGACTTTCAGCTCCCTCCAAAGATTTTCTATTGGGTTCAGGTCTGGAGACTGGTTAGGCCACTCCAGGACCTTGAGATGCTTCTTGCGGAGCCACTCCTTAGTTGCCCTGGCTGTGTGTTTCGGGTCGTTGTCATGCTGGAAGACCCAGCCACGACCCATCTTCAATGCTCTTACTGAGGGAAGGAGGCTGTTGGCTAAGATCTTGCGATACATGGCCCCAGCCATCCTCCCCTCAATACGGTGCAGTCGTCCTGTCCCCTTTGCAGAAAAGCATCACCAAAGAATGAGGTTTCCACCTCCATGCTTCACGGTTAGGATGTTGTTCTTGGGGTTGTACACATCTTTCTTCTTCCTCCAAACACGGGGAGTGGGGTTTAGACCAAAAATCTCTATTTTTGTCTCATCAGACCACATGACCTTCTCCCATTCCTCCTCTGGATCATCTAGATGGTCATTGGCAACTTCAGACAGGCCTGGACATGCGCTGGCTTGAGCAGGGGGACCTTGCGTGCGCTGCAGGATTTTAATCCATGACGGCGTAGTGTGTTACTAATAGTTTTCTTTGAGACTGTGGTTCCAGCTCTCTTCAGTTCATTGAGCAGGTCCTGCCGTGTAGTTCTGGGCTGATCCCTCACCTTCCTCATGATCATTGATGCCCCACGAGGTGAGATTTTGCATGGAGCCCCAGACCGAGGGTGATTGATCGTCATCTTGAACGTCTTCCATTTTCTAATAATTGCGCCAACAGTTGCTGCCTTCTCACCAAGCTGCTTGCCTATTGTCCTGTAGCCCATCCCAGCCTTGTGCAGGTCTACAATTTTATCCCTGATGTCCTTACACAGCTCTTGGTCTTGGCCATTATGGAGACGTTGGAGTCTGTTTGATTGAGTGTGTGGACAGGTGTCTTTTATACAGGTAATGAGTTCAAACAGGTGCAGTTAATACAGGTAATGAGTGGAGAACAGGAGGGCTACTTAAAGAAAAACTAACAGGTCTGTGAGAGTCGGAATTGTTACTGGTTGGTAGGTGATCAAATACTTATGTCATGCAATAAAATGTAAATTAATGACTTAAAACTCATACAATGTGATTTTCAGGATTTTTGTTTTAGATTCTGTCTCTCACAGTTGAAGTGTACCTATGATAAAAATTACAGACCTCTACATGCTTTGTAAGTAGGAAAACCTGCAAAATCGGCAGTGTGTCAAATACTTGTTCTCCCCACTGTATATGAAATACAAATGGTATAGAGAGAAATAGTCCTATAATTCCTATAATAACTACAACCTAAAACTTTTTACCCGGGAATATTGAAGACTCATGTTAAAAGGAACCACCAGCTTTCATATGTGCTCATGTTCTGAGCAAGGAACTTAACTTTTTTACATAGCACATATTGCACTTTTACTTTCTTCTCCAACACTTTGATTTTGCATTATTTAAACCAAATTGAACATGTTTCATTATTTCAGGCTAAATTTATTTTATTGGTGTATTATAGTAAGTTAAAATAAGTGTTCATTCAGTATTGTTGTAATTGTCATTGTTCCAAATAAATGTAATAAATCGGTATCGGCTTTTTTTGGTCCTCCAATAATCGGTAACTGCGTTGAAAAATCTAAATCGGTCAAGCTCTAATTTCTACCAATCTGTGTGTCAGTTATGATGTTCATATGCACATTTTTGAGGAACAGTTTAATTTAATTTATAATAGTATCTCAAAATGATTGTCTGTGATTAATCTACATTCTATCTAAATCTAAATGAAAATTATACAAATCTAAAAGTAACTTTTATTGCCATTGCCAACTATGTAAAGAAAATAGCCTACATAAAACCAGCAAATAAAAACATTGCATTCTGCAGGTAGAAAATATCCTGATAAAAATAAATATCCTAGAAATCACATTGGCTGCACATGGCCTGTCTACAACAAACTTGAAACATTGTATCAACTATCAACTGGGTCAGCGAAACTCAGATAGCAAGCTTGCAACATTGCATAAAATATTCTAAGCCCTCTGTTTCCTGCTCCAGTGAGTTCTGGACAGACACAGTAGGTGTAGGCTATTTGTGAAAAGGATAAGAAGTAATCAGCTATTTTATGACATTTCCACTGGATCAGAGCATTACATTTTTCCCCTTTTATGCCGAGTGGTTATCGAAAGGGTGAGAGATGGAAATATTTTACAAAAATACTTTGAGGAACTATTGTCATTTGCAATTGATTTTGATTAGACTTTGTTTACTTGCTGTTTGGAGGTGAAGAAAAAAAATACTTTGAAAAGCTCCACAACTCATTAGTGGTGCAGCGTTAAGACAATGGGAAATACTATCAGACATCACCAAATGGGTACATTTATAGGCCTACATTTGTGTGCAGGCCAGGTAGATTACTTCTATATGGGTAATCAGTTGTGTGTCCTTACTTAACATTGACAGGAGTGTTTCAAACAAAAGACAATTAATAAATTGACAAAACTGACGCATCTTGTAGGGTGAGGGCTGGGTGGTCTGCCAGGGGCCATTTCATTTAGTATCCATTTGGTTCGTTTGAGGAATGATTTTATTTCCCCATAGTATGTTGTACTGAAGTTGATCTCTGAAATGCACTCTAACTACATAACATTAAGTGTCTCCTTATGTTACGCTGGGAAAACAGTATTCATGGGCACAGAAATCCTAGATCATTTCAGAGTTTGCTAAATCCAATGGATCTGAGTCACCTTAACTTTATTTACAACACCCAAATCGATACTGTCATTAAAATGGTTGATCAATAATTATACATAATTCTTAACACTGTAGCTGTTTAGTTACAGTCACATGTTCCAACTATCATCAGCTGATCCAGGAAATCATCATTTTCTGAATGACGGTAAAATGACAAACATCACGAAATGCAACAACCAAAGTGCTTCTTCATGCATTACGTTGGTAAAGACAGTTATGCCGTGCTCCATGTTGGATCCAACATCCCTAACAAATTAATATTATTGTCTGCTTGATTTACAGTAGGGTCTCGTTAGTCTATTTGCGCACAGAGATACTTAGCTCATAATGTGTAGAGAACTGTTCCTTGATGGATAGGCTATTATACCACACACAGAGCTATTTTCCTTTATTCAGGACATTTAGAATGACAACACTTTACAGAGTAGCCTAGTGAGATTATTCACAAAATTATCTTGTGATCAGGTTATGAAATGTCACGAAAGACATTTTAGTTTCCATTTTTCACCTGAAATATGAAATAATGTATAGTCCTATGTCTATAATATTGTTAGGTGAATTTATGGGTCCTACAGTAGGTCTGTTATTGTTAGGTGAAGTTATGGGTCCTACAATAGGTCTATGTTATTGTGACGTGAAGTTATGGGCCCTACAGTAGGTCTATGTTATTGTTTGGGGAAGTTATGGGCCAATTTGTTACCTTCTTTGGGCTAGGGGGCAGTGTTCGGAAGTTCGGAGAGTCTGGCTTTCCTAAAGTAAACTGCTTTTTACTCAAGCCCAGAAGCTAGGATATGCATATAATTGGTTTTATTTTATAGAAAACACTTTGACTAGTTAAAATAATGTCTGTGACATAAAAGAACTGATATGGCAGGCGAATACCCGAGGATAATCCACTCTGATTTTTTGGGGGGCCATTCCCATGCTTTGCTATTGAAATTTCAGCCAAAGAGCTCCCAGATTGCAGTATCTATGGCTTCCACTGGATGTCAGCAGTCTTTATAAAAGGTTTCAGGCTTGTCTTTTGAAAAATGAAGAAGTAGTTGTAGTTTTTCCAAGGTGTCTCTCATAGAGACTGTAGTCTTGTGGCACGTTTGACTGAGGGAGCGCTCTTAGTTATTTATCTCCGGTATTGAACATACTACTACATCTTAAATTTGATAGTTTATTTACATTTTAGGGTACCTGAGGATTGATTAGAAATGTTGTTTTACTTGTTTTTATGAAGTTTATCGGCACTTTTTGGATTATTTTTCTGCATAGTTTTTGGGATGAAAAAGAGGGACTTTATCGAACAAAACAACCATTTATTGTGTAGCTGGGACCCTTGGGATTGCAAACAGAGGAAGATCTTCAAAGGTAAGTGATTTATTTTATCGCTATTTTAGATTTTTGTGACGGCTGTGCTGGTTTGAGAAATATTTCTATGCAGGAGGTATGCGGGGCTCTGTCCTCAGATAATCAAACGCTATGCTTTCGCCGTAAAGCCTATTGTAAATCGGACAATGTGGTTAGATTACCAAGATTTTAAGCTGAAGAATCATGTATGACACTTGTTATTTCATGAATGTTTAATATTACGATTTCTGTATTTTGAATTTCGTGCTTTGCAATTTCATCAGATGTTGTCTCGGTGGGACGCTAGTGGGACACTGATCCGTAAGAGGTTTTAAACACTTTGTGTACAAACCCTCATTGTCAGGCTGATGGCATAGCTAGACAAAGAGCATTTTACTGGTTGAAGTGTTTTAAAAAAAAGTATAAAGCAGTTGATTTGCGGCAATAACACAATAAAACACAGGACATTCAAACAAGCCTTACAATTATTATCCAAAAGTTGTCTGAAATACACTCATAAGCAACCTGGAAATGGAGGCTATTTTTGTTGTCAGCCTATGAGAACTAGCCGGAGTTTTCTCCCACAGTGGTGAATTAGTAAATAGCGACAGAGCTTAACCTCTCTGCGCACCGAACCCGTTAGATTAAATTCGACAACATACGGTGATCGCTACGTAAATAGTCATATTCATGAAAATACAAGTGTCTCACATGGGTTGAAAGCCTAGAATCTTGCTAATCTAACTGCGTTGTCAGATTTAAAAAAGGATTTACTGCGAAATAATACGATGTGATTATCTGAGAACAAAGCCCCATAAAAAAAACTATTTCAACCAGCACAGGCGTAACAACATCACAAATTGCAATAAAATAAATTGTTTACCTTTGATGATCTTCCTCTGTTTGCAATCCCAATGCTCATTGTTACACAATGAATGGTCTTTTGTTTGATAAAATCAATTTTTATAGCCTAACACGAAACATTTTGTGAACCGCTTGTGTCGTGAAATCCGTCTCATTCAATTTTCGACGACACAACCAAACGTGATGGGTCATTGACTGACAGAAACCGATTTGAAGACAACAAGTAATGACATCATTGTGCACCAATGATATGACCACTGTTTCGTTGATTGATTGCATTTTAACCCAATGACCACTGATCATCTTGAAATCTAGCTGGGTAGATAGCCAATGAGCTGAGGTAAACGGCAATATGTAATGTTTATGTGTTGGAAGACCAACCCATGTAGTAAACTCCGGCGTAAAGAGGGTCATTCGCCATTGAAGATTCATACCGGAAGGATCCACGCATCTTACGCACAGCATTGTTTTGGTAAAGCGCATCTTCAGCTGTTTATATATCAATCAGTATGGCGACGAAGTCAGGGAAAGCTAAATCTAAGTCTAGATATACAGATGTACACACAATTTTAGAAGAAATTGATCTGGAAAGTGAGACAGAGATTGTTGGAGGACGATTCATTTAGCGATTCCCAAATGGAGGAATATTTTTTGAATGGAGAGGACATCGTTTTGGACTGGTAAGTTCTTCTCATGCTAATGCCGTTGTTTGAAATTAATAATATAAAATGTTATTTGTGATTTATTTTAATTTTAGTAGCAATATATAAAAATGTAATCTAACGAAATGTGAGATGCATGTGTCTGCCGCCCCACCCCACCCCCACATGAAATAGCCTATTTGAAGCTGTTGAGGGGAGGGCAGGCCCACAACAATGGCCAAAGTGAAATGGAGACAGTAGATACAGCTGGTCTTTTGTAATATAATAAAGACTGTAGATCTAGCTGGTCTGTCATAATATAATAGAGACAGTAGATCTAGCTGAAATGTCATAATATAAACTAGACAGTAGATCTAGCTGGTCTGTCATAATATAAATGAGACTGTAGATCTAGCAGGTCTATAATAATATATTCAACCTTATGTTCCCTGTACTCTATATATATATATCTTTATTATACCTGTTGATACAGGGCTCATATGTGAAACTATTCTAACTGAACATTTTCTTTCACAGTGACACTGACCTCGAATGGGAGCCCCCAGTGCCAAGGTGTCCATCCCCCACTAAAGCTGGTTCATCGAGCTCCTGCCACAAGTGGTGTTCATCTGCCCAAATGTATTTCTGCAGGCATGGATGTGCCTCAGGGCCAAAAGGGCACAGCATGGAGGCGTCGCTGTGTTCTTTGCAAAATGAAGTCCCCCATCACCTGCACCACATGCTTGGTGACCCTCTGCTTTACAGCAGAAAGAGACTGCTATGGTACCTGGCATCAGCAGCACAATATTGTGTAGAGGACTGAGGGTCTTCCAAATATTGAAAGTATTATTTTGTAAATGTATATATATTTTTTTCATGTTTTTTCTCCATGTTTTGGGATGTGTGTTAGAAAACCATTTTGGTATTTTGTAAATAGTTATTCCATTCAAAATGTATAACTTCACCAATTTGGCCACTTGGGTACATTTGGGCTACTTGTGTGGGACACCTGGGTGACACTCATTTTGGAAGTTATCATTCTGAAACTTTGCATACGTACTGTTGCCCTCATGTTTTTCACTGAAATTGTCCCCATCATCCTATCTGAATGCTTGTTTTATCTTGTTCATTTTAAAGAAGATGATACAAAAATAAAAATTGTATTTTTTTTCTCCATTGTTTTATCTAAACCAGATCTATTGTGTTATATTCTCCTACATTCACATTTACACAAACTTCAGAGTGTTTTCTTTCAAATGAAACCAAGAATATGCATATCCTTGGTCCTGGGCCTGAACTGCAGGCAGTTAGATTTGGGTATATCTTCAGGCGGAAATTGAAAAAAAAATAGGGGGGTAGCTGTAAGAGGTTTAATGTGAGTTTCCTTGAGTAGCACTCCTGATCTTACGCTGTAATATTCAGAAAACATTGTGAAAAATTCAAATCTTCGCTCACCATTTTTGCTCCAGGCAGATATTACTCATCCATAACTAGCGGTTTCCTCGTTAGCAGGGAGGAGTTTCCGCAACCAGATATGCTTCATCCAAATCTAGCGGTTTCCTCATTAGCAGGGAGGAGTTTCTGCAACCAGATGTACAGTCGTGGTCAAAGGTTTTGAGAATGACACAAATATTAATTTTCACAAAGTCTGCTGCCTCGGTTTGTATGATGGCAATTTGCATATACTCCAGAATGTTATGAAGAGTGATCAGATGAATTGCAATTAATTGCAAAGTCCCTATTTGCCATGCAAATTAATTGAATACCCCAAAACATTTCCACTGCATTTCAGCCCTGCCACAAAAGGACCAGCTGACATCATGTCAGTGATTCTCTCGTTACACAGGTGTGAGTGTTGACGAGGACAAGGCTGGAGATCACTCTGTCATGCTGATTGAGTTTGAATAACAGACTGGAAGCTTCAAAAGGAGGGTGGTGCTTGGAATCATTGTTCTTCCGCTGTCATCCATTGGTTACCTGCAAGGAAACGTGTGCCCCCAAAAAGGGCTTCACAGGCAAGGATATTGTTGCCAGTAAGATTGCTCCTCAATCTACCATTTATCGGACCATCAAGAACTTCAAGGAGAGCTGTACAATTGTTGTGAAGAAGGCTTCAGGGCACCCAAGAAAGTCCAGCAAGCGCCAGGACCATCTCGTAAAGTTTGTTCAGCTGCGGGATCGGGGCACCACCAGTACAGAGCTTGCTCAGGAATGGCAGCAGGCAGGTGTGAGTGCATCTGCACGCACAGTGAGGTGAAGACTTTTGGAGGATGGCCTGGTTTCAAGAAGGGCAGCAAAGAAGCCACTTCTCTCCAGGAAAAACATCAGGGACAGACTGATATTCTGCAACGGTACAGAGATTGGACTGCTGAGGACAGGGGTAAAGTAATTTTCTCTGATGAATCCCCTTTCCGATTGTTTGAGGCATCCGGACAAAAGCTTGTCCAGAGAAGACTAGGTGAGCGCAACCATCAGTCCTGTGTCATGCTAACAGTAAAGCATCCTGAGATCATTCATGTGTGGGGCTGCTTCTCAGCCAAGGGAGTGGGCTCACTCACAATTTTGCCTAAGAACTGTTATGGGATTTTTTATGAATAATGACTGAATGAGATATACGGCACTATAACTGTCAAGAATTCTACCCTGTATTTCTTGTAGTGTGAAATAATGTTTGTTCATTAGGAAGGGGTTATATGCCATGTATCAAGGAAGAAAGGAATGTATGTAGGGGTAGAAAGAGAACGGAGAGGAGCATTAACCTAGGTTTGAACCAACCTGGATGTATATCTGGGAAGATAAGATAGGACAGGGAGAGCCGCTCCAGAGCTCTAGTATCAGGGGGAGCCTGGAACTGTCAGCTGAGTGGTTATAAACTGTGGTGAGACTCATGAGAAAATCCCTATGTTGGTGTGTATGTATGTGTGTAGGTTAGGATTGTATAAAAGGAATGCATTTGTGTAAACTGCAGAGCTCTCACAAATAAATAGGGATCTGATCAATTGTGAGCTGGGAATTCTGTCTGTTTTATTTAAGACCACAACTTCTGGGTATCAGACAGATAAAGATAATTGGAATTTATGAACATTGATTACAAAATTACTTAACGGAACACAGCCATGAATAAAGAATGGTACCAACTCACCCTCAACTTCTCCCAACCATCCAGGAACAGTTTGGTGACGAATAATGCCTTTTCCAGCATGATGGAGCACCTTGCCATGAGTCAAAAGTAATAACGAAGTAGCCCAGGGAAAAAAAACATATTTTGGCCAGGAAACTCCCCAGACCTTAATCCCATTGAGAACTTGTGGTCAATCCTCAAGAGGCGGGTGAACAAAAACACACAAAATCTGACAAACTCCAAGCATTGATTATGCAAGAATTGGCTGCCATCAGTAAGGATGTGGCCCAGAAGTTAATTGACAGCATGCCAGGGCAGATTGCAGAGGTCTTGAAAAAGGAAGGTCAACACTGCAAATATTGACTCTTTCCATCAACTTCATGTAACTGTCAATAAAAGCCTTTGACACTTATGAAATGCTTGTAATTATACTTCAGTATTCCATAGTAACATCTGACAAAAATATCTAAACACACTGAAGCATCAAACTTTGTGGAAATTAATATTTGTGTCATTCTCAAAACTTTTGACCAGGACTGTACTACATCCATAACTAGCGGTTTACTAATTAACAGGGAGGAGTTTCTGCAACCAGATATACTAGATCCATATCTAGCGCATTTCCTCAATAGCAGGGAGGAGTTTCTGCAACGAGATGTACTGAATCGATAGCTAGCGGTTTCCTCGTTAGCAGGGAGGAGTTTCTGCAACCAGATATACTGCATCCATAGCTGGCGGTTTCCTCGTTAGCAGGGAGGAGTTTATACAGCCAGATACATTACATCCATAGCTAGTGGTTTCCTCATAAGCAGAGAGTTTCTGCAACCAGATACATTACATCCAAAGCTAGCGGTTTCCTCATTAGCAAGGAGGAGTTTCTACAACAAGATATACTATAACCATAGCTAGAGGTTTCCTTGTTAGCATGGAGGAGTTTCTAAAACCAGATACACTACATCCATAACTACCGGTTTCTCGTTAACAGTGAGGAGTTTCTGCAAACAGATACACCACATCCATAGCTAGCGGTTTTCACATTAGCAGGGAAGATTCCAACCAGAAACACCACATCCATAACGAGCGGTTTCCTAATTAGCAGGGAGTTTCTGCAACCAGATATACTACATCCATTGCTAGCGGTTTCCTCATTAACATGGAGGGTTTTCTACAACCAGATGAACTACATCCATAAATAGTGGTTTCATTGTCAGCAGGTAGGAGTTTCTACAACTAGATATACCACATCCATAACTACCGGTTTCTCGTTAACAGTGAGGAGTTTCTGCAACAAGATACACCACATCCATAACTAGCCGTTTCCTTGTTAGCAGGGGGGAGTTAATGCAACCAGATATACTGCATCCATAGCTAGCAGTTTCCTCGCTAGCAGGGAGGAGTTTCTGCAAGTAGATATACCACATCCATAACTAGCGGTTTCCTCATTAGATGAGAAGAGTCTCTGCAACAAGATACGCCACATCCATAACTAGCGGTTAACTCTTCAGCAAGGAGGAGTTTCTGCAACCAGATACACTACATCCATAACTAGCGGTTTCGTCGTTAGCAGGGAGGAGTTTCTGCAATCAGATACACTAAATCCATAGCTAGAGGTTTCCTCGTCAGCAGGGAGGAGTTACTGCAACAAGATACACTACATCCATAACTAGCGGTTTCGTTGTTAGCAGCGAGGAGTTTCTGCAACTAGATATACCACATCCATAACTAGCGGTTTCCTCGATAGCATGGATAGGTTTCTGCAACCAGATAAACTACATCCATAGCTCGCAGTTTTCTCGTTAGCAGGGGGTTTTGCAACCAGATAAACTACATCCATAGTTAGCGGTTTCCACGCTAGCAGGGAGTAGTTCTGCAACCAGATAAACCACATCCATAACTAGCAGTTTCCTCATTAGCAGGGAGGAGTTTATGCAAACAGATATACTGCATCCATAGCTAGCGGTTTCGTCGTTAGCATGGAGGAGTTTCTGCAACTAGATATACCACATCCATAACTAGAGGTTTCCTCATTAGCAGAGAAGAGTTTCTGCAATCAGAAACACCACATCCATAACTAGCAGTTTCCTCTTTAGCAAGGAGGAGTTTCTGCAACCAGATACACCACATCCATAGCTAGCGGTTTTCACATTAGCAGGGAAGATTGCAACCAGAAACACCACATCCATAACTCGCCGTTTCCTTATTCTGTTTCAAATATTTTTTATTAAACACACACAAGAATGGTGTATAGGTATACAAGACAGGTATACAATTCTTATCTAAACATAAAAGAGCATTCAGGAACAACAAAACCCAAAGCCCTGGGTGCAAAACAAATAATACAAAACACGACATACAAAACAAGGACATGTAGAAAGAAAGAGGGAAGATGTCCCCCCTATCCCCCACTTATCCCCCCCCCCCCCACTGCTCGGGTGGCAGGGCCAGCACATGCTGCCCAAAGGTAGATTAAAATATTACAGTTGAGAGTGCGTTAATAAGTACAAATTCACAGCGCCTCCGTTCCCTTGTTAAGAGGGAGTAGTTACAGCTAGCGGTTTCCTCGTTAGCAAGGAGGAGTTTCTGCAAATAGATACACAACATCCATAACGAACGGTTTCATTGTTAGCATGGAGTAGTTTCTGCAACAAGATACACCACATTCATAGCTAGCGGTTTCCTCGTAAGCAGGGAGGAGTTACTGCAACCTGATACACCACATCCATAACTAGTGGTTTCCTCGTTAGCATGGAGGATTTTCTGCAAATAGATATACCACATCCATAACTAGCAGTTTCCTCTTTAGCAAGGAGGAGTTTCTGCAACCAGATACACAACATCCATAACAACCGGTTTCTCGTTAACAGTGAGGAGTTTCTGCAACAAGATACACCAAATCAAATCAAATTTTATTTGTCACATGCAGATGTTAATGCGAGTGTAGCTAAATGCTTGTGCTTCACGTTCCGACAATGCAGTAATAACCAACAAGTAATCTAACTAACAATTCCAAAACTACTGTCTTATACACACAAGTGTAAGGGGATAAAGAATATGTACATAAAGATATATGAATGAGTGATGGTACAGAGCAGCATAGGCAAGATACAGTAGATGGTATCGAGTACAGTATATACATATGAGATGAGTATGTAAACAAAGTGGCATAGTTAAAGTGGCTAGTGATACATGTATTACATAAAGATGCAGTAGATGATATAGAGTACAGTATATACGTATACATATGAGATGAATAATGTAGGGTATGTAAACATTATATTAGGTAGCATTGTTTAAAGTGGCTAGTGATATATTTTACATCATTTCCCATCAATTCCCATTATTAAAGTGGCTGGAGTTGAGTCAGTGTGTTGGCAGCAGCCACTCAATGTTAGTGGTTGCTGTTTAACAGTCTGATAGCCTTGAGATAGAAGCTGTTTTTCAGTCTCTCGGTCCCAGCTTTGATGCACCTGTACTGACCTCGCCTTCTGGATTTTAGTGGGGTGAACAGGCAGTGGCTCGGGTGGTTGTTGTCTTTGATGATCTTTATGGCCTTCCTGTAACATCGGGTGGTGTAGGTGTCCTGGAGGGCAGGTAGTTTGCCCCCGGTGATGCGTTGTGCAGACCTCACTACCCTCTGGAGAGCCTTACGGTTGTGGGCGGAGCAGTTGCCGTACCAGGCGGTGATACAGCCCGCCAGGATGCTCTTGATTGTGCATCTGTAGAAGTTTGTGAGTGCTTTTGGTGACAAGCCGAATTTCTTCAGCCTCCTGAGGTTGAAGAGGCGCTGCTGCGCCTTCTTCATGATGCTGTCTGTGTGGGTGGACCAATTCAGTTTGTCTGTGATGTGTATGCCGAGGAACTTAAAACTTACTACCCTCTCCACTACTGTTCCATCGATGTGGATAGGGGGGTGTTCCCTCTGCTGTTTCCTGAAGTCCACAATCATCTCCTTAGTTTTGTTGACATTGAGTGTGAGGTTATTTTCCTGACACCACACTCCGAGGGCCCTCACCTCCTCCCTCTAGGCCGTCTCGTCGTTGTTGGTAATCAAGCCTACCACTGTTGTGTCGTCCGCAAACTTGATGATTGAGTTGGAGGCGTGTGTGGCCACGCAGTCGTGGGTGAACAGGGAGTACAGGAGAGGGCTCAGAACGCACCCTTGTGGGGCCCCAGTGTTGAGGATCAGCGGGGTGGAGATGTTGTTGCCTACCCACACCACCTGGGGGCGGCCCGTCAGGAAGTCCAGTACCCAGTTACACAGGGCGAGGTCGAGACCCAGGGTCTCGAGCTTGATGACGTGCTTGGAGGGTACTATGGTGTTAAATGCCGAGCTGTAGTCGATGAACAGCATTCTCACATAGGTATTCCTCTTGTCCAGATGGGTTAGGGCAGTGTGCAGTGTGGTTGAGATTGCATCGTCTGTGGACCTATTTAGGCGGTAAGCAAATTGGAGTGGGTCTAGGGTGTCAGAGTCCTTTGAAGAATGTCTCTGGTGGTAAATTGGATACATTGTAGTAACGTCATTGTGTGGTAGACGGGATACTCTGTCTGTTCTTTCCTAGCCCACGTTTGCACATGCTGTTGCTAACTCAACGGCTAGGAGGTATCACTTCTGTAGTGAATAAGAGTTCAAAGTTCATACCATTCGCAACCAAAGATCACGCGGAGGTTATCTTCGTTCTGTAGTTATTATCTGAACCATTCTGACATCGGACCTACGTCCTCACATCCTCAGAACAGGAGGTTACAAGGCTTTTTATCGTGGAGGGAGAAGGGTGTGTTTGAAAAGTTTTATCACCCATGTCTCTTCACAGGGGCGGGCCACTGATTGAGCAGAGCCCTAACCTTATGAAACCCCAAATCTCTCATTTGGAAGCTAAAATTACATTTAATCTTTTCAACAATAATTTTATATTCAAACATTTAAATTGAACAACAATTCCATGTGAATCTGATAACTACAATGTGCAGACTTTCCACTGTAGAGTTTATGTCATCCTATCATTGATGAGAATGTCTCAGATGACAACCAAACTGACATCATATTCATTAAGTACCACCGCATATGTTCAATTGGTCGGATTACCGGAATATAGTTCATTTCCCCCCACCTTCTGATGTTCCCAGAATCTTTATGTTAACCAAAGGATTTTCAAATGTCACCACACTAGGGTAGAGAGATGAAAAAGGCCAACGTCATGACACCTCATTAATCTGTCAGTAAGCAATGTTTACATGGGTATTGGGATTTAACCTCATTGATCTGTCAGTAAACTGTGCTTACATGAGTATTGGTATCTGACCTCATTGATCTGTCAGTAAGCTAAGGTTACATGGGATCTAAACCACATTGATCTGTTAGTAAGCTATGTTTACATGGGATCTAAACCACATTGATCTGTCAGTAAGCTATGTTTACATGGGTATTGGAATCTAACCTCATTGATCTGTCAGTAAGCTGTGTTTACATGGGTATTGAGATCTCAGCTGTAGTATAATCCAGCGAAGCAGTCCTACTAGTTTTGAAAGTAATAAGGCAGGCTAGTGGGACACAGCCCAGCTAGCAGTAATAAGGCATGGTAGTGGGACACAGCCCAGTTAGCAGTGAAATTAACCTGGTCCGCTAGCCAATCAACCGTGTCCCGAGCCTGTCGCCTGCAGTCTGCAGAGAAAAGTTGTGAGTTCTTTGGGCGTTTTGAAGAATCTTCTCTGTCCTCCATGGATGATTCTCATCGTCAGAGGTTGAAGCAGCTCAAAGGGCAAGTACTTTGAAGTAATTTTTTCACCTGGTCAAAATCCTTCTTACATTTGACAATCCCAGGATTCATGCCTGGAAAAAATGTATTTGCCTCCCCGTTGTGTCGGATCACTCCTTTCTCCTTGAAATGTTTGGCCGCGGTTCTAAGAACTTTCTCTCTGTCCTGGTACCTCAGGAACCGGATGAGGAAGGGATGTGTGTTCTGATCAGGGGCTGGGCGAGGGCCAAGTGACCTGTGTGCCCGTTCGATAACCAGAGGTTCAGCTAAATGTTCTTTGCCCAGTAGGGAGGGGATAATGGCAGCAGATAAATCAATGGGGTCCATCACCTCGCAGCCCTCGCGGAGGACGATCATTCTAATGTTGCTTCGCCTATTGTAGTTTTCCAAATGGTCGACCTTATTCATTAGGTATTCGCTGTTTTTGCACAGTTTCTGTAGTTCTGTCCCCATTCAGCAGTGCTGATGCGCTCTTCAGCTTCTTTCATTCGTGATCCTAGCGTGTTGATAGTCATTGTAAACCTGAGATGGAGTTTTGGATTTCAGCCAACTGTGCTGAGATGGAGCAGCTGAACTCAGCCGTTTTCAAGTTAAATTGTGTTGTGAGGGAGTCATTTCCTTCTTTGATCACTTTGAGGATGTGAGCTAGCCTAGCTTCTTCCTGAGATGTCATGGTGTGGTCTTGTGTTTCCAAGGAGGCCATGGTCAGAGGTTCATTCTTTGTCATTTCTGGGTCTGTTTCGGTGCCTCCCTTGCCTTGTTTTTGTCTCGTAGGCATATCACCACACTTGGCTACAGTGTAATAATCAGTATGTTGTTTTTGTCTTGTAGATATATCAATACACTTGGCTACAGTGTAGTAATCAGTATGTTGTTTTTGTCTCCTAGGCATACCCCACACTTGGCTACAGTGTAGTAATCAGTATGGGGGAAGTTATCAAGTTTTAGGATAAGTTTGTTAGCTTCTTATGGCTGCAGGGGCAGTATTGAGTAGCTTGGATGAAAGGTGCCCATATCAAATGACCTGCTCCTCAGTGATAGTTGCTGATATTTGCATATTATTAGTAGTATTGGATAGAAAACACTCTTGTGATTTTGTGATCCCACTTTTTCCTCATGGTATTCACTGGCGTTCCATTGCTCACGAAGACAAGAAAGAATACTCCGGTTGGAACTTTATTGAAGCTATATGTTAAAAAACATCCTAATGATTGATTCTGTACGTAGTTTGAAATGTTTCTTCGACCGGTAATATCACTTTTTGTCCGATATAACGCTGACCAGAATTAGCGTTTGGATATGTATACCAAATGCTCTAACAAAAGAAGGTATTTGGACATAACGGACATTATCGAACATAACAAACATTTATTGTGGACCTGGGATTCCTGGAGTGCTTTCTGATGTAGATCATCAAAGGTTAAGGGAATATTTATCATGTAATTTCTTGTTTATGTTGACGCCATCTTTGCGGCTGTGGTGTTTTTAAATTGAGCTCCGTCTCAGATTATTGCATGCATTTCTTTTTCCGTACATTTTTTTTTTAAATCTGACACAGCGGTTGCATTAAGGAGAGGTATATCTATAATTTCATGTGTATAACTATATTATCATCTACAGTTATGATGAGTATTTCTGCTGAATGATGTGGCTATGCAAAATCACTTGATGTTTTTGGAACTAGTGAATCTAACGCGCCAATGTAAACTCAGATTTGTTTAAATATAAATATGAACTTTATCAAACAAAACATGCATGTATTGTGTAACATGAAGTCCTATGAGTGTCATCTGATGAAGATAATTCAAGGTTAATAATTAATTTTATCTTTATTTCAGCTTTTTGTGAATGCTATATTTTGCTGGAAAATGGCTGTGTTTATTGTGGTTTGGTGGAGACCTAACATAATCGTTTGTAGTTCTTTTGCTGAAAAGCATATTTGAAAACGGACACTTTGGTGGGATTAAAAACGAGAAAAGCTTTAAAATTATATTAAACACATGTATATTTTAGGAATTGTAATTATTAGATTTCTGTGGTTTGAATTTGGCGCCCTCTATTTTCACTGGTAGTTGTCATATCGATCCTGGTATCAGGATTGCAGCCATAACAGGTTAAAGATTTATCGGGAGCTCTCGGTCACAGCCATAACAGGCTAGCTTCGCTGCATCACCCCCCTGTAGGTCTGTGCTATAAAGCCACCCCCTCCCTCTTAATCAAAAAGTCCAGATAACTTATTTCATGCACATGAAAGGTGAGGGTGAATTTCAGATGTTCACTGCTTGTATTGAAGGAGTGGAATCGATTAAATTCCTCTGCTGTCCCCTGGAATAGATGGAACACGTCATCAATGAAGACTTTTTCAGAGCCTGATGAGGTGCTAGAATGTATTGTTAGGGCTGACAATCATGCTATTTTTAAACTACAATGACCATAATGACCTGAGTGCCTACTTGTCTTGTCTGTGTTTCTTTTACACCTGCTACGTAAAAGAGACCGAAGAATGTGTAAAAGTATAGCTTCAGTCCCTCTCCTCGCCCATGGCCCGAACCAGGGACTCTGCACACATCAACAACTGCCTCCCACTCCTACTATTGCTATTAGCGCGCACCCCGCTATCTAGCTAGCCATTTCGCATTGGTTACAAATCCACAATAGTCAATGCTATCTGGGATTCTTGGGACATCCTTAACCCCTACCTTAACCATTTTAAATGTCAACTTCAATGGGTTAGGGAAGTCCCAAGGATGTATCTCTACCTGAAAATACACAATCTAAGTGATTGATAGTTGGTATTCAGCAGTCATGAAGCCTTATTTACTTTAATGAACTACTAAAATAGTGGTTTGGTCAGACAGCAGCTCTACACTTCATTGACTGACTGATCCATTCATCCTTCCATCCCTCCTCATCCTTCTCCTCTGAAGACCCAGTGAGGGTGGAGCTCAGTCAGAGAGCTGTTGAGGGACTGGTTAGGAAGAACGCTTCTACAGCCAGAGGTGAGAGGTCACAGATGGTTTAGATGGTAAATATTTATGTCCCCTTAGTGGTTCATCACGTAAGCAAAAGGGAATATGTTCCATCATCTATGTTCATTTACATTAGTGCAAATTGTCCACTGATATTGGTGTAATTTCTCACCCGTTTTGGCTATATGAAAGTACATTTCCCCTCAGGCACACACATTTGTTCTTTGATATTATGAAGGTCATTTGTGTATAATGTACTCCCCCCCCCCCCATCTTTACATTGCTTATGTATATTTGGAGGCCTGACTGCATCCAGACTATGTCAAAGGCCCATCCTGGTAGATCTGAACCTCATGCAGCTTGGAGTGATCAGATGACAGAAGTCACATTTAGGTGCCAGGTGTAACTGAGGCCATAGATACTCCATATCCATTACTTTGAGTGTTTTATATAATATGACTAAATGTGTTTATTTCTGTGTTGCAGGGGCAGTCAAGAAATGGAACAGCAAGGCCACAGAACATGACATAAGCAGAGCTGTGGGAGACCACCTCAAGCCCCTGGTATAGCCGGGGGTGGTGTTCACCACTCCAGCAGGCTGGAAAATTGCGATTGATACTTTTTATCATACTAAGATGGACCAAGAGTCTGTCGATTGGCCGGTCATTGGGTTCAATTGACCTACAATATGTTCAAATCAAGCTTTATTAATACAGCACATTTCAGACATGGATGCAACCCAATGGAAACAGGAAAAGCAAAAGAAAAACCCACACCAAATTTAAAGACAGGAAGCAAACCAAAATGGTAGCGCAACAAAAGGTGTTGACTCTCCATATCAAGACAACTGGAGCACTGGGCCAGACACTCTTAAATAGAACCTGGACCAGCTCAGGTGAAACACCTTCCCACTTACAAGATGGACAAGCCAGCACAGGTGTAACACATACTGACTAACGGTGACACCAATCAGTGCGGCCTAAGTGCTAACGAGCTAAAGTCCAACCTCAAAACATAAATGGAAAAACCAAAACCTGTAACACCTTCCCCCTTAAGACAAGAAATATATCCTATATTTTTGTTGGACACGTTTGCTCACCACCAACAGAAAACAACTTCCATTTCACATTATATTCAACTACAATGCTTCACCTTCACCAATATAAACATGGTGTCTACTGGCTGTCAACAAGAAAAAACACGTATTTCTAAATAATAATATACAATCGTATCTTTTCTCCTTTTTCTTTCTATAGAATCCTAAAACTCACTAGCTTCTAGAACTCTCATCCCCTTGGAACAAGCACAAAACAAAACTCATCTCCAATACGGAAAATCAAAACTCAAATGAAATTGTATTAGTCACATGCGCCGAATACAACAGTGAAATGCTTACTTACGAGCCCCTAACCAAAAATGCAGTTTCAATACAGAAAAGAATAAGAGATCAAACTCATCTCCAACACGGAAAAACGTGTCAAAATAAATTGTGATCCATGGTAACACACTGATTAAATGCAAAACAAAAATATTTTTGACTGCCAACCCTTGAGACAATCAGAAACCAAGTTGTCCTTACCACAGACATGTCTGATTTCAAGAGGAAACTCCTGCGATGTCCGTAGTAACTTTCCACCTCACCGCAGAGCTTCTCTCTTTTTTCAGGGTTCACTAGATAGGCATGTTGTTGGATCGAGACCCAGTCCCCAATGTCATGCTCTAGTACATTTGGGTTGGCACATCTATGAATGATCCCTGATATTCTAAAAGCAGGGCAACAACGTCAATATAATTGTACCCCAAAATTGTCAGTTGGTTACATAAAAAATTATGATATCAAAACCAAATGTACACCCCTTTGTTAATATGTATTGGCAATAATTCACTTAATGGTGAGGTGTGGAATTATAAAACATGTATCTTTTGTCTGACTGAATGTTTGAAATGTGAGGTGATTTGAGACATGCTTCTTCAGTAGTGGAATAAAGACAATTAGCACTTGAATGTTGTAAAGAAATACTGGAGTGAAGTAGGATTGTTAATAAAAATGACTACAAATGTATTATACTGCGTCCATGTGTATAGGCTGCAAGTAAGTTGAAATTAAGTTGTTTTCAAGTCATTGAAAAAATGACCCAAAAATACATGTTTTCAACTTTCAACCGAACATATATTGGATGTCGGGCATAGTCTTATTTTCAATGTCTTTTCAATTACATTTTGCTGAATGGGAATAGCGCAATGTAAAAACACAGTTTTATCATGTCCAAATCAACCAATATGCAGAAACCGTTTGGGAAATATTGAAAACCTAAATATTTTATAGTGTTGCATTTTGATTCAAGTGGGTCACCAACGTGGTAAGTGTAGTAACACAACTAATTTTTTGTTAGTCACTTTCTGTTAAATCAATTCAGAGCCTGGATTTTTCCCCTGAGGCTAATATCAATTGAACAGGGGGCAAACGTTTAGGGTTCTACATTCTAACATTCATTCAAATACTGCAACTACAATGTTAAAACATTCAATATTGTGACATTATTTAATTATCATGAAACAACTCCATGTATTTTCTGATGTTTAATCAGAGATCTTTTATCATAGTATCTCTTCCCACATTGATCACAGCCAAAAGGTTTTTCTCCAGTGTGTATTCTCTGGTGTGATTTCAGGGATTGTAGCCGAATAAAACTCTTCCCACAGTGATCACAGCCAAAAGGTTTCTCTCCTGTGTGTGTTCTCTGGTGTACAGTTAGATAGTTAGATGTAGTAAAACTCTTCCCACATTGATCACAGGTATAAGGTTTCTCTCCTGTGTGTCCCCACTGGTGTACTATCATGCTGTTTAGATGAGTAAAACTCTTCCCACATTGATCACAGCCATAAGGTTTCTCTCCAGTGTGTGTTCTCTGGTGTGTAGTTCGAGAGCTAGATGTAGTAAAACTCTTCCCACATTGATCACAACTATAAGGTTTCTCTCCTGTGTGTCCCCGCTGGTGTACTATCAGGCTGCCTAGCTGAGTAAAACTATTCCCACATTGATCACAGCTGTAAGGTTTCTCTCCAGTGTGAATTCTTTGATGCATTTTAAGGTCTGATGAACTGTTGAATCTTTTCCCACAGTCAGAGCAGCAGTGAGATTTCTTCCCTGTGGGTCTCTGCTGGTGTTTCTTGAGGTGTTCTGATCTGGAGAGACTCTCCTCTCCCTCTTCAGCATCATGATGTTGAGGCTCCCCAGAGGATCCACAGTAGTCCCGTCTCTCTCCTGTGTGTACGACAAAGTCAGACAGATGGTTAAAGGCCCACAACAGCAGAAATCCACTATTTATTTGAGGTAAGAGGTGATGCCCAGAACATACCCGTGAAGTTGCACAACAATTGTCGTCTTAAATTTTACAATTAAGACAGTCAAGCTTGCAACAATATTTTGTCTTGTTCTCACATTACATTTACATTTAAGTCATTTAGCAGACGCTCTTATCCAGAGCGACTTACAAATTGGTGAATTCACCTTCTGACATCCAGTGGAACAGCCACTTACAATAGTGCATCTAAATCATTTAAGGGGGGGGTGGGAAGGATTACTTATCCTATCCTAGGATAGGATGTTAGTAGTAACATCGATGATTGTAGGTTAGAAATAAGTTGTTGAGATAACCTTTGGTCTCCAATATAGGCTACTTTCTGTGTTTGCTAAAATTGCGGGACGAGGGCGATGCACACGCAATCTGGTTATAGAAACTCCTCCCTGCTAACGAGGAAACCACTAGTTATGGATGTAATATATCTGCCTGGAGCAAAAATGGAGAGCGAAGATTTTAGTTTTTCACAATGTATTCTGAATATTACAGTGCAAGATCAGGAGTGCTACCCAAGGAAACTCGCGTAAGCTCTGTGTCTATTCACTAATTCACCACCATGGGGGAAAACTCATGGGAGTTCTCATAGGCTGACAGCAAAAATAGCATCCATTTACAGGTTGCTTATGAGTGCATTTCACATTACTTTTGGATTATAATTGTAAGGCTTGTTTGAATGTCCTGCTTAATATAATGTTTGTGTTACTGTTGCAAATCAACTGCTTTATACTTTTTTTTTTAAACACTTAAAATGCAATTTGGCTAGCTTTGCCCAGTAAGTGTTTGCCAAATTGGACCACAACTTCCCCTAACAACAGACTATATATCAATTTATATTTCAGGTGAAACATGGAAACTAAAATGTCTTTGTCATGACATTACATAACCTGATCACCAGATCATTTTGTGAATAATCCCACTAGGCTACTCTGTAATGTGTTGTCATTCTAAATGTCCTGAATAAAGGAAAATAGCTCTGTGTGTTGTATAATAGCATATACATCAAGGAACAGTTCTCTACACATTATGAGCTAAGAATCTCTGTGCGCAAATAGACTAACGTGACCCTACAGTAAATCAAGCAGACAATAACACATTACAAACATCAATTTGTTTGTGATATTGGATCCAACGTGGAGCACGGCATAACTTGCTTTACTATGTAATGAATGAAGAAGCACTTTGGTTGTTGTTGCATGTCGTGATGTTTGTCATTTGACTGGAACGCAGAAAATGATTACGGATCAGCTGATGATAGCTGAACATGTGACAAACTAAACAGCTACAGTATTATGTGTAATTATTGAAGAACCGCATTAATGACCATATCCTTTTGGGTGTTGTGAATCAACTTTAACTGACTCTCGGTTAGAACCACTGGATTTAGCAAACTCTGAAATGTTATGACTGCAACTAATGTTCCCTGAAGGAGGGAAACTAGGTACAACATACTAATAGATCCACACTTTATGACTATAACTACTGTTCCCTGAAGGAGGGAAACGAGGCACAACATACTATTAAATCCACACACGTTATGACTACAACTACTGTTCCCTGAAGCAGGGAAATGAGGGACAACATACTATTAAATCCACACACGTTATGACTACAACTACTGTTCCCTGAAGCAGGGAAATGAGGGACAACATACTATTAAATCCACACCTCTCTGGAAGCCCCGCCTTTCACAGGTGGATGGACGTGAGCCTCGGATTTATTCCTTAAATTTAATACCGCAATTCACCGACCCAGGAAGTGGCGGGGCCAAACAGGTGTTGTAACTCGTTCATAACTGGCACGAAGATCGGTAGAAATTGTAAGATAAATTGGCACTCCAAATGGAAAAGTTTGCCAATTTTATCAGAAACTTCAGCAGCAGAACGTCAGAGGCCAGCAGCAGGTCGGGAATTTGTTATTTTCTTCTGGTTATATTGATCTCTGGCTTCCTCAAGTCATTTGTGTTATTTATTTAATCAAACGCTTGAAGCTTCAGTTCAGTTCAAGTTCCGCACAGACAGTTGATTTGATTAAACACATGGAGTGTGTCAATATGGAAAAATACACGTCATAACATTTCAACCAATCATTTGGTTAGAAATAAAACACTTTTTTTTAAATATCTGGGACATACAACATGCATGCATTCAGACCCCCTCCCCTTTTCTACATTTTGTTACGTTAGAGCCTTATTACAAAATTGATATATTTTGTTTTTAAATGTCATCCATCTTCAGACAATACCTCGTAATGACATCACAATACCCCATAAAAGTGAGATTTTTTTTAGAATACCAGTGGTTGTATCACTGTAGGTCATGCCAGTAGGCAACAGTAGGCTGTAACTCTCTAGGGCATGCCAGTAGGTTACAGTAGGTTGTATCTCTCTAGGGCAAGCCAGTAGGCTATAGTAGGTTGTATCTCTCGAGGGCATGCCAGTAGCCTATAGTAGGTTGTATCTCTCTTGGTCATGCCAGTAGCCTGTAACTCTCTAGTTCATGCCAGTAGGTTACAGTAGGTTGTAACTATCTAGGTCAGGCCAGTAGGCAACAGTAGGCTGTAACTCTCTAGGTCATGCCAGTAGGTTACAGTAGGTTGTAACTCTCTAGGTCATGCCAGTAGGTTACAGTAGGTTGTAACTCTCTAGGTCATGCCAGTAGGCTGTAACTATCCAGGTCATGCCAGTAGGTTGTAACTATCTAGGTCATGCCAGTAGGTAACAGTAGGTTGTAACTCTCTAGGTCATGCCAGTAGGTTACAGTAGGTTGTAACTCTTGGTCATGCCAGTAGGCTGTAACTCTCTAGTTCATGCCAGTAGGTTACAGTGGGTTGTAACTATCTAGGTCAGGCCAGTAGGCTACAGTAGGCTGTAACTCTCTAGGTCATGCCAGTAGTCTACAGTAGGTTTTAGCTCTCATGGTCATGCCAGTAGGTTACAGTAGGTTGTATCTCTCTAGGTCATGCCAGTAGGTTACAGTAGGTTGTATCTCTCTGGGTCATGCCAGTAGGTTACAGTAGGTTGTAACTCTCTAGGTCATGCCAGTAGGTTACAGTAGGTTGTATCCAAGTGGAAACAATTATCAACCTAATGTAATAAGTGTCGAATTTGGTAACCAACCAAATTAATGGCTTATTTTTTATGTGAGATTTACTTGATCCAACAGAAGTTTGGTAATGCTTAAGTTATGTGGAGACGAGACATACAGACAACTTTGATAACACTATAGGAGTTGTCTCCAGATCCCTATGCATATTCATGCTAGTAGCATAGCATCTCTCTCCATTGAATACAGTCGGTTGACGTCAACAACCCTCATTGAATATAAAATATAGATTACAATAATAAGATCTATCCACCAATACAAAGACAGGACAGGCGGGAGCAAGACAACCCGCAGTGCCGCTTTGTGGACAACGACTCCCCTTAGGGTGGAGAGACATCTTGTCAGGGCAGCCTAGTGGTTAGAGCGTTGGACTAGTAACCGGAAGGTTGCAAGTTCAAACCCCCGAGCTGACAAGGTACAAATATGTCGTTCTGAACAGGCAGTTCTAGGGCCGTCATTGAATATAAGAATTTGTTCTTAACTGACTTGCCTAGTTAAATAAAGGTAAAATACATTTAAAAAATATCCATAATCTTCGGTGAAGCCAACCCAACTCCCGTGAGGCACGGTGTGTAGTAAATCATCACTACATGAAAATCACTATAGGCCGTGCCCCGCAGTCTGCAGTATGGAGATAGACCCTTCTCAAATAAGGGTCTAGTCACTTTTTGACAACGGAAAACAAGGGGTAGCTTGCTCGCTACGTCTGATTCTAGACATATCAGTCATCATCCTAGGGCCCTCCGTTGAGGTATTGACGAGCGAAATCCGAATATCCAAAGTTAAAAACCAATTGATGGCGGTACTTACTGGTGTTAATCTCCACCTCTTCATCTTTCAATGTGACAGTAATCTCCCCCTCCTTCTTTACTTCAAAAACATCATCCTCCTTTTTCTCTTTCACAGTTACATCCATCTCCTCTTTCACTCTGAATGCGTATTTCTCTTCTTTCACAGTAACATCGTCATCCTCTTCTTTCACTCTGAACGTGTCTTCCTCATCTTTCACTGTGACAGCCTCACCCTCTACTTCTTGTTTTACTGTGACATCTTCCTCTTCCTTCTCCTCTTTCACGACAATCTTCAGCCCCAGAGCTTCTTTCTCCGTCCAGCAGACCTCTTCTTTAACAGGAGGGGAGAAGTTTAGTGAGCTCATGGTCGGGGATATTAGCTAGCTAGCTAGCTCTCATTAGCGACTAGGCTAGTGCTAACTTAACCAGCCAGCTACTCTAGCTGACTTGTAAAAAATAACGTAAGGTTAACAAGTAGATACGACAGAGGTGTCTAAAACACAGTAGCTAATATATACCGAAAGCGTAAAATAGCTTGAATCTTTCTGCTATGTTGGCTAGCAAGCTACCGAGGTGGTTGACGAGCTGTTTATGAAGACCCGTCCACTAGATTATACGTCACACTAGCAGCATCGCCTGAAAGACGCACATCGCCGTCTGCTGACTGGAGTGAGAAACGCAGTTAAGGATCATATTTTATTTTCAGACAGATTCTTTAAAATGGATTTAATTAAATAATACTATTATATTGAGACATACAAGACAGTAATGTGTTGATTGATTAGTGCAAACAAAAATGGTTTACTACAGCACATTTAAGGCAGTTTCATTCAGTCAAAGTACATTTAAATAAGTAGCCAGCTACTGTCGGTTTATACTGCTCCTATACGGTTTATACTGCTCCTACATGGTGTAACAATACATCATGTAGGTGTATTACATGATGACTAGGGCTATACTGCTCCTACATGGTGTAACAATATATCATGTAGATGTATATAATGAACTGACTAGGTCTATATTGCTCCAACATGGTGTAACAATACATCACGTATATAATGAACAGGCTAGGTCTATACTGCATTTACATTACATTTACATTTAAGTCATTTGGCAGACGCTCTTATCCAGAGCGACTTACAAATTGGTGAATTCACCTTATGACATCCAGTGGAACAGCCACTTTACAATAGTGCATCTAAATCATTTAAGGGGGGGGGTGAGAAGGATTACTTTATCCTATCCTAGGTATTCCTTAAAGAGGTGGGGTTTCAGGTGTCTCCTGCATGGTGTAACAATGCATCATGTAGGTGTATATAATGAATAGACTATGTCTATACTGCTCCAACATGGTGTAACAACACATCATGTAGATGTATATAATGAATAGACTATGTCTATACTGCTCCAACATGGTGTAACAATACATCATGTAGATGTATATAATGAATAGACTAGGTCTATACTGATCCTACATTTCTTTTAATTATTTTTTTTATTTCATCTTTATTGAACCAGGTAGGCCAGTTGAGAACAAGTTATCATTTACAACTGTCACCTGGCCAAGATAAAGCAAAGCAGTGCGGCAAAAACAACAACACAGAGTTACACATAAACAAACAACACAGAGCTACACATCAACAAATGTTCAGTCAATAACAATAACAATTCTTTTTTTGTTCAGGAATATTGTGAAACACTATCATTCAAGAAAAAAATGGGGGCAATAAACAGCAGTCAAAGTGACAGTGTCAGGACAAAATTAACTCAAACGTTTTACCATTGGAACACTTGAAGTAATTAAATCAAACAATTTACCATTGGTACACTTGATGTAATTAAATCAAACGTTTTACCATTGTCGTAGCTGAATCAGAATTAGTTGGGTAACATTGATAAATAAGATGTTCTATCTACTTTCATAATATGCTTATGTGGGAAAAGTCACTCTCCCCAGAGAGGGGGGAGGTCAGGATTGTCTTCATATGTGAGGGTATCTGTTAAACCATGTGAAGGGCTTCACACTTCTGTACTCCAATCACTCCCTCCTTTTCCCATTGGGGGGAGGAGTATGGCAGTGTCTGGAACCATTGTGTGTCCCCTCTGATGTTCCCCTTATCTTGATCTTGTATATGACCTAGAGGCTCACTACTCTCCGGGAGTTTGTCCAGGAGGGGGTGTATTTGAGATGGGAGTCTCTAGAATTGACAATTTATATATGCCATTGGATGAGGTAATGTGTTGGTACTATGTGGTGCCAAGAATGAGATTAGAACCTCGTTTAGGAGATCAAACTGAACGATAATTTATAGCTAATGCTGTCTGGCTATGGGATACTCCTCTTTCAAGTAAACGTTTTTCTTTGTGAAGTTACTATTATCTGTGGTTTGTCATGTCAACTAGGGGGTGGATCTTTGCTATAAAAAATCTCAGTTGCCATTATGTTGACACTCTCGGGGAATTAATTTATAGACACTGAATTGATCTGAGAGTCACAGGGCTATGGTGAAGCTCATATTATTAAAAAATTAAGTTTAAGTATAACTCTGACTAGTGTGTGGCTTGTAACTCTCCTTATTTAGTAATACAGGAATTTACCACGACACCATTGGAACACTTGATGTATCCTGCATTCACATTCTCCATGGTTGTCTCCAGCCTGCTAAAGCGTTCACAGCTTGCAATCCCTCATTGTGATTGGTTATTCCCCACCATTTGCAACAACGTCACTGAGCACCTTCACAATCTTTCCTTCATGGATCTCCTGCATGTTTACATATCTGGCATTACTCATCTCATATGTATATACTGTATTCTATCCTATTCAACTGTATCTTAGTCTATGCATTACTCATCTCATATGTATATACTGTATTCTAGACTATTCTACTGTATCTTAGTCTATGCCGCTCTGACATCACTGGTCCAACAATTTATATATTCTTAATTCCCTTCATTTAGATTGTGTGTATTGCTAAATATTTCTTGTTAGATATTACTGGACTGTTGGAGCTAAAAACTCAAAAATTTTGCTACACCCGCAATAATATCTGCTAAACAAGTGTATGTGACAAATAAAATGTGATTTGATGTATATAACACTCGGTGTTCTACTACCCAGGTCTGGTGTTGGAGATCATTCCACATTCTGTGTTTTACTACCCAGGTCTGGTGTGGGTCATTCTACACTCTAGAGCGAAAAGAAAGAAAGAGATACTGCCTGGTGATAATTGACAGGTTCACCAGGTGGGTGGAACCATCCCACTACCAACTGCGTTGCGTCTACAGTTGCAAACTTGCTAGTTTGGGAAATTATACTCGGGTTCGGAGTAGAGGTCGACCGATTAATCGGAGTGATTTCAAGTTTTCATAACAATCGGTAATCTGCATTTTTGGACACCGATTGTGGCAGATTTATTTTTAAACCTTTATTTAACTAGGCAAGTCAGTTAAAAACACATTCTTATTTTCAATGACGGCCTAGGAATGGTGGGTTAACTGCCTTGTTCAGGGGCAGAACGACAGATGTTTACCTTGTCAGCTCGGGGATTCAATCTTGCAACCTTCTGGTACTAGTCCAACACTCTAACCACCTGCCTTACATTACGCTCCACGAGGAGACTGCGTGGCAGGCTGACTACCTGTTATGCAGGTGCAGCAAGAAGCCAAGGTAAGGTGCTAGCTAACATTAAACTTATCTTATAAAAAACAATCAATCTTAACATAATCACTAGTTAACTAAACATGGTTGATGATATTACTAGTTTATCTAGCGAGTCCTGCGTTGCATATAATCGATGCGGTGCCTGTTAATTTCTCATCGAATCACAGCCTACATGGCCAAATGGATGATGATTTAACAAGCGCAGTCAAGAAAAAAGCACTGTCGTGGAACCAATGTACCTAACCATAAACATCAATGCCTTTCTTTAAAATCAATACACAAGTATATATTTTTAAACCTACATATTTAGTTAATATTGACTGCAAACATGAATTTCTTATAACTAGGGAAATTGTGTCACTTCTCTTGCGTTCCGTGCAAGCAGTCAGAGTATATGCAGCAGTTTGGGCAGCCTGGCTCGTTGTGAAATGTGTGAAGACCATTTATTCCTAACAAAGACCGTAATTAATTTTCCAGAATTGTACATAATTATGACATAACATTGAAGGTTGTACAATGTAACAGCAATATTTATACTTTGGGATGCCACCCGTTAGATAAAATACGGAATGGTTCCGTATTTCACTGAAAGAATAAACGTTTTGTTTTCGAAATGATAGTTTCTGGATTCGACCATATTTAATGACCTAAGGCTTGTATTTCTGTGTGTTATTATGTTATAATTAAGTCTATGAGTTGATATTTGACTGAGCGGTGGTTGGCAGTAGCAGGCTCGTAAGCATTCATTCAAATAGCACTTTCGTGTGTTTGCCAGGAGCTCTTCGCTGTGCTTCAAGCATTGAGCTGTTTATGACTTCAAGCCTATCAACTCCCGAGATTAGGCTGGTGTAACCGATGTGAAATCGCTAGCTAGTTAGTGGGGTGTGCACTAATAGTGTTTAAATCGGTGACATCACTCAAACTGAGACCTTGCTCTGCAAGGGTAGCGGCTTTTGTGGAACGATGGGTAATGATCCTTCGAGGGTGGCTGTTGTCGATGTGTTCCTGGTTCGAGCCCAGATAGGGGCGAGGAGAGGGACGGAAGCTATACTGTTACACTAGCAATACTAACGTGCTATTAAGAACATCCAATAGTTAAAGGTATAGGAAATACAAATGTTATAGAGAGAAATAGTCCTACTAACTACAACCTAAAACTTCTTACCTGGTAATATTGAAGACTCATGTTAAAAGAAACCACCAGCTTTCATATGTTCTCATGTTCTAAGCAAGGAACATAAACATGAGCTTTTTCACATGGCACATATTGCACTTTTTCTTTCTTCTCCACACTGTGTCTTTGCATTATTTAAACCATATTGAACATGTTTCATTATTTATTTGAGGCTAAATTGATTTTATTGATGTATTATATTATGTTAAAATAAGCGTTCATTCAGTATTGTTGTAATTGTCCTTATTACAAATAAATCGGTAGATTAATCGGTATCGGCTTTTGTTGGTCCTCCAATAATTGTATTGGCGTTGAAAAATCATAATTTGTCGACCTCTAATTCGGAGTGCCTGAGGTTTGTCTGCAGACAATGGGACCCATTTCATAGGAAATATGGTTGCCCATGTGGCCAAAATGATGGGTGTTGACCAGAAGTTTTGTCCATCTATCACCCGTGGAGTAACGGGATTACAGGGTTAGAGGGTTAATTAAATTATCATAGGGGGGCATAAGCCTGCCATTCCACAAAAATGAGCTGGGTGGAATGCTCGCCCTTGTCCTCATGAAAATGCGCAACAGCCTTAACAAAGGTATTGGGTGTACACCTTATGAGATGTTAACAAGATGACCAATGAACATACAAGAACACCAATGAACATACCTTCCTGGGGTGTGGCTGTCCTGGGAAAGTGGGTGAATAATTTAACCTATTCTTTACAGGCCCATATGAATTTAACAATCCGAGGATTTAGCCAACTCTCATTAGATGTCCAAAATCTGAAGGCTGTTGTCGTCCACGAAGAGTTGGCTTTAGATTATCTTTTGGCGAAGGATGGAGGACACTGTAACGTACTAGGTGTTATTGATCCTGATAATTGTGTTATGCTAATCCCTGACTTCTCTGAGAATATGACTGCGATAATTGATAAGATTGCTGATCTTAGAAAACTCTCTCTCTCACCCACCCCACCACCATTCCAGGAACCTCAGGAGTTGTTTCTCCCTTTAGCAGGCCATCCCTGAGATCAAATGGATCCTGGGGTTTTGCCAACTCTGTTTTATTTCAGAGGAGAATATAATGATTGAACCTGTGAGACTTATTAGTCTCAGAGGGGGGAATGTAGGGGTGGGTACTAAAGACCCTCCCCATTATTAATTAAGGGGACTTTAAGATCCATATGTTTTGCTGCAGGCCTTATAATAAGATACTGTTGCTATGTGTCTAAAGTCTGCCACTATACGTTGCACAAGCATCTATATTAGTCTTTGTGGTTAAGCCCTGGCTGTTGTGAGAGTGTGCCTGCAGGCTGGGTCTGAGTCAGACCGAAACTAGATGAAGAGAAGTAACCTGAGTCCTGGCTCAGGAAGGCCACCAAAAATTCTGAGATTTCCATACCCAACTATAACATCTTCCGTCAAGATAGAACTGCCAAAGGGGGAGGAGTTGCAGTCTACTGCAGAGATAGCCTGCAAAGTAATGTCATACTTTCCAGGTCCATACCCAAACAGTTCGAACTACTAATTTTGAAAATTACTCTCTCCAGAAATAAGTCTCTCACTGTTGCCGCCTGCTACCGACCACCCTCAGTTCCCAGCTGTGCCCTGGACACCATTTGTGAATTGATCGCCCCCCATCTAGCTTCAGAGTTTGTTCTTTTAGGTGACCTAAACTGGGATATGCTTAACACCCCGGCAGTCCTACAATCTAAGCTAGATGCCCTCAATCTCACACAAATCATCAAGGAACCCACCAGGTACAACCCTAACTCTGTAAACAAGGGCACCCTCACTGACGTCATCCTGACCAACTGGCCCTCCAGATACACCTCCGCTGTCTTCAACCAGGATCTCAGCGATCACTGCCTCATTGCCTGTATCCGCTACGGAGCCGCAGTCAAACGACCACCCCTCATCACTGTCAAACGCTCCCTAAAACACTTCTGTGAGCAGGCCTTCCTAATCGACCTGGCCTGGGTATCCTGGAATGACATTGACCCCATCCCGTCAGTTGAGGATGCCTGGTCATTCTTTAAAAGTAACTTCCTCACCATTTTAGATAAGCATGCTCCGTTCAAAAAATGCAGAACCAAGAACAGATACAGCCCTTGGTTCACTCCAGACCTGACTGCCCTCGACCAGCACAAAAACATCCTGTGGCGGACTGCAATAGCATCGAATAGTCCCCGCGATATGCAACTGTTCAGGGAAGTCAGGAACCAATACACGCAGTCAGTCAGGAAAGCTAAGGCCAGCTTCTTCAGGCAGAAGTTTGCATCCTGCAGCTCCAACTCCAAAAAGTTCTGGGACACTGTGAAGTCCATGGAGAACAAGAACACCTCCTCCCAGCTGCCCACTGCACTGAGGCTAGGTAACACGGTCACCACCGATAAATCCATGATTATCGAAAACTTCAACAAGCATTTCTCAACGACTGGCCATGCCTTCCGCCTGGCTACTCCAACATCGGCCAACAGCTCCGCCCCCACCGCAGCTTCTCGCCCAAGCCCTTCCAGGTTCTCCTTTACCCAAATCCAGATAGCAGATGTTCTGAAAGAGCTGCAAAACCTGGACCTGTACAAATCAGCTGGGCTTGACAATCTGGACCCTCTATTTCTGAAACTATCCGCCGCCATTGTCGCAACCCCTATTACCAGCCTGTTCAACCTCTCTCTCATATCGTCTGAGATCCCCAAGGATTGGAAAGCTGCCGCAGTCATCCCCCTCTTCAAAGGGGGAGACACCCTGGACCCAAACTGTTACAGACCTATATCCATCCTGCCCTGCCTATCTAAGGTCTTCGAAAGCCAAGTCAACAAACAGGTCACTGACCATCTCGAATCCCACCGTACCTTCTCCGCTGTGCAATCTGGTTTCCGAGCCGGTCACGGGTGCACCTCAGACACACTCAAGGTACTAAACGATATCATAACCGCCATCGATAAAAGACAGTACTGTGCAGCCGTCTTCATCGACCTTGCCAAGGCTTTCGACTCTGTCAATCACCATATTCTTATCGGCAGACTCAGTAGCCTCGGTTTTTCGGATGACTGCCTTGCCTGGTTCACCAATTACTTTGCAGACAGAGTTCAGTGTGTCAAATCGGAGGGCATGCTGTCCGGTCCTCTGGCAGTCTCTATGGGGGTGCCACAGGGTTCAATTCTCGGGCCGACTCTTTTCTCTGTATATATCAATGATGTTGCTCTTGCTGCGGGCGATTCCCTGATCCACCTCTACGCAGACGACACCATTCTATATACTTCCGGCCCGTCCTTGGACACTGTGCTATCTAACCTCCAAAAGAGCTTCAATGCCATACAACACTCCTTCCGTGGCCTCCAACTGCTCTTAAACGCTAGTAAAACCAAATGCATGCTTTTCAATCGATCGCTGCCTGCACCCGCATGCCCGACGAGCATCACCACCCTGGATGGTTCCGACCTTGAATATGTGGACACCTATAAGTACCTAGGTGTCTGGCCAGACTGTAAACTCTCCTTCCAGACTCATATCAAACATCTCCAATCGAAAATCAAATCTAGAGTCGGCTTTCTATTTCGCAACAAAGCCTCCTTCACTCACGCCGCCAAACTTACCCTAGTAAAACTGACTATCCTACCGATCCTCGACTTCGGCGATGTCATCTACAAAATTGCCTCCAACACTCTACTCAGCAAACTGGATGCAGTTTATCACAGTGCCATCCGTTTTGTCACTAAAGCACCTTATACCACCCACCACTGCGACTTGTATGCTCTAGTCGGCTGGCCCTCGCTACATATTCGTCGCCAGACCCACTGGCTCCAGGTCATCTACAAGTCCATGCTAGGTAAAGCTCCGCCTTATCTCAGTTCACTGGTCACGATGGCAACACCCATCCGTAGCACGCGCTCCAGCAGGTGTATCTCACTGATCATCCCTAAAGCCAACACCTCATTTGGCCGCCTTTCGTTCCAGTACTCTGCTGCCTGTGACTGGAACGAATTGCAAAAATCCCTGAAGTTGGAGACTTTTATCTCCCTCACCAACTTCAAACATGTGCTATCTGAGCAGCTAACCGATCGCTGCAGCTGTACATAGTCTATTGGTAAATAACCCACCCATTTTCACCTACCTCATCCCCACACTGTTTTTATTTATTTACTTTTCTGCTCTTTTGCACACCAGTATCTCTACCTGTACATGACCATCTGATCATTTATCACTCCAGTGCTAATCTGCAAGGTTGTAATTACTCGCCTACCTCCTCATGCCTTTTGCACACAATATATATAGACTCGCCTTTTTTGTACTGTGTTATTGACTTGTTAATTGTTTATTCCATGTGTAACTCTGTGTTGTCTGCTCACACTGCTAAGCTTTATCTTGGCCAGGTCGCAGTTGCAAATGAGAACTTGTTCTCAACTAGCCTACCTGGTTAAATAAAGGTGAAATAAAAAAAATAAAAAAAAATAAAAAAAAATAAAAAAACCACTGTCTGGTTTTGACATTTTGATCTTGTGTGACAGTGGACAATCCTAAGAAATTCAGAGAAGCTACTGTACTAGGTTGTCTTATAAGGTAACCTCAGCTTATTGATACACACATACATTGAAGTAGGTGATCAGACCACCAGGGAGTGATCACGTGTATAAAATCAGCTGTGCCCTTAGGTGGGGTACAGAACTTACTGGGAAACATACGTTATGTTCCTGTTGTCAACTTCTGTCTGCAATTGCATTAAATAAAGGTTTGATTGGTTTACTTAAAGAATATATTGTCTGACTGCTGATTTCACCAATAAGCCAAAGAGGGACAAGGAACCTAACTCGACAACACTTATAAGGAAAACGCTAGTTTTGGACGAAGGTTTTGGTTTTCACACAATGTGTTCTGAATATTACAACTATTATTATTATTATAATTATAATTGTAAGGCTCGTTTGAATCTCCTGCTTAATATAATGTTTGTGTTATTGCCACAAATCAACTGCTTTATACTTCAACAAGTAAAATGCTCTTTGGTTAGCTTTTCCATCAGCCTTACAATGAGTGTTTGTACACTTTGTGTATGCCAAATTGACACATAACTTCACGCAACAACAACTACTTACTGTAGGACCCAGAACTTCACCTAATTACAGACCAATAGTAGGAACCACAACTTCCCCTAACAATAACATAGACCTACTGTAGGACCCATAACTTTACCTAACAATACCATGGACCTACTGTATGACACATAACTTCATCTAACAACAACATAGACCTACCTGTCCTGATGACTCCTTGCTGTCCCCAGTCCACCTGGTCGTGCTGCTGCTCCAGCTTCAACTGTTTTACCTCCGGCTATGGAACCCTGACATGTTCACCGGACGTGCTACATTGTCACGGATCTGCTGTTTTCAACTCTCTCTCTACCGCACCTGCTGTCTCTAACTCTGAATGCTCGGCTATGAAAAGCCAACTGACATTTACTAATGAGGTGCTGACCTGTTGCACCCTCTACAACCACTGTCATATTATTATTATTTGACTCTGCTGGTCATCTATGAACGTTTGAACATCTTGGCCATGTACTGTTATAATCTCAACCTGGCAAAGCAAGAATAGGACTGGCCACCCCTCAACGCCTGGTTCCTCTCTAGCTTTCTTCCTAGGTTCCTAACTTTATAGGGAGTTTTTAGGCTGGATGTCTGTATAGCACTTCGTGACATCAGCTGATGTAAAATGGCTTTAAAAATACATTTGAGCCAATGAGTGTTTGTACACTTTGTCTATGCCAAATTGACCCATAATTTCACCTAACAACAACATAGACCTACTGTAGGACCCATAACTTCACTTAACTACAGACCTACTGTAGGAGCCATAACTTCACCTAACAATAACATAGACCTACTGCAGGACCCATAACTTTACCTAACAATAACATAGACCTAGGACTATAAATCATTTAATATTGCAGGTGCAACATGGAAACCAAAATGTCTTTGTCATGACATTTCATAACCTGATCACAAGATAATTTTGTGAATAATCCCACTAGGCTACTCTGTAATCTGTTGTCATTCTAAATGTCCTGAATAAAGGAAAATAGCTCTGTGTGTGGTATAATAGCCTATCCATCAAGGAACAGTTCGCTACACTCTATGAGCTAAGTATCTCTGTGTCCAATCAGACTAACGAGACCCTACTGTAAATCAAGCAGACAATAACACATTATAAACATCAATTTGTAAGGGATGTTGGGTCCAACGTGGAGCGCGGCCTAACTGTCTTTACCAGAGTAATGAATGAATAAGCACTTTGGTTATTGTTGCATGTCATGATGTTTGTCATTTGACTGTCACTCAGAAAATGATTTCCTGGATCAGCTGATGATAGTTGAACATGTGACTAACTAAACAGCTAAAGTATCAAGAATAATGAAGAACCGTGTTAATGACAGTATCGATTTGGGTGTTGTCAATAAAGTTAATGTGACTCTCGGTTAGAACTAGGGTTGCAAAGGGTCAGAAACGTTCCGGTAAATTGCCAGAATGTTTTTGGAAATTTTTCATGGGAAATTAAGCCCGGGAATTTTGATTACATTCATTTAAAAAGTTAGCTTAGAACCTTTTTTGTGGGATACACATAAAGCAATTCAAGATTCTGTCTGAAGCCCAGACACGCCGCAGCATGTTGGACCCCAAGTATGCTAGCAAGAGCTATGGTGTCATCACTACCATGTCTTGCCACCGTGGCCTGGATGAGGGCAAGGTTCTGGGCAGTCTGGCCAAGTACACTTCCAAGCAAGGGCTTTGGGATGGAGATGCAATATGGCAGTTGTGCCAACATATCCCATCAGCCACCTGGTGGAAGGGACTTTGTGGATCTGAGGCTCTTTCCCCTGTTGCCTTCATCATCCTCCAAATCCCACCAACATCAGCCGCCTCAGAGCACAACTGGTCCTTGTTTGGGAACACACACACCAAAGCATGCAACAGACTGACCAATACAAGGGTTGAAAAATTGGTGGTCATCCAGGCATATTTGAGCCTTTTTGAGCCTGACAATGAGACATCCTCAACAAGGTTGGAAAGTGACAGTGAAGATGAGGCCTCAGAGTCGGATGTTCAAGAGGTGGACATTGAGGAGGTCCAGGGAGAAGACTCGGAAGACAACCAAAGCTTGAGTTTCTAGACCATCATTTTACAGATGTATGTTGAAACCGTTTTTGGGAGATGCGACGGATCATTGGGGATCATTTAATATTCCCTTTCCTTTGTTGTTCAGTGAAATCATCCCATGTGAAGAGTCAACTAATTTAAAGTTCAATTCGTAACTAAATTGTTTAAAAAAAATGTATATTGGAAGGATTTAATAATTTGCAATTATGTCTACTTATGATAAGGTAAAATGTTCATGTTTCTGTCTCCGTATGATATGGTAAATATATCCAAAGCAAAAAAACTTCTACATTTAAATGGCATTAATATCCATATATTCCTGTTAATTCCCATATATTCCCGTTAATTACCACAGAAAGTTTTCAGCTCTGAATATTCCCCAAAATGTGCAGCCCTAGTTACATCTATCTGACAAAGCAGAGTGAACAGCAAGAAAGGACTCATGACTCTGAGTAACTGCTCTCTTCTTGAGTGACAGGGGGCAGGGCTTTGGTGTGGTTAGTGACATGCAGGACTAAACTCTAAAAACGGACATTATAAGATTCACATTTAACAAACCTAACATTGAAATACCCGTATAGAAGGTAAAGTAAAAACCCAATCCGGTCCATGCATCAATAAAATACGGTGTGTACGGTGGGCAGGCACCGTACACACCACACTCAGGCAGACAAAACGTTTGATCTGACCAAAAACCCAATCCATCTCCGTGTCCCTCAACAAAGACTTATCCAAGGTACGGCACCCAGGAGAGGAAGTAACTATGGGAAACACTAAGCATCCTCCATAATGCTAAATGATTTTCAAGAGAACCTGAGGGTGGACTAGCAGGGAAACAGTGCCAGACGTCCCCTAGTCTCCTACATGAACTGATTCGAGCGAGGGCAGGATAATTATGCACCTAGTCGAGACATACTCACATTTGTTGTCTTGTATCTCTTTATTCACTTGGGAATCGTTGCTAACCTGAACCAGGCTTAAACTTCATTGTCTAGGTCACATGTTTAGCCATCTTACTTATTGTTGTAGTAGCCAGGACATTGTTTGTTATTAGGAAACTATGAGAACCACACAAAGTCCAGGGGGTGATCACGCTCTACCACTAAGGGTCAGTTTAGTTGGTGCAACGTAAGACAGTCTAGTGTTTCAATTCTTTGTTTTAGTAGCATGAATTGTTCCTGTTCACATCGAGGTGAAGAGCGGAATAATTGAAGGAATGAATCCGAGCCTAACGCTCATCACCTGTGGAAGGCGGGGCTTCCAGCCAGGAGAGGATTTCATTGGCCTTTTCAGGTGTGATTTTAGATCCTTCAACGAAGTCACAACTCCCCATAGTATGTTGTACCAAAGTTGACTGACCCTTAAGGGAACTACACTGCCATAAATACAAGGAAAGGCAAGAAGTGTTTCATGATAAACAATTTTTAACAAATCCATCAAGGCACCAACTTTGAGAAGGGTTGAAAACAAAGGTTTCAAACCAATTCATAAATATTATTGAATCTCGGTACGTTTTGCTTTTAATGTAATGGCTGTAATTATCCTCATCTTGTTGGCCTCCAGGACAGCCTAGACCGGAGGTTCGGAGGTGAAAGTAGATCCTCTTTGTCCCTCTCCCTTCTCTTATTATTATTATCTCTATTATTGCAGGTCAAAACAGAGTTGAGGAGCAGAATGTAGGGAGAGCATCTAGCCGCCTGCATGCGGCTCTCCATCAACAGCCCCCCACATCAAGGAGCTCAAATACAGGAGGGTGTTCGGAAATCTTTTTCCCTAAAGCCCAGAAGAATAAAGTGCTCTGACAACGACTGTAAACTATGTCAGAACTTTGTTTTTGTCAGAATCTGGAAAGAGATTTCCAATGGCCTTTTTTTGTGATGAACATGAATTAGTGAGCTCTGATTCATGTTCAGGCAAATGTTAAATTTGTCAAGATAAAGTTTTTATTTCAGAAAGAAGGTCTCTGTTGTGTTTCTTTAGATAACTGCAGCACATTATACATCCTGTATAATCATTTTACCAATTTGTTGAGCTCATTTCTGGGGGTGGAAATTAATTTTTAGGTGGTTTATTTGAGTTTTTTCCTTTTAAAAAGTCACCAGAACCAAACTTTTCAGTACTTATACATATTTTGTTTTGAGGGGGGAGGACCACGGAACCCCCCAAAAATGTGAACATTTCCCCCGACAATTAAACACTGCTGTAAAGCCATTGATTCTTTAAGAATAGAACATATATCACTCAAATGTTTCAACTGCATTTCCCATCAGAAACTGTGAGGTTTTGTGTTATGCACTACAGCCCATTACCATATCATATGTGATTGAATATTATCTGCTGTTGGCTTGTGTAGGTGTATGTGTTATGCAACATAGCTGACTTGAGACATTGTCAACAGTTTCAGGGCCATGGGCCTTTCTCGTGATGGAAAAATACAGAATAACATAAAAACAGGAACTGTGCAATGAGTTGCGGGGTTCACATACAGAATGTAGTGTAGAGAACAAACAGTCTTTTGTTAGATAACAGGAGCCAGGTGTGTGATAAATGTATCGAGAGTATGAGCGCATAGATATTCTACGCAGCTACAATGCCTGACCGCTGAAGCGCCTAGGGGCTGGGACCAGTTCGTGCGCCAACAATCAACGATAGGCTGAGTGAGTTTAAACCATGCCCAGTCTCTACTCTGACAGGCCGGCTCGGAAGCATGAACTACTTCTGTCAGAGTATATTAAAATAACTTTGTCAGGAACAAGTCAGTTCTCTGTTCTGCCCTGCGTGGTATTACAGCGAACCCGTATATACGAAAATTGCATTTACCGTTTATTGCTTAAAAAAACAGAAGACTAACAACTGAAAGACTAATGAACATTCTAAGGAAATGCCATTGATTCAAAAAAATAAATAAAAATGACGCAATATCCAACCCAAAATATAAGCTTGTTTTACTACATTGTTTTTACATTCCCCATAAACCAGTTATTATGGTTACGGTACTCATCAGCATCAGGAGTTGATGGAAAACCAGTTGTTATGGTTACGGTACTCGCTAGCATCAGGAGTTGATGGAAAACCAGTTGTTATGGTTACGGTACTCCTCAGCATCAGTTGATGGAAAACCAGCTGTTATGGTTACGTTACTCGCTAGCATCAGGAGTTGATGGAAAACCAGTTGTTATGGTTACGGTCCTCCTCTGCATCAGGACTTGACGGAAAACCAGTTGTTATGTTTACAGTACTCCTCGGCATCAGGAGTTGATGGTAAACCAGTTGTTATGTTTACGTTACTCCTCAGCATCAGTTGACGGAAAACCAGTTGTTATGGTTGCAGTACTCCTCAGCATCAGGAGTTGATGGAAAACCAGCTGTTATGGTTACAGTGTTCCTTAGCATCAGGAGTTGATGGACACTTGATGGGAACATGACATCCATCTAACCAGCCAATCACTCCTGGGAACTAACTGCCCAGGCAGAGATTATCTCCAATGCATTTTCTTTGTACATACGAAAGTGGTCTCAAAGTAATTTAATGGATTACTCCTATCCACAAGTACTGGTCTGGCTGGACTCTATAGTGCATGTTGGCCTTCATTTAGACATTGCAAATATTCCTTGCTCCCTCACAAACAGCGCGAAGCAGAAGTTAAACCTGCCTCTTTGAAAGATTACTTTAAACTTCCATTTAGACCTAAAGTAGCTCTAATCTGCCCACTTGCAATCGGCTATGTTTAGTCCAGAACAGGCAACATATACCACTATTTTAAGGTAAGTCTGTGCAACTTGCTTTGAGTTAAGACAGCTCAAACAAGCATTTTGGCCTGGGACTAAGCTTAAGCCTTGTATGTGAAACCGGCCCTAAATTATTTATATAATATAACTAAATGTGTTTCAGGGGCAGTCAAGAAATGGAACAGCAAGGCCACAGAACATGACATAATCAGAGCTGTGGGAGACCACCTCAAGCCTCTGGTAGAGCCGGGGGTGGTGTTTACCACTCCACCACGCCTTCAGCAGGCTTGAAAAGGGATAGTTTTTCATATTAAGATGGAACAAGAAATGTGTTGTTTTACACATATTTGTTCAATGTTTTGGCAAGAGTTTTGATTGGTCAGTCATTGGGTTAATTTGTTTGTTCAAATCAAGCTTTATTTATACAGCACATTTCAGACATGGATGGAACGCAATGACTTCACAGGAGAAAAACAATGAAAAACAATATTTAGTACACAACAAACATGAGGATAAAAAAAACAAGACTAACAACTGAAAGACTAATGAACATTCTAAGGAAATGCCATTGATTCAAAAATAAAAATAAAAATGATGCAATATCCAACCCAAAATATAAGCTTGTTTTACTACATTGTTTTTACATTCCCCACAAAACAAATCTAAAATGTTGCTCAAACAGAAAAGGGAACTAACAAAGAGTCACTAACAACCACAACTAAACAGGTGGGGGTTTTGGAGGGGTTCTGAAAGACACTATGGGGGTGTCCACTGAAAGTTGACTAGTAACAACAACTAGGACCTAAAAGACACCCACTAAATCTGCCCAAGAAGAGGCATACAAAAGAAAAACCCACACCACACTTAAAGACAGGAAGCAAACCAAAAAGGTAGTGCAACTAAAGATGTTGCCTCTCCACTTCTATCAAGACAACTGGAGCACTGGGCCAGACACTCTTACATAGAACCTGGACCAGCTCAGGTGAAACACCTTCCCACTAACGAGATGGACAAGCCAGCACAGGTGTAACACATACTGACTAACGAGGTGAAACCAATCAATGCACCGAAGACACATTTCAGTTGAATGCATTCAGTTGTACAACTGACTAGGTATCCCCCTTTCCTAAGTGCTAAAGTCCAACCTCAAAACATAAATGGAAAAACCAAAGCCTGTGACACCTTCCCCCCCTTAAGACAACAAATATATCCTATATTTTTGTTGGAAATGTTTGTTGGAAACTTCCATATCACATTATAATCAACTACAATGCTTCACCAATATAAACATGGCGTCTACTGGAAGGCAACAATTAAAAACAAGCAAAAACACATTTTAAATATTTTTCTACAATCTTTTTTCTCCTTTTTCTTTCTGTCTGAAACTCACAAGTTTTGAAAAACTCACTAGCTTCTAGAACTCTGTCAAAATAACGTGCAGTCAAAATCAATTGGGATCCATGGCAACGCAATGGCTAAACGCAAAACACAAACCTTTTTGATTGCCCACCCTTTAGACAATCAGCAACCAAGTTGTCCTTACAACAGACATGTCTGATTTCAAGAGGAAACTCCTGCAATATCCGTAGTAACTTTCCACCTCACTGCGGAGCTTCTCTCTCTCTTTTCACGGTTCACTAGATAGACATGTTGTTGGATCGGGGCCCAGTCCCCAATTTCATGCTCTAGTACATTTGGGTTGGCACATGTGAGAATGAACCCTGATATTATAAAAGTAGGGCAACAATGTCAATATAATTGCACCCAAAAATTGTCAGTTGATTGCATAAATAATTATGATTATTAAATTGTAAATATGAAATATCAAGTAATTGAAAAAACGACCAGAAAATACATCTTTCAACCGATTGGTCTTCTTTCAACATCTTTTCAATTATATTTTGCTAGGTGGGACAGCCCCAATGACAAAACACAGTTTTAACATGTCCAAATCAATAACAAATATGCAAATATGCATAACATGTGCTATATACACAAACATCTGCCACAATAATCATATTACTTTTTCTTTTTAACTGCACAAGCACCAGAAACACTGTTGTTTTGACACGTAGCAATAAATCACTGATATCAATTAGGGGGGAAATCAGGTTGTACCTGATGTTGAAATTAACACAACTAAAAAAACAAATGGAAGGATAAATCTTTCACCTCACTGGTTAAAGGACAACCTGCATAAGACAGTCAGCTACATTTTGGAGTGATGCATTTAAATGTAGGGGTCGCTAAACAAAGGAATGCAACACTTATCAGTCATAATTGATTTCAACATGATATCGATGAGTTAAGAGCTTAAAAACCACGGAATCTGAGAATAATGTGTACAGCATTGGTTAGAGGACAATTTGTAGAAAACAGCTCGCTAAATGTTGAAGTGTTGCATTTTAATTCAAGTGGGTTACCAACGTGGTAAGTGTAACACAACTAATTTTTTGTTAGTCAGTTTTTGTTAAAGCTTATGAATAGTACTTTATCAATTCAGAGCCTGGATTTGTGCTGAGGCTAATATCCATATCATGCTGAAATCAATAGAACAGGGGGCAAACTTTTAGGTTCTACATTGAGACATCATTTCATTGATATCATGAAACAACTCCATGTATTTTCTGATGTTTAATCAGTGATCTTTTATCAGAGTATCTCTTCCCACATTGATTACAGCTAAGAGATTTCTCTCCTGTGTGTGTTCTCTGGTGTGTCGTCAGACAGCTAGATGTAGCAAAACTCTTCCCACATTGATCACAGTTAAAAGGTTTCTCTCCAGTGTGTGTCCGCTGGTGTACTATCAGGCTGTTTAGCTGAGTAAAACTCTTCCCACATTGATTACAGCTATATGGTTTCTCTCCTGTGTGTGTTCTCTGGTGTATAGTTACATAGCTGGATGTAGAAAAACTCTTCCCACATTGATTACAACTATAAGGTTTCTCTCCTGTGTGTGTCCGCTGGTGTACTATCAGGCTTTTGATGTGTGTAAAACACTTCCCACATTGACTACAGCTATATGGTTTCTCTCCTGTGTGTGTTCTCTGGTGTATAATTTGATAGCTAGATGTAGAAAAACTCTTCTCACAGTGATCACAGCCAAAAGGTTTTTCTCCAGTATGTATTCTATGGTGTGCTTTCAGGGTTTGTAGCCGTATAAAACTCTTCCCACATTGACTACAGACATATGGTTTCTCTCCTGTGTGTGTTCTCTGGTGTATAGTTACATAGCTAGATGTAGTAAAACACTTCCCACAGTGATCACAGCCATAAGGTTTTTCTCCAGTGTGAATTCGTTGATGTATTTTAAGGTCTGATGAAGAGTTGAATCTTTTCCCACAGTCAGAGCAGTAGTGAGATTTCTTCCCTATAAATCTCTGCTGGTGTTTCTTGCGGAGTTCTGATCTGGAGAGACTCTCTGCCTCATCAGCATCATGATATTGTTGAGGATCCCCAGAGGATCCACGATAGTCCCGTCTGTCTCCTGTGTGAATGACAAAGTCAGACAGATGGATAAAGTCCCACAACAGCAGAAACCAGAAATAAGTTATTCAAGTTTTTGAAATCCTAAGCAGTGTGCCAGATGACTTTTGGTCTCCAATACAGGCCTCTTTCTGTGTTGGATAAAATTGCGGCACAGGGGCGATGCACACACAATTTGATTGCAGAAACTCCTCCATGGTAATGAGGAAACCACTAGTTATGGATGTAGTATATCTGGTAATGAGGAAACCACTAGTTATGGATGTAGTATATCTGGTAATGAGGAAACCACTAGTTATGGATGTAGTATATCTGGTGATGAGGAAACCACTAGTTACGGATGTAGTATATCTGCATGGAGCAAAAATGTTGAGCAAATACTTTAGTTTCCACAATGTATTCTGAATATTACAGCTCACTATTATCGCAAGATCAGGAGTGCTACTCAAGTAAGCTCACATTAAGCTCTGTGTCTATTCACTAATTCACCACCGTGGGGGAAAACTCACTGGAGTTCTCATAGGCTGACAGCAAAATAGGCCTCCATTTCAGGTTGCTTATGAGTGCATTTCACATTACTTTTGGATTAGAATTGCAAGGCTCGATTGAATGTCCTGCTTAATATAATGTTTGTGTTATTGTTGCAAATCAACTGCTTGATACTTCTTTTTTTTAAACACTTAAAATGCAATTTGGCTAGCTTTGCCAAAAGCCTGACAATAAGGGTTTGTCCACTAAGTGTTTGCCAAATTGGTCCATAACTTCACCTAACAACAACAACAACAGCAGTTGTAAATGAGAACTTGTTCTCAACTAGCTTACCTGGTTAAATAAAGGTTAAATAAAAAATAAAATAAATATAGCCTATCCATCAAGGAACAGTTCTCTACACATTATGAGCTAAGTATCTCCGTGTCCAAACAGACTAACGAGACCCTACTGTAAATCAAGCAGACAATAACACGTTAAAAACATCAATTTGTTGGGGATGTTGGATCCAACATGGAGCACGGCATAACTGTCTTTACCAGAGTAATGAATGAAGAAGCACTTTGGTTGTTTTCCATGTCATGATGTTTGTCATTCAACTGGCATTCAGAAAATGATTTCCTGGATCAGCTGATGATAGTTGAACATATGACTAGCTAAATACAGTGGGGAGAACAAGTATTTGATACACTGCCAATTGTGCAGGTCTGTAATTTTCATCATAGGTACACTTCAACTGTGAGAGACGGAATCTAAAACAAAAATCCAGAAAAATCACATTGCATGATTTAAGTAATTAATTTGCATTTTATTGCATGACATAAGTATTTGATACATAAGAAAAGCAGAACTTAATAATTGGTACAGAAACCTTTGTTTGCAATTACAGAGATTATACGTTTCCTGTAGTTCTTGACCAGGTTCGCACACACTGCAGCAGGGATTTTGGCCCACTCCTCCATACAGACCTTCTCCAGATCTTTCAGGTTTCGGGGCTATCGCTGGGCAATACGGACTTTCAGCTCTCTGCAAAGATTCTCTATTGGGATCAGGTCTGGAGACTGGCTAGGCCACTCTAGGACCTTGAGATGCATCTTACGGAGCCACTTCGTAGTTGCCCGAGCTGTGTGTTTTGGGTCGTTGTCATGCTGGAAGACCCAGCCACGACCCATCTTCAATGCTCTTACTGAGGGAAGGAGGTTGTTGGCCAAGATCTCACGATACATGGCCCCATCCATCCTCCCCTCAATACGGTGCAGTCGTCCTGTCCCCTTTGCAGAAAAGCATCCCCAAAGAATGATATTTCCACCTCTATGCTTCACGGTTGGGATGGTGTTCTTGGGGTTGTACTCATCCTTCCTCCAAACACAGCGAGTGGAGTTTAGACCAAAAAGCTCAATTTTTGTCTCATCAGACCACATGACCTTCTCTGGATTATCCAGATAGTCATTGGCAAACTTCAGACGGGCCTGGACATGCGCTGGCTTGAGCAGGGGGACCTTGCGTGCGCTGCAGAATTTTAATCCATGACGGCGTAGTGTGTTACTAATGGTTTTCTTTGAGACTGTGGTCCCAGCTCTCTTTAGGTCATTGACCAGGTCCTGCTGTGTAGTTCCGGGCTGATCCCTCACCTTCCTCATGATCATTGATGCCCCACAAGTTGAGATCTTGCATGGAGCCTCAGACCGTAGGTGATTGACCTTCATCTTAAACTTCTTCCATTTTCTAATAATTGCGCCAACAGTTGTTGCCTTCTGAACAAGCTGCTTGCCTATTGCCCATCCCTGCCTTGTGTAGGTCTACAATTTTAACCCTGATGTCCTTACACAGCTCTCTGGTCTTGGCCATTGTGGAGAGGTTGGAGTCTGTTTGATTGAGTGTGTGGACAGGTGTATTTTATACAGGTAAAGATTTCAAACAGGTGCAGTTAATATAGGTAATGAGTGGAGAACAGGAGAGCTTCTTAAAGAAAGACTAACAGGTCTGTGAGAGCCAGAATTCCTACTGGTTGGTTGGTGATCAAATACTTATGTCATGCAATAAAATGCAAATGAATTACTTAAAAATCATACAATGTGATTTTCTGAATTTTTGTTTTAGAGTCCGTCTCTCACAGCTGAAGTGTGCCTATGATAACAATTCCAGACCTCTACATGCTTTGTAAGTAGGAAACCCTGCAAAATCGGCAGTGTATCATACTCCCCACTGTAGCTACAGTATTAAGAATGTCTAATTATTGAAGACCCGCGTTGATGACAGTATCCATTTGGGTGTTGTGAATACAGTTACGGTGACTCTCAGTTAGAACCATTTCATTTAGCAAACTCTGAATGATTTTGGATTTCTGTGCCCGTGAAAACTGTTTTCCCAGCTTAACATAAGGAGACACTAAATGTTACGTAGTTAGAGAACATTTCAGAGATCTGAATACAAAAAAAATGTACTAACAGGACAATAACCTAAACCAGTTACAGTTTGGTCATAAATCGTCTTGAAAGTCTATGGCAAGACTTGAAAATAGCTTTCTAGTAATGATCAACAACTAACTTGACAGAACAGTTAGGATTTTAAAAAGAATAATGAATATTCACATTAAGATCTGTCGCCTATTGGATGACATCACGATTTCCCATTAAGCCAACTCCTTGAAGGCCTTACTATGACATCACTCACTCCTTCAAGTTTGTAGTTGTATAAAAAAAAACTATTTTGCTCAAAACATTTATTTGTTTCCCTTTAGTGTGTTTATACTTTAATGTATTTATATATCACTTTTCAACAGGAAAAGTTAAAAACCACTGGAGGACGTCATGAACAATTCCGACAGTACAAAAACATATTCAAGTGTGGAATGCCCCTTTAAGAATCACACATTAGTTCAACAACTGCAGAGTTTGTGTCCCTGTTTGATAAGATAGTACTCACTGTATTTACTGGTGTTAATCAGTTCTCCGGTCTTCTCTTCTTCGTCCTCCTCTAATGTGACAGTAATCTCCCCCTCTTCATCCTCCATTCCCAAAACGTCTTCATCTTCTTTCACTTCATCCTCCATTCCAAAAACTGCATCTTCCTCCTTTTCTTTCACAATAACAGCCCCTTCCTCTTTTACTCTGAAGGCGTCTTTCTCTTCTTCTTTCACTGTAACAGCCTCACCCTCTACTTGTTTTTGTAGTGTAACAGCCTCTTCTTCTTCCTCCTCTTTCACGATAACTTCTTTCTCCGTCCAACAGATCCTCTCTTCTTTAGCAGGAGAGTATCTTAGTGAACTCATGTTCGGGGATGTTAGCTAGTTAGTATTAGCGACTGGACTAGTGCTAACTTAACCAGCCAGCTAGTTGACTTACAACTTGAATATTAAATTAAATGGGGTAGCTAGTTGTTTCCACATAAGTGTGTTTAAATCATTGTGGAAAATGAACCACGAAATTGTCTAAAGAACTTGACTGTTCCGACTTTGTTGGCTAGCGAGCTACGGAGGTGGCTGCAGTTGTTGAAGAAGCGTTCCGTCCACTAGATTACACGTCACACTAGAAACATCGCCTGAAAGAAACATATCGCCTTCTGCTGTCTGGAAGGAGTAAACGCAGTTGAGGAGGGAACTTTTTTTCTTCTTCATTGAATTATAATATTATAAAGCAGTTTAGGGAAACGTTTTTTTCTCTCTATTAAATATGAATATTATATCTACACATACAACGAGCAACAAGTGTTGTTTGATTAGTTATGATAAAACAAACTCTACATCTACTCCACATCTGTATTTCTGATTCAGTCAAATAACTAGATATCAAAATAAGCACCTTGTTATTGATACCCTTGATAAAGATGATTAAAAATGTATGAATAAAATAGATAAATGAACTTTACCCACTACCAGGATATTTTAGCCCAAAACCTGGTTACCTCTCTGCTAGGAGGCTGAAACTTGACCATAAGTGGATCTTCCAGCAAGACACATCAACATTCACAAAGAAATTGTTAATTGGGCACAAAATCAACATTTTCAATGGCCATCTCAGTCTTCGGAATTGAACCCCATTGAAAACCTGTGGTTTGAAATGAACAGGGCAGTCCACAAGCGCAGAAAAAATAAACCAGAGATTCTGTATGGAGGAACGGTCTAAGATCCCACCCAATGTGTTCTCTAATCTCATAAAACATGTCAGTGTAGTTATCCTCCCAAGGGGAGGGTGCTGGAGTATTGAAAACAAGGGTGGCAATAATTCAGACCCCTACCTTTTGAGAATTACATGTTAAACTAAATCTCTTTCTCTGAGCAATTGTATCCATACAAAATAATATAATTTCCTTTTTTTTGGTGTAACAATACACCATGTAGATGTATATAATGGACAGACTAGGTATATGCTGCTCCTACATGGTGTAACAATACATCATATAGATGTAAATAATGAACAGACTAGGTCTATACTGCTCCTACATGGTGTAACAATACATCATGTAGATTTATATAATGAACAGACTAGGTCTATACTGCTCCGACATGGTGTAACAATACATCATGTAGATGTACAGTTGCGGCCAAAAGTTTTGAGAATGACACAAATATTAATTTCCACAATGTTTTCTGCTTCAGTGTCTTAAGATAGTTTTGTCAGATGTTACTATGGAATACTGAAGTATAATTACCACCATTTCATAAGCGTCAAAGGATTTTATTGACAATTACATGAAGATGATGCAAAGAGTCAATATTTGCAGTGTTAACCCTTCTTTTTCAAGACTTCTGCAATCCGCCCAGGCATGCTGTCAATTAACTTCTGGGCCACAACCTGACTGATGGCAGCCCATTCTTACATAATCAATGCTTGGAGTTTGTCAGAATTTGTGGAGTTTTGTTTGTTCACCCGCCTCTTGAGGATTGACCACAAGTACTCAATGGGATTAAGGTCTGGGGAGTTTCCTGGCCATGGGCCCAAAACATCAATGTTTTGTTCCCCGAGCCACTTAGTTATCACTTTTGCTTTATGGCAAGGTGCTCCATCATGCCGGAAAAGGCATTGTTCGTCACCAAACTATTCCTGGATGGTTGGGAGAAGTTGCTCTAGGAGGATGTGTTGGTACCATTCTTTATTCATGGCTGTGCTCTTAGGAAAAATTGTGAGTGGGCCCACTCCCTTGGCTGAGAAGCAACCCCACACATGAATGGTCTCAGGATGCTTTACTGTTGGCATGACACAGGACTGATGGTAGCGCTCACCTTGTCTTCTCCAGACAAGCTTTTTTCTGGATGCCCCAAAAAATCAGAAAGGGGATTCATCAGAGAAAATGTCTTTACCCCAGTCCTCAGCAGTCCAATTGATAAGGGAATTTATGTTTAAGGTAATGACTAATGAATTCTACCCTGAAATGTAATTATTAAATTATGTTCCATGAATAATTAGACAAATGTAACTATTAGTAATTATTAGATTATGTAACATGTATAATGAATAATTAGAGTGATAAACTTAAGTCCAATAAGGTTTGGTCGAGACAAGTAAGGGAGAGAAATGTGTGTGTGTGACTAAGAAAATACAGAGGACAATTAAACTATGCATGACCTGACCTGGTTGGAACTTTGAAAAACTTACGACAGGAAAGAGACCTTGTCAAGGTCCCTCTAATCTAGGGAGGGAGGAAACGGCATGGAACTGCCAGCTTGGTAGTGATAAACGAGGAATGTGGACGTTGGGGAAAGATACATCCCACCTACTGTTCGTGTGTGTGTGTATGTGCATGTAAGTAGGTGGGGGTGGGAGTTATAAAATGACATGTCTTTGCATATTTAACTTATTCAGAATGTTCTCTGAATAAACCTTACGGACCTTTTGCAGAATCTGAGTCTTTGCCTAATTAATATTAAACCCAGGTTCTTACAAACCTCGAGGATTGGTCAAAGCATAAATAATTGTTTAGTTATCATCATTGGGATTGAAGATTCTCGTGACAGTACCGGTGCCCCCTGTATATAACCTCCACACTGATTCGGTACCAGTGCCCCCTGTATATAGCTTCCACACTGACTCGGTACCGGTGCCTCCTGTATATAGCCTCCACACTGACTCAGTACCGGTGCCCCCTGTATATAGTCTCCACACTGACTCGGTACCGGTGCCCCCTGTATATAGCCTCGTTATTGTTTTTCGAATTGTGTTACTTTTTATTATTACTTTTTATTTGTGTCTACTTTGTAAACATGTTCTTCTTCTTGAACTGCACGGTTGGTTAAGTTCTTGTAAGTAAAGCATTTCACAGTAAAGTCTAAGTTGGTGTCTTGACGCATTTGTAAAAAAACAGTTTGTCATAAAACACTATATGTCACTCGAGTCTAGGTGGGTGAAGGAATCAGGCGCAGAGAGTTCCACTGGGGAAAAGTGCTCTTTAATACGGCACACAAAAATGACAAGCCCAACAACACAGGGCGCGGACAACAAAGTGTATACCCAAAAACACAGGGTGCCAAGTCCGTAACGCGTAACAAACACGTAACAAAAAGACAATCCCGCACAAAACAAGGGAGGGTACACGTACGTAAAATAGGGAAGCTCATTAAGCCATACAACAGAACACAGGTGAAACTAATAAGACAAAACAAACAGACAAATGAAAAAGGGATCGGTGGCGGCTAGTAGGACGGTGACGACGACCGCCGAGCACAGCCCGAACAGGCATGGGAGCCAACTTTGGCGGAAGTCGTGACAGTACCCCCCACCTGACGCGCGGCTCCCGCAGCGCGCCGCCACTGGCCTCGAGGACGACCCGGAGGGTGATGCGCCGGGCGATCCGGATGGAGGCGGTGGAAGTCTCTCAGCAGAGAAGGGTCCAAAATGTCCCCCAACGGAACCCAGCATCTCTCCTCCGGACCGTACCCCTCCCAGTTCACGAGGTACTGTAGGCCCCTCACCCAGCGTCTCGAGTCCAGAATGCCACGTACTGTGTACGCCGGGGACCCCTCGATGTCCCGAAGGGGTGGAGGGACCTCAGGCACCTCACCTTCCTGCAGGGGACCAGGAGAGACACATGAAACGAGGGGACAATCCTGAAACCTTGGAAGTTGTAACCTGTAACACACCTCGTTTATTCTCCTCAGGACTTTAAATGGCCCCACACACTGCGGCCCCAGCTTCCGACAGGGCAGGTGGAGGGGCAGGTGGAGGGTCGAGAGCCAGATCCGGTCCCCCGGTGCGAACATGGGGGCCTCACTGCTGTGCTGGTCAGCGCACCTCTTCTGCCTTTCTCCCGCTAGTCTTAGCGACTCCTGGACGGCTTTCCTGGTGTCCTTGGAGCGCTGTACCCATTCCTCTACTGCAGGAGCCTCGGTCTGGCTCTGATGCCATGGGGCCAGGACCGGCTGGTAACCCAACACACACTCAAAAGGGGACATGTTCGTTGAGGAGTGGCAGAGGGAGTTCTGAGCGAGCTCAGCCCAAGGAACATACCTCGCCCACTCACCAGGCCGGTCCCGGCAATATGACTGCAGAAACCTGCCCACATTCTGGTTTACGCGCTCCACCTGCCCATTACTCTGGGGGTGAAAACCCGAGGTCAAGCTGACCCAGACCCCCAGTCTCTCCACAAACACCCTCCAAACTCTGGACGTGAATTGGGGGCCCCGATCAGAAGCGATGTCCTCAGGCACCCCATAGTGCCGGAAGACATGCCAACAAGGCCTCCGCAGTCTGCAGGGCCGTAGGGAGACCGGGCAACGGGATGAGACAGCAGGACTTAGAAAACCGATCCACAACGATCAGGATCGTAGTACTTCCCTGGGACGGGGGATGGTCGGTAAGAAAGTCCACCGATAAGTGTGTCCACGGCCATTGTGGAATGGGGAGGGGCTGTAACTTCCCTCTAGGCAAGTGTCAAGGAGCCTTGCTCTGAGCGCACACCGAGCAGGAGGAGACATAGAATCTCACGTCCTTAGCCAACGTGGGCCACCAGTATCTCCCTCTAAGACTCAGCACTGTCCTCTCGATGCCAGGATGACCCGAGGAGGGTAAAGTATGAGCCCAACTGATTAGCTTATCCCGGACACCACTCGGGACTAATTGAGCCCCCGCTGGACAGTTAGGGGGGGCCGGCCCTCTCTATCTCCGCGTGTCCACCTCCCATACTACCGGTGCCACGAGACATGAAGGTGGAATGATGGGAGTTGGCTCAACGGACCACTCCTCGGTATCATAGAGGGGGACAATGCGTTGGCTTTGGTGTTTTGGGAGTCTTGCCGGTACGAGATGGTGAACCGAAACCAGGTAAAAAACATGGCCCATCTAGCTTGACGCGGATTTAGCCTCCTCGCTGCCCGGATATTCTCGAGATTACCGGTACAATGGTCAGTCCAGATGAGAAAAGGGTGTTTCGCCCCCTCAAGCCAATGTCTCCACACCTTCAGAGCCTTGACTACAGCTAACAACTCCCGCTCCCCCACGTCATAGTTCCTCTCTGCTGGACCGAGCTTCCTCGAAAAGAAGGCACAAGGGCGGAGCTTGGGTGGCATGCCCGAGCGCTGGGACAGCACTGCCCCGACCCCCACCTCGGACGCATCCACCTCCACTATGAACGCTAAAGAGGGGTCCGGATGCGCCAACACGGGCGCATTGGTGAACAGCTCCTTCAGACGACTGAAAGCTCTGCCCGCCTCTGCTGACCAACGCAAGCGCACTGGTCCTCCCTTCAGCAGTGAGGTCATGAAAGCAGCCACCTGATCAAAACCTTGGATAAACCTCTGGTAGTAATTGGCAAACCCTAAAAACCCCTGCACCTCTTTGACCGTGGTCCGAGTCGGCCAATTACACACGGCTGTAACGTGGTCACACTCCATCATCACCCCGGAGGTGGAAATACGATAACCCAGGAAGGAAACGGCCTGTTTGAAGAACACACACTTCTGTTCTTGCAATATGGATCATGCCCCAGCAGTCACCCAAGTACCTTACGCACCAGAGACACGTGTGGCAGAATAGATCAAGATGTCATCGATGTACACTACCACTCCCTGCCCGAGCAGGTCTCGGAGAATCTCATCTACGAAGGATTGGGAGACGGCTGGGGCATTTTTCAAGCCATATGGCATGACGCGGTACTCATAATGGCCAGATGTAGTACTAAATGGGGTTTTCCACTCATCTCCTCCCCGGATACGCACCAGATTATACGCACTCCACATGTCCTGTTTTGTGAAGAAGCGCACCCGGTGAAATGATTCCACCACCGTAGCGATGAGAGGTAGTGGGTAACTAAACCCCACTGTGATGGAATTTAGACCTCGATAATCAATGCACGGACGCAGACCTCCCTCCTTCTTCTTCACAAAAAAGAAGCTTGAGGAGACAGGTGATGCGGAGGACCGAATGTACCCCTGTCCCAGTGATTCAGCAACATATGTCTTCATAGCTACTGTCTCCTCCTGGGACAAGGGGTACACGTGACTCCTAGGAAGTGCAGCGTTCTCCAGCGTTCTCCAGGAGGTATATCTCCTCAACGATGGGGTGGTAATTGGGTCGCCTTCCTTTTACTGAAGGCGATAGCCAAATTGGCATATTCAGAGGGAATGCGCACGGTGGAAACCTGGTCTGGACTCTCCACCGTAGTTGCACCAACGGCAACCCCTATACACCTGCCTTAACACTCCTCTGACCACCCCTTAAGAGTCCCCTGTCGCCAGGAAATCACTGGATTGTGCTGGGGTAGCTAGGGAATTCCTAACACCACTGGAAACGCAGGTGAATCGATAAGGAACAGACTAATCTGCTCCTTATGACTCCCATGAGTTACCATGTCCAGCGGCACTGTGGCCTCCCTGACCACTCCTGACCCTAATGGTCGGCTATCTAAGGAGTGCACGGGGAAAGGTAGGTCTAACGACACAAGGAGAATCCCTAGCCTTAACGCGAGCCCCCGATCCATGAAATTCCCAACTGCGCCTGAATCGACTAGCGCCTTATGCTGTAGAGAGGGAGAAAACCCAGGGAATAAAGGTAACACATACATATGACCGACAGGAAGCTCTGGGTGAGTCTGGTGCTGACTCACCTGGGGTGATCGAGTAGTGCTCCGCCTGCCCTCCCAACTCCCAGACAAGTTATTCCAGCACCGGTCGGCCGTGTGTCAACGCCGACCACAACTGGTGCAGAAGGAAACTCCTCCTCCGGTCCCCCTCGAAGCCGCCCCCATCCAGCGTGAGGGTGGTGTCCCGACACGCTAGCTCCCTGCGGACGTCCTCCCTGAGGCTACACCGGAAATGGTCTATCAAGGCCCTGTTGTTCCACCCCGCTCCTGCGGCCAAGGTCCTGAACTCCAGGGCAAAGTTCTGCACGCTTCTCGTCTCCTGACGCAGGTGAACCAGCCGTTCACCCGCCGCACGACCCTCTGGTGGGTGATCAAATACAGCTCGGAATTGGCGGGTGAACTCGGGGTAGTGATCCCTCGCCGAGTCTGGGCCATTCCACACTGCGTTTGCCCACTCTAGGGCTCGTCCAGTCAGACAGGAGACGAGGGCGCTCACGCTCTCCTCTCCGGAGGGAGTAGGACGAACGGTCGCCATCTCCACAAAGGAACTTCGGAGCTCTGTCAGAGTGACCATCAGGTTTTGGGTCACCTCCCTGACCAAGGCCCTTCTCCCCCAATCACTCAGTTTGGCCAGGTGACCAGCTCTAGGAAGACTATTCCATTTAAGAATGATGGAGGCCACTGTGTTCTTGGGGACCTTCAATGCTGCAGAATTTGTTTTGGTACCCTTCCCCAGATCTGTGCCTCAACACAATCCTGTCTTGGAGCTCTACGGACAGTTCCTTCGACCTCATGGCTTGTTTTTGGCTCTGACATGCTCTGTCAACTCTAACTAAGGTTTCTCTGTTTTTTGCCTGTTTTCACATTTTCATTATTGTGTGTAGATTAATGAGAATTCTCTTAAAAAAACAATTGTAATATAAATCTGTAACGTAACAAAATGTGGAAAAACGGAAGGGGTCTGAACTTCCTGAATGGACTGTTTTATTTCATTTTAAAAAATGTAACCTTGATTTAACTCCAAATCACGGCCGGTTGTGGACTCAAATCGGGGTGTCTGTAGTGACGCCTCAAGCACTAAGATGCAGTATCTTAGACCGCTGCGCCACTCAGGAGCCCTAAAATAATGCTCTAGTGCTGTCCCCACCTAAAATAAATCTTGGTCAACCAAGAGTCGTCTGTTCATTCTACCAAACGATTGGTTGAAATGTTATGTGTGGTTTTCCATATATAAACACACCCCATCTGTTTTAATAAATCAACTATATGTACTGAACTGGTGTGATGCTTTAAGCACACTGTTTGATTAAATAATTAAGACACACAAATGACTCGAGGGAGCCAGAGATCAAGATAACTTAACCAGAAGGAGAAAAATTCTGCCGTTATGCTCCTGAAGTTTCCGGTAATGGGCTACACCAGCGGTCGGCAACCTTTTCCATTTGGAGTGCCAAGTTATCTTACCATTTCTACCTATCTGCGTGCCAGTTAGGATTTTCATATGCACATTTTCATGGAACAGTTTCATGTCATTTATAATAGTATCTCAAAATTAAAATGAAAATTATACAAATCTAAAAGTAACTTTTATTGCCATTGCCAACTATGTAAAAATAGCCTACATAAGGCCAACAAATAAAAACATTGCAGCCTGCAGGTAGAAAATATCCTACAAATCACATTTGCTGTACATGGCCTGTCTACAACAAACTTGAAACACTGCATCAACTATCAACTGGGTCGGCCCAAAACTCGAGAGAGCAAGCTTGCAACATTGTATAAAATATTTTGGACCCTCAAGTTTCCCACACCAGTGAGTTTGGGACAGACACAGCTCTAGGCTATTTGTGCAAAGAATAAGAAATAATCAGCTATCTTATGACATTTCCACTGGATCAGAGCATTACATTTTCCCCTTTTATGACAAGTGGTTATCGAAAGGGCGAGAGCTGGAAATATTTTACGAAAATACTTTGTTTACTTGCTGTTTGAGGTGAAGAAAAAATGACTTTGAGAAGCTCCACAACTCATTAGTGGTGGTGCGTTAAGACAATCAGAAATTCTATCAGACATCCCCAAATAGGCACATTTATAGGCCTACAGTTGCGCGCAGGCCAGGGAGACTAGTCCTACTTCTATATGCGTAATCAGGTGTGCATCCTTACTCAACATTGACAGGAGTGTTTCAAACAAAAGACAATGAATACATTTACAAAATGTATTACGCATCTTGCGGGGTCAGGTCTGGGTGGTCTTCCATAGGCCGTTTCATTTAGTATCCGTTTGGGTCGGCAATGATTCTATTTCTCCATAGTATGTTGTACTGAAGTTGACCGACTGAAAGGGAGTGTAACTTTGATTATAATTACTCTTCCCTGAAGAAGGGAAACGAGGTATAACATCTGTTTGGCCCCGCCCTTTCCTGGGTCAGTGAAGAGCGATATTAAATTGAAGGAATGAATCAAAGCCTCATGATCATTACCTGTGGAATGCGGGCCTTCCAGCGAGGCACGGATTTGAATAGTATGTTGGTACCTAGTTTCTCTCCTTTAGGGAATAGTATTTATAGTCATAATGTGTGGATTTAATAGTATGTTGCACCCAGTTTCCCTCCTTCAGGGAACAGTAGTTATAGTCATGAAATGTGGATTTAATAGTATGTTGTACCCAGTTTCCCTCCTTCAGGGAACAGTAGTTATAGTTATAACATGTTGATTTAATAGTATGTTGGACCTCGTTTCCCTCCTTCAGGGAACAGTAGTTATAGTCATAACATGTGGCTTTAATAGTATGTTGTACCTCGTTTGCAAAATCCAATGGTTTTAACTGAGTCCCCTTAACTTTATTGACAACACCCAAATGGATACTGTCATTAACGCGCTTCTTCAATAATTACACATCATTCTTAATACTGTAGCAATTTAGTTACAGTCACATGTTCAACTATCATCAGCTGATCTAGGAAATAATTTTCTGGATGCCAGTCGAATGACAAACGTCATGACATGCTACAACAACCAAAGTGCTTCTTCATTCATTAGTCTGGTAAAGACAGTTATGCTGTGCTCCACGTTGGATCCAACATCCCTAACAAATTGATGTTAATAATGTTATTGTCTGCTTGATTCACTCTCGGGTCTCGTTAGTCAGTTTGGACACAGAGATACTTATCTCATAATGTGTAGAGAACTGTTCCTTGATAGATAGGCTATTATACAACACACAGAGCTATTTTCCTTTATTCAGGACATTTAGAATGACAACACTTTACAGAGTAGCCTAGTGGGATTATTCACAAAATTATTTGGTGATCAGGTTATGAAATGTCACGACAAAGACATTTTAGTTTCCATGTTTCACCTGAAATATTAAATGATTTATAGTCCTGCTGTTTGGTGAAGTTATGGGTCCTACAGTAGGTCTATATTGCTAGGTGAAGTTATGGTTCCTACAGTAGGTCTATGTTATTGTTTGGTGAAGTTAGAGGTCCTACAGTAGGTCTATGGTATTGGTATAACTAGTGTTTTCCGCATTAGCAGGGAGGAGTTTCTACAACCAAATTGCGTGACCATCGCCATCGTGCCGCAATTTTAGCAAACACAGAAAGGAGCCTGTATTGGAGACCAAAAGTCGTCTGGGACACTGCTTAGGATTTCAACAACTTTCAACAAAATATTTCTAGCCTACAATCGTCAATGTTACTACTAATGTGAAAACAAGACAAATATGACTATTGTTGCTCATTTGACTGTCTTAAGACAATTCAAGATTTGTATTTGAATTTAAGACAGCAATTGTTGTACAACTTCATGGGTACGCTCTGGACATCACCTTTTACCTAAAAAACTGTGGATTTATGCTTTTGTGGGCCTTTAATCATCTGTCTGACTTTGTTGTTCACACAGGAGAGAGAAGTGACTATTATGGAACCTCTGGGGAGCCTCAACAACATCATGAAGCTGAAGAGGCAGAGAAGACTCTCTTCAGATCAGGACACCTCAAGAAACACCATCAGAGACCCACAGGAAAGAAATCTCACTGCTGCTCTCACTGTGGGAAACGTTTCAAATCTTCATCAGAACTTAAAAAACACCAGCAAATACACACAGGAGAGAAGCCTTATAGCTGTAATCAATGTGGGAAGAGTTTTACTCAGTCAAGCAAGCAGGTATCATACCAGAGAACACACACAGGAGAGTAGCCATATGGCTGTGAGCAATGTGGGAAAAGCTTTTCTCGGATAGACCACCTTAAAGGACACCAGAGGACACATACAGGATATAAATCTTACAGCTGTAATCAGTGTGGGAAGAGTTTTATTCAGTCAAACAGCCTGAATCGACACCAGAGAACACACACAGGAGAGAAATCTTATTGCTGTGATCAATGTGGGAAAAGATTTGGTTGAACTTATTATCTGACTGAACATAAGCAAACACACCCAGGAGAGAAACCTTACCACTGCTCTGACGGTGGGAAGAGCTTTGCTTCCCTGAGGAACCTGACACAACACCAGATGTGTCCTCTTTGGACACATGGAAAAAAGTAGGAGCAGACATTTCTGAACTCTTAACCAACAGGCCTTTACACCTATGAATGAGTATCAATAAAGAGGCACTATTTCTGAGGCTACATGATGTATCGTTCAGCAGATTTACTTTGTAATATTATTTTTGTTTGTTTTTATCACTTAATTTACTTGACAGATTGCCAATAGTCTTAAAACGTATTTTCTTCTGTTTAAGGTATTCTGATGTTAATTTACTTCTGTGTTTTGGGTCGTTGTCCTGTTGCATCACCCAACTTGACCTTCAATTGGCGGACAGATAGCCTTACATTCTCCTGTAAAATATCTTGATAAACTCGGGAATTCATTTTTCCCTAGATGATAGCAAGCTGTCCAGGCCCTGAGGCAGCAAAGCAGCCCCAAACCATGATGCTCCCTCCACCATACTTTACAGTTGGGAGGAGGTTTTGATGTTGGTGTGCTGTGCCTTTTTCCCCCCACACATAGTGTTGTGTTTTCCTTCCAAACAACTCAACTTTAGTTTAATGTATCCACAAAATATTTTGCCAGTGGAGCTGTGGAACATCCAGGTGCACTTTTGCAAACTTCAGACTTGCAGCAATGTTTTTTTGGACAGCAGTGGCTTCTTCCTTGGTGTCCTCCCATGAACACAATTCTTGTTTAATGTTTTACGTATTGTAGACTCGTCAACAGAGATGTTAGCATGTTCCAGAGATTTCTGCAAGTCTTTAGCTGACACTCTAGGATTCTTCTTAACCTCATTGAGCATTCTGTGCTGTGCTCTTGTAGTCATCTTTGCAGGACGGCCACTCCTAGGGAGAGTAGCAACAGTGCTGAACTTTATCCATTTATAGACATTTTGTCTTACCGTGGACTGATGAACATCAAGGCTTTTAGAGATACTTCTGTAACCCTTTCCAGCTTTATGCAAGTCAACAAGAGATCTCTTTTGTTCGAGGCATGGTTCACATCAGGCAATGCTTCTTGTGAATAGCAAATTCACATTTTGTGAGTATTTTTATAGGGCAAGGCAGCTGTAACCAACATCTCCAATCTCGTCTTGATTGGACTCCATGTATGCTCACTCCAGACTCCAATTAGCTTTCAATATAGACAAGACAAATACAATAGTGTGTGTGTTATTAGTTGAAGCACACTATGTTTGTCCATTGTTGTGACTTAGATGAAGATCAGATCAAATGTGATGACTAATTTATGCAGAAATCCAGGTCATTCCAAAGGGTTCACATACTTTTTCATGCCACTGTAGATGTCATGTATTGTCATGTTATGCTCTCTATAATGAAACATCACCAAGTGAAATAAAGTTGATAAGATACTCTTAATAGTCATTAAATAAAAAATGGTTGTTCAGAAATCATTATTTATCATGTTGCTCTCATGAAATGAACAAAATATTTTACAATCATTACCACTACTGATATTCACATAGAATAATATAATTACAAGGATCATATTTCTCAGTTGCATTGACCTGCAGACATCAGACACTCTCCCGTATGCACATATGACTGAAATGTAACCAATCACAAAAATCACTAAGAAAGCTTTGATGGCTCAATAAAAATTAAACTGCATGTTTCTGCCAGCCAATGGGATAATTCCAGTGCAGTACATGTATAAAGGGATAATTCCAGTGCAGTACATGTGTAAAGGGATAATTCCAGTATTCCACTAATTCCACTACTCTCCTCCTGCTAAAGAAGAGGGGGTCTGCTGGACGGAGAAAGAAGCTCTCGTGAAAGAGGAGGAGGAAGAGGAGGCTGTTACAGTAAAAAAAGTGGTAAGTGAGGCTGTTAGAGTTAAAAAAGAAGAGAAAGACATTTCAGTGAAAGAAGAGGAAGATACGTTCAGAGTGAAAGACGAGGAGGGTATTACAGTAAAAGGAGAGGAGAATTCAGTTTTTGGAGTGAAAGAGGAGGGAGAGATGACTGTCAAATCGAAAAAGGAGGAGGAAGAAGATGAGGAAACTGGATATCTGGGCCTGGTTTCCCAAACGCATCTTAAGGCATCCAATGGTTCTAACGGTGAACTTTTGAGAAACCGGCCCGTGATTAAAACTAGTATGTACTGTCTTAAATACAGAGGCACAAACTCTGCAGTTGTTGAACTGATGTGTGGTGTTAAAGAGAAAATATGCAATTGCTACATACATTTTTGGACTTTAAAATGATTTATTCATAGCTATTGAGTCTTGAAGAATATAACACATGCCTCATGAGCTTAATTCAACTGTTGTACCCCATCAGAACCCCAAATAAGCTTTTTTTACTCCAATGTTTAGAAACAATGTAAATCAACACTGTATAGCCTCAAAATGGTTAAAACTATAATGTTGATATCATGGATGGTCAGGCCTTGTATTCGTAGGTCTGTCTATGAATTTGAAAGTAATTACATTTCTCCAGCCCCATCCACCCCCATCCATCATCTTATTACCAAAACAGTATTTGAACTGCAGATTGGTTGATTGATTGATGTGAGGTTTTTTTTAAACAGCAACAAAATGGCTGCCCAGAGACTTGGTTTGGTAAACAGCTGAGGGATGGGGGCTGGAGAAATGTAACCACTCTCAAATTCATAGAGAAAGCTATTGTATCAACCTTAACCCAACACCTAGCGACCTCGTCAAGAAGTTCAGACATCTTGGTCTAACAGTTACAGTATAAGGTCTCGGCGAAACATGCCTAGATTCAGCTACATTCATGAATTGGTTTGAAACATTTGTTTTAAACCCTTCTCAAAGTTGGGTCCTTGACTAATTTGTAAAAAACTATTTGCCATAAAACACTATTTTTTATTTATTTTAAATGTAACCTTTGATTAACTAGGCAAGTCAGTTAAGAATAAAATCTTATTTACAATGACTGCCTACCCCAGACGACAGGGAGCCAATTGTACGCCGCCCTATGGGACTCCCAATCACTGCCGGTTGTGATCAAATCAAAGTTTATTTGTCAAGTGTGCCGAATACAACAGACCTTACAGTGAAATACTTACTTACAGGCTCTAACCAACAGTGCAAAAAAAAAGGTATAAGGTGAAAAATAGCAGTTGCGAGGCTATATACAGTAGCGAGGCTATATACAGTAGCGAGGCTATAACAGTAGCGAGGCTATAACAGTCGCGAGGCTACATACAGGCACTGGTTCATCAGGCTGATTGAGGTACTATGTACATGTAGTAGATATGGTTAAAGTGACTATGCATATATGATGAACAGAGAGTAGCAGTAGTGTAAAAGAGGGGTTGGTGGGTGGCGGGACACAATGCAGATAGCCCGGTTAGCCAATGTGCGGGGGCACTGGTTGGTCAGACCAATTGAGGTAGTATGTACAGTTAAAGTGACTGTGCATATATGATAAACAGAGAGTAGCAGCAGCGTAAAATAGGGTTTTGGGGGGCACACAATGCAAATAGGCCGGGGTAGCCATTTGATTACCTGTTCAGGTAATAGCCACCGTGCTTCTACACCTGCATTGCTTGCTGTTTGGGGTTTTAGGCTGGGTTTCTGTACAGCACTTTGAGCTATCAGCTGATGTACGTAGGGCTATATAAAATAAAATAAATACTTTAAAAAATGATTTGATTTGATTAGATTCAGGAATCTTATGGCTTGGGGGTAAAAAATTGAGAACCGTTTTTGTTTTAGACTTGGCACTTCGGTTCCGCATGCCATGTGGTAGTAGAGAGAACAATCTATGACTGGGGTGGCTGAGGTCTTTGACAATTTTTAGGGCCTTCCTCTGACACCGCCTGGTGTAGAGGTCCTGGATGGCAGGCAGCTTAGCCCCAGTGATGTACTGGACCGTACACACTACACTCTGTAGTGCCTTGCTGCCGGAGGTCTAGCAATTGTCGTACCAGGCAGTGATGCAACCAGTCAGGATGTTGCAGCTGTAGAACCTTTTGAGGATCTGAGGACCCATGCCAAATCTATTTAGTTTCCTGAAGGGGAATAGGCTTTGTCGTGCCCTCTTCATGATTGTCTTGGTATGTTTGGACCATTTAGTTTGTTGTTGATGGGGACACCAAGGAACTTGAGGCCCTCAACCTGCTCCACTACAGCGCCGTCGATGAGAACAGGGGCGTACTCAGTCTTCCTTTTCCTGTAGTCCACAATCATCTCCTTAGTTTTGGTTACGTTGAGGGATATGTTATTATTCTGGCACCACCCGACCAGGTCTCTTACCTCCTCCCTATAGGCTGTCTCGTCGTTGTCGGTGATCAGGCCAACCACTGTTGTGTCGTCTGCAAACTTAATGATGGTGTGGGAGTTGTGCCTGGCCATGCAGTCATGGGTGAACAGGGAATACAGGAGGGGACTGAGCACGCACCCCTGGGGGGCTCCAATGTTGAGGATCAGCATGGCAGATGTGTTGCTACCTACCCTCACCACCTGGGGCGGCCCGTCAGGAAGTCCAGGATCCAGTTGCAGAGGGAGGTGTTTAGTCCCAGGATCCTTAGCTTAGTGATCAGCTTTGAGGGTACTATGGTGTTGAACGCTGAGCTGTAGTCAATGAATAGCATTCTCACATAGGTGTTCCTTTTGTCCAGGTGAGAGAGGGCAGTGTGAAGTGCAATAGAGATTGCATCATCTGTGGATCTGTTTGGGTGGTATGCCAATTGGTGTGGGTCTAGGGTTTCTGGGATAATGGTGTTGATGTGAGCCATTACCAGCCTTTCAAAGCACTTCATGGCTATGGACGTGAGTGCTACGGGTCTGTGGTCATTTAGGCAGGTTGCCTTCGTGTTCTTGGGCACAGGGCCTATGGTGGTCTGCTTGAAACATGTTGATACAGCCTGGATTCAAACCAGGGTGTCTGTAGTGGCGCCTCAATCACCAAGATTTTATTTTTTACCTATATTTAACTAGAGAAGTCAGTTAAGAACCATTGTTTTTTTCAATGATGGCCTAGGAACAGTGGGTTAACTGCCTGTTCAGGGGCAGAACGACAGATTTGTACCTTGTCGGCTCGGGGATTTGAACTTACAACCTTCCGGTTACTAGTCCAACGCTCTAACCACTAGGCTACCCTGCCGCCCCAATGATGCAGTATCTTAGACCGCTGCGCCACTCGGGAGTCTCAAAATCATGTTCTAGTGCTGTCCCCAACTAAAATAAATCTTGGTCAACCAAGAGTCATCTGTTCTTTCTACCAATCACCATAAAATAAAACTTGGTCAACCAAGTCATCTGTTCTTTCTACCAATCACCATGTGTTTTGATACGTAACAAATTCTTATTTTCAATGACGGCCTAGGAATAGTGGATTAACTGCCTGTTCAGGGGCAGAACAACAGATTTGTACCTTGTCAGGTCGGGGGTTTGAAATTGCAACCTTCCGGTTACTAGTCCAATGCTCTAACCACTAGGCTACGCCTCCGCCCTAACCTGACTAGAGGGAGCCAGTCATCAACATAACCTGACTAGAGGGAGCCGGTCATCAATATAACCTGACTAGAGGGAGCCGGTCATCAATATAACCTGACTAGAGGGAGAAAAACTCTTCCTGACTGCCGTTCTGCTCCAGGCAGTTTTCAGTAATAGACTACACCAGCGGTCGTCAAACTTTTTCCATTTGGAGTGCCAAGTTATCTGACCATTTCTACCAATCTGTGTGCCAGTTATGATTTTCATATGCACATTTTCGGGGAACAGTTTAATTTAATTTATAATAGTATCTCAAAAGTATTGTCTGTGACTAAATCTAAAGGAAAATTATACAACTTTAAAAGTAACTTTTATTGCCATTGCCAACTATGTAAAAATAGCCTAAATAAAGCCAACAAATAAACATTGCAGCCAGCAGGTAGAAAATATCATATAAATCACATTTGCTGCACATGGCCTGTCTACAACAACATGAAACATTGTATCAACTATCAACTGGGTCCTCTGAAACGTGATAGCAAGCATGCAACATTGTATAAAATATTTTAGGCCCTCAGAGTTTCCCACGCCAGTGAGGTCGGGACAGACACAGCTGTCGGCTATTTGTGCAAAGGATAAAAAGTAATCAGGTATTTTATGACTTTTCCATTGGATCAGAGCATTACAGTTTTCCCTTTCATGCCGAGTGGAAATATTTAACGAAATTGCTTTGAGGAACAATTGTCCTACGTAATTGATTTTGATTAGACTTAGTTTACTTGTTGTTTGAGGTGAAGAAATATTTACTTTGAGAAACTCCACAACTCAGTACTGATGGTGCATTAAGACAATTAGAAATACTATCAGACATCCCCAAATGGGCACATTTATAGGCCTAGATTTGCACACAGGCCAGGTAGACTAGTCCTACTTCTACAGTGCCTTGCGAAAGTATTCGGCCCCCTTGAACTTTGCGACCTTTTGCCACATTTCAGGCTTCAAACATAAAGATATAAAACTGTATTATTTTTGTGAAGAATCAACAACAAGTGGGACACAATCATGAAGTGGAACGACATTTATTGGGTATTGCAAACTTTTTAAACAAATCAAAAACTGAAAAATTGGGCGTGCAAAATTATTCAGCCCCTTTACTTTCAGTCCAGCAAACTCTCTCCAGAAGTTCAGTGAGGATCTCTGAATGATCCAACGTTGACCTAAATGACTAATGATGATAAATACAATCCACCTGTGTGTAATCAAGTCTCCGTATAAATGCACCTGCACTGTGATAGTCTCAGAGGTCCGTTAAAAGCGCAGAGAGCATCGTGAAGAACAAGGAACATACCAGGTAGGTACGAGATACTGTTGTGAAGAAGTTTAAAGCCGGATTTGAATACAAAAAGATTTCACAAGCTTTAAACATCCCAAGGAGCACTGTGCAAGCGATAATATTGAAATGGATGGAGTATCAGACCACTGCAAATCTACCAAGACCTGGCCGTCCCTCTAAACTTTCAGCTCATACAAGGAGAAGACTGATCAGAGATGCAGCCAAGAGGCCCATGATCACTCTGGATGAACTGCAGAGATCTACAGCTGAGGTGGGGGACTCTGTCCATAGGACAACAATCAGTCGTTTATTGCACAAATCTGGCCTTTATGGAAGAGTGGCAAGAAGAAAGCCATTTCTTAAAGATATCCATAAAAAGTGTTGTTTAAAGTTTGCCACAGGCCACCTGGGAGACACACCAAACATGTGGAAGAAGGTGCTCTGGTCAGATGAAACCAAAATTGAACGTTTTGGCAACAATGCAAAACGTTATGTTTGGCGTAAAAGCAACACAGCTCATCACCCTGAACACACCATACCCACTGTCAAACATGGTGGTGGCAACATCATGGTTTGGGCCTGCTTTTCTTCAGCAGGGACAGGGAAGATGGTTAAAATTGATGGGAAGATGGATGGAGCCAAATACAGGACCATTCTGGAAGAAAACCTGATGGAGTCTGCAAAAGACCTGAGACTGGGACGGAGATTTGTCTTCCAACAAGACAATGATCCAAAACATAAAGCAAAATCTACAATGGAATGGTTCAAAAATAAACATATCCAGGTGTTACAATGGCCAAATCAAAGTCCAGACCTGAATCCAATCGAGAATCTGTGGAAAGAACTGAAAACTGCTGTTCACAAATGCTCTCCATCCAACGTCACTGAGCTCGAGCTGTTTTGCATAGAGGAATGGGAAAATATTTCAGTCTCTCGATGTGCAAAACTGATAGAGACATACCCCCAAGCGACTTACAGCTGTAATCGCAGCAAAAGGTGGCGCTACAAAGTATTAACTTAAGGGGGCTGAATAATTTTGCACGCCCAATTTTTCAGTTTTTGATTTGTTAAAAAAGTTTGAAATATCCAATAAATGTCGTTCCACTTCATGATTGTGTCCCACTTGTTGTTGATTCTTCACAAAAAAATACAGTTTTACATCTTTATGTTTGAAGCCTGAAATGTGGCAAAAGGTCGCAAAGTTCAAGGGGGCCGAATACTTTCGCAAGGCACCGTATATGCGTAATTAGGTGTGCGTCCTTACTCAACATTGACAGGGGTGTTTCAAACAAAAGACAAAACTGGCGCATCTTGCAGGGTAAGGTCTGGGTGGTCTGCCAGGGGCCGTTTCATTTAGTATCCGATTGGGTCGGAATGGGGAATGATTGTATTTTCCCATAGTATGGTTTACCGAAGTTGACCAACTGAAAGGGAGTGTAACTTTATGACTATTGTTGGATTCTAAACTTTGAACGTTGAGATATTAAAGACATGCTAGTTCAGACACAGAGTATATAAAGGAGTGAGATCTGTAGAAAGACCGAGTGGCTGTGGAATGTGCTGGGTGGACGGGAGGAGATCACAGGATTGCTATAAGGGAAGCGGATGGACATCCTGTGGATAAGGCGAAGGAGGGGTTGAGGTCAGGAGGTCAGGTCAGATCCCCTAAAGGGAGTAATAAGGGATAAGTGTCTTGTTACCCTCTTCCTCTGGAACCAGGAGATGTAAGGATTGGAGAGAAGGAGTGTCCAAAGTTTGGTATATATACTTGTGATGGTGAGAACATATCAGAAGTCAGAAATACACTCAATTAGTATTTGGTAGCATTGCCTTTAAATTGTTTAACTTGGGTTAAATGTTTTGGGTAGCCTTCCACAAGCTTCCCACAATAAGTTGGGTGAATTTTGGCCCATTCCTCCTGACAGAGCTGGTGTAACTGAGTCAGGATGTCGGCCTCCTTGCTTGCACATGCTTTTTCAGTTCTGTCCACAAATGTTCTATAGGATTGAGGTCAGGACCCTATGATCACTCGGCAACACATTTGATGCCTCCCAGACTCTTCACCAAGACGACTAGAAGCCACTACATCACCGGATTCCTGCCGTTAAGCTCTGGACCTTTGCACCGGAGTGGCTATAGTGGCTAACGCCCTTGTCCCGAAGCGAGCACCAGTTATCCTCCAGCCAGGTTCATCTCCCGGCTAGCAAACCAAATTACTCCAGCTACAATACCTCTTTTGCCAATTGGCCTGGACCCTTTGGCGACACGGAGCCCTGCCGATCCATCACCACTGGTCTGCCGACGTAATTCCGTCCGATGTGCCCTCAACCGGCCTTTGCCGGACGTTGTTGACACCCTTGTCCCGATGCTAGCACCAGTTAGCCTCAAGCCAGGCGCATCTCCTGGAAAGCGTAGTAATGACTACCTAACGGCTTCCCTGTTTCATATATTCCTATTCACTGGACTCTATGATCACTTGGCTACATAGCTGATGCCTGCTGGACTGTTCATTAATCACGGTACTCCATTTTGTTTGTTTTGTTCTTCTGTCGGCCCCAGCCTCAAATTCAGGCCCTGTGTGTAGTTAACTGACCCTCTCTGCCCATGCATCGCCATTTTATCAGTTGTTGTTGTCTTAGCTGATGAACTGTTGTTGTCTTACACATTGTTGTTTTAGCTAGTTCTCCCAATCAACACCTGTGATTGCTTTATGCCTCGTTTTATGTCTCTCTAATGTCAAAATTCCTTGTATACTGTTTTTTATGGTAGTTATCATTGTTTTATTTTACTACGGAGCCCCTAGTCCCACTCAACATGCCTCAGAGAGCTCTTTTGTCCCACCTCCCACACATGCCGTGACCTCAACTAGCATAGCTGGTGCCTCCAGAGATGCAACCTCTCTTATCATCACTCAATGCCTAGGTTTACCTCCACTGTACACGCACCCTACCATACCAGTCTGTACATTATGCCTTGAATCTATCCTACCACGCCAAGAAGTCTGCTCCTTTTATTCTCTGTTTACAACGCACTAGACGTCCAGTTCTGATAGCCTTTAGCCGAACCCTCATCCTACTCCTCTGTTCCTTGGGTGATGTAGAGGTTAACCCAGGCCCTGTGTGTCCCCAGGTGCTCTCATTTGTGGACTTCTGTAACCGTAAAAGCCTTGGTTTCATGCATGTTAACATCAGAAGCCTCCTCCCTAAGTTTGTTTTACTCACTGCTTTAGCACTCTGCCAACCTTGATGTCCTTGTCATGTCTGAATCCTGACTTTGGAAGGCCACCAAAAATTCTGAAATTTCCATCCCCATCTAGAACATTTTCCATCAAGATAGAAATAACAAAGGGGGAGGAGTTGCAATCTACTGCGGAGATGGCCTGCAAAGTTCTGTCATACTTTCCAGGTCCATCCCCAAACAATTCGAGCTTCTAATTTTAAAAATGAATCTCTCCAGAAATAAGTCTCTCACTGTTGCTGCCTGTTATAGACCCCCCTCAGCTCCAAGCTGTAGCCTAGACACCATATGTGAATCGATTGCCCCCCATCTATCTTCAGAGTTCGTTCTGTTAGGTGACCTAAACTGGGATATGCTTAAAAAACTTATTGGTGCACCCATCCCGTTAGCGGGATCATTTTCGTCAACATCTGCTGAATTGTAGAGTGCCAAATTCAAATTAAATTACCAAAAATATTTAATTTTCATGAAATCACACGTGCAATATAGCAAAACACAGCTTAGCTTGTTGTTAATCCACCTGGCTTGTCAGATTTCAAAAAAGCTTTAAAGCAAAAGCAAACCAAGCATTTATGTAAGGACCTCTCTCAGCAGACAAAACATTACAAACAGCTAGCAGAAAAGTAGATTAGTCACGAAAGTCAGAAAAGCAATAAAATGAAAAGATTATTTTTATATACAAAACACCTCCATTTGGTTGGCGCGTTATGTTCAGTAATCCACAGGCTCGAGCGGTCACGACGGGGCAGACGAAAATTCCAAATAGTATCCGTAATGTTCGTAGAAACATGTCAAACGTTTTTTTTATAATCAATCCTCAGGTTGTTTTTACAATAAATAATTGATAATATTTCAACCGGACCGTAGCTTTTTCAATAGGAGAGAGAGAGAAAATGTCTGCTCCAGGCTGTTGGCGCATGCAAAACTCTGCTGGCACCCAGCCATCCACTGACGAGATGTGATCGTTCTCACTCATTTTTCAGAATAAAAGGCTGAAACTATGTCTAAAGAACGTTCACACCATGTGGAAGCCATAGGGTAAGGAATCTGGTTGATATCCCTTTAAATGGAGGGAAGGCATGCAATGGAACATCGAGATTTGTTTCTCTTAGGCACTTCCTGGTTGGATTTTCCTCAGGTTTTCGCCTGCAATATCAGTTCTGTTATACTCACAGACAATATTTTGACAGTTTTTGAAACTGTAGAGTGTTTTCTATCCTAATATGACAAATACATGCATATTCCAGCTTCTGGGCCTGAGAAATAGGCAGTTTCATTTGGGTACGTTTTTCATCCAGACATCAAAATACTGCCCCCTACACTCAACAGTTTAACACCCCGGCCATCCTACAATCCAAGCTAGATGCCTTCAATCTCACACAAATTATCAAGGAACCTGGCCAGGTACAACCCTAAATCCGTAAACATGGGCACCCTCATAGATATTATCCTGACCAACTTGCACTTTAAATACCTCTGCTGTTTGCAATCAGGATCTCAGCGATCACTGCCTCATTGCCTGCATCCGTTATGGGTTCGCGGTGTTATATAAATATTCATACACATGGCTCATATATTATACAGCAATAAGCTGATCTGCTTGACTCAAGTCATTTCTAGTACCCCTGCTAAAACTGTCCCCCAGGACACATACCCAGCAATAAACTGCCCCCTCAGCTCTGTTATCTCAGCTTTATTGTTTCAAGACCCCTCTGATCTCTGGTCTCACTGTCCCCCGACACAAACATACCCAGCAATAAACTGCCCCCTCAGCTCTGTTATCTCAGCTTTATTGTTTCAAGACCCCTCTGATCTCTGGTCTCACTGTCCCCCGACACAAACATACCCAGCAATAAACTACCCCCCTCAGCTCTCTGTGTTTCAAGACCCCTCTGATCTCCGGTCTCACTGTCCCCTGACACACACATACCCAGCAATAAGCTACCCCCCTCAGCTATGTTATTTCACGACCCCATTTGCTCCCTTATCTCATGACTCCGGGACACACACGGACATTCCATCACACGAACACACACACCTGGCCATAATGGGACACACAAACATCTTCTTGCATAAACACACACACACACATTCCACTCCCCTTTCTACTGGGCAGGAGCCAGGATGGGACGACTTCACGGGGCACCAATAAGGCTCCTGCACAGGCTCGGTCAGGACCCGCCTCCAACCTTCACCAACCAGTCAGAAGACAGAACTACAAGAATCAACCTATGTCATTCTATGTGTAAAATCTGTTGCACACTCTGTTTAGGGATCCTTGTCAGCTGCCTCCTTCTGAGCCATATGACTAGGTCCGAGCAGGCTTAATTAGTGGACAAGATATCTTTTACATAATAAACTGACTTTTTGCTATACTTGATTCCACTCTGTCCAGCGTCTCCTCGCCACGCGCTCTCACCACTGGTGTCCCCCAGGGCTCTGTTCTAGGCCCTCTCCTATTCTCGCTATACACCAAGTCACTTGGCTCTGTCATAACCTCACATGGTCTCTCCTATCATTGCTATGCAGACGACACACAATTAATCTTCTCCTTTCCCCCTTCTGATGACCAGGTGGCGAATCGCATCTCTGCATGTCTGGCAGACATATCAGTGTGGATGACGGATCACCACCTCAAGCTGAACCTCGGCAAGACGGAGCTGCTCTTCCTCCCGGGGAAGGACTGCCCGTTCCATGATCTCGCCATCACGGTTGACAACTCCATTGTGTCCTCCTCCCAGAGCGCTAAGAACCTTGGCGTGATCCTGGACAACACCCTGTCGTTCTCAACCAACATCATGGCGGTGGCCCGTTCCTGTAGGTTCATGCTCTACAACATCCGCAGAGTACGACCCTGCCTCACACAGGAAGCGGCGCAGGTCCTAATCCAGGCACTTGTCATCTCCCGTCTGGATTACTGCAACTCGCTGCTGGCTGGGCTCCCTGCCTGTGCCATTAAACCCCTACAACTCATCCAGAACGCCGCAGCCCGTCTGGTGTTCAACCTTCCCAAGTTCTCTCACGTCACCCCGCTCCTCCGCTCTCTCCACTGGCTTCCAGTTGAAGCTCGCATCCGCTACAAGACCATGGTGCTTGCCTACGGAGCTGTGAGGGGAACGGCACCGCAGTACCTCCAGGCTCTGATCAGGCCCTACACCCAAGCAAGGGCACTGCGTTCATCCACCTCTGGCCTGCTCGCCTCCCTACCATTGAGGAAGTACAGTTCCCGCTCAGCCCAGTCAAAACTGTTCGCTGCTCTGGCCCCCCAATGGTGGAACAAACTCCCTCACGACGCCAGGACAGCGGAGTCAATCACCACCTTCCGGAGACACCTGAAACCCCACCTCTTCAAGGAATACCTAGGATAGGATAAGTAATCCTTCTCACCACCCCCCTTAATGATTTAGATGCACTATTGTAAAGTGGCTGTTCCACTGGATGTCAGAAGGTGAATTCACCAATTTGTAAGTCGCTCTGGATAAGAGCGTCTGCTAAATGACTTAAATGTAATGTAATGTAATGTCTTGATTTGGTCTCTCTCTCCGGTAGCTAATCATCAACAAAACTTGGTAGCAGAGGATGGTTTAAACATCTAAATTCGATCTATGACAAGTTGATGTGAGGGGAGACAAATCATTGGGTGCAAACCAGACGGAAGAGTGACCTGTCGCCAGGAGACATCGGCCATTCAACTTGCCTCAGGAAACTGATCACAGAGCTCGACATAAAAGGTAAGCAGAGCCTGTTAAATCAAAAATCTGCATACTGTATTTTAGTCAATTGCCAAATTTTGATCAGTAGTACTGGGCGTGAGTATGGATTGCTGTTAAATTACTTTTAAAAATTAAGGCATGGTTAAAAGATATCTTGCATTAATAGATGAACCGAATCTGCATATAAAATGTCCTATTGATACGTTGTGTACTATCGAATAGGTCTTGTAGAGGTGTGGTTAGATTGACTGAATCTGCATGTAAAATGTCCTATTGATACGTTGTGTACTACCGAATAGGTCTTGTAGAGGAGTGGTTAGATTACTGCATGTAAAATGTCCTATTGATACATTGTGTACTATCGAATAGGTCTTGTAGAGGAAGAGTTGAGGTCAAGTAGATGTAGTAAATGTAAGTTTGGCGTTCCACGAGACAGTGATCGGGGAGAATGTGACCATTGGACATTAAAATATAACATTAGGTTCAGTGGCATATCGTGGTTATTTGGCTTAAGTCAGAGAGAACGTTTGTTGGGGAATAACACTGAATACATAAACGGTGTAATTCGATCTGACAGTAACAAACACCTGAGACAGGAAGAAGAAAGATTTGGCATAACCCACAGATTTGGATCTGTGTACAGGCCCCAGTCTCAATGTCTGGTAGAACGCCAAACCAAACGCTGAAAGCTAAGATAGCTAAAGCATGTGCAGGTTCGAAGTTGACATGGGTTGAAGCCCTGCCTCTGGCGTTGATGGCCATGAGAGCCTCACCAGGAGCAGGCACCCATCTCTCTCCTCATGACCAGGTGGGTAATCGCATCTCTGCATGTCTGGCAGACATATCAGTGTGGATGACGGATCACCACCTCAAGCTGAACCTCGGCAAGACGGAGCTGCTCTTCCTCCCGGGGAAGGACTGCCCGTTCCATGATCTCGCCATCACGGTTGACAACTCCATTGTGTCCTCCTCCCAGAGCGCTAAGAACCTTGGCGTGATCCTGGACAACACCCTGTCGTTCTCAACCAACATCATGGCGGTGGCCCGTTCCTGTAGGTTCATGCTCTACAACATCCGCAGAGTACGACCCTGCCTCACACAGGAAGCGGCGCAGGTCCTAATCCAGGCACTTGTCATCTCCCGTCTGGATTACTGCAACTCGCTGTTGGCTGGGCTCCCTGCCTGTGCCATTAAACCCCTACAACTCATCCAGAACGCCGCAGCCCGTCTGGTGTTCAACCTTCCCAAGTTCTCTCACGTCACCCCGCTCCTCCGCTCTCTCCACTGGCTTCCAGTTGAAGCTCGCATCCGCTACAAGACCATGGTGCTTGCCTACGGAGCTGTGAGGGGAACGGCACCGCAGTACCTCCAGGCTCTGATCAGGCCCTACACCCAAGCAAGGGCACTGCGTTCATCCACCTCTGGCCTGCTCGCCTCCCTACCATTGAGGAAGTACAGTTCCCGCTCAGCCCAGTCAAAACTGTTCGCTGCTCTGGCCCCCCAATGGTGGAACAAACTCCCTCACGACGCCAGGACAGCGGAGTCAATCACCACCTTCCGGAGACACCTGAAACCCCACCTCTTCAAGGAATACCTAGGATAAGATAAGTAATCCTTCTCACCACCCCCCCTTAATGATTTAGATGCACTATTGTAAAGTGGCTGTTCCACTGGATGTCAGAAGGTGAATTCACCAATTTGTAAGTCGCTCTGGATAAGAGCGTCTGCTAAATGACTTAAATGTAAATGTAAATGTAATGAGTTAATAGTATTGCATGCTGTAGCAGGCTATATAAAGAGGAAGACCTCCTTTGACGATTCAGTTTGTTGTAACATCTCGTCTGGACAGGTCACCGTCCTTAGTTAGTTAACGTCAACGAAGCTAACGTCAGCTTGTTCATTATCACAAAAGTGAGAACTTCTCTAGATTGGAAATGTACGTCAATGAGAGTGTAAAGCCATGTTGGCTTTTTCGAAACGATATACAATATATGGTAAAGAATATAGTTGAGGAAATAATCCAAACCAAGTGAACTGAAGTTGAACCTGGCAGTCAGCTGCTGCTGCTCCAATACAGTATGAGGTGAGACGGTGAACTGAAGTTGAACCGGGCAGTCAGCTGCTGCTGCTCCAATACAGTATGAGGTGAGACGGTGAACTGGGCAGTCAGTCATTCATTCTGAACTATGAGTCTGGTCTAACAAATGTTATTTGTCACATGCACCGAATACAACAGGTGTAGACCTTACAGTGAAATGCTGACATACAAGCCCCTAACCAGCAATGCAGTTTTTTTTTAAGTACAAATTAAAATAAGAAATAAAAGGAACAAGTAATTAAAGAGTAGACGTTAAATAACAATAGCTAGACTATATACAGGGGGTACCGGTAACAAAGGGGACTTCCTCTGACACTGCCTGGTATAGAGGTCCTGGATGGCAGGAAGCTTGGCCCCATTGATGTACTGGGCTGTACGCACTACCCTCTGTAATGCCTTGCGGTCGGAGGTAGAGCAGTTTCCATACCAGGCCCGGATGCAACCATACATAATGCTCTCGATGGTGCAGCTGTAGAACCTTTTGAGGATCTGAGGACCCATGCTAAATCTTTTCAGTCTCCCGAGGGCGAATAGATTTTGTCGTGCCCTCTTGATGACTGTCTTGGTGTGCTTGGACCATGAAAGTTTGTTAGTGATGTGGACACCAAGGATCCTGAAGCTCTCAACCTGCTCCTCTACAGCCCCGTCGATGAGAATGGGGGGCGTGCTCGGTCTTCCTTTTCCTGTAGTCCACAATCATCTCCTTTGTCTTGATCACATTGAGGGAGAGGTTGTTTTCTTCGCACCATACGGCCAGGTCTCTGACCTCCTCCCTATGGGCTGTCTCGTCGTTGTTGGTGATCAGGCCTACCACTGTTGTGGCATCGGCAAACTTAATGATGGTGTTGGAGTGGTGCCTGGCCGTGCAGTCATGAGTGAACAGGAAGTACAGGAGGAGGCTGAGCACGCACCCCTGAATTGAGGATCAGTGTGGCAGATATGTTGTTACCTACCCTTAAAAAACATGAGCTGGCGCACACCCAGAAAGTAGTTTGTTTGGAGGTGCTGACTAACGGCGAATAAACTATAAACTATCAAAATAAAGAACATCAACATACATTATTTTTTTCATTCAATTTCACATAATAAAGATTTTTCATTTTGTCAAGTTCAGAAGTCAGAACCCTTCACCTGCTATGTAAAAGAGACAGAAGAATGCACAATGGTTAATGCTATTCTGGAATCCTTGGGACATCCCTACCCTAAACTCTTCATTAACCATTTTAAGTATGCCACATTATGTTTTTGTGCTGGTCGAGGGCAGTCAGGTCTGGAGTGAACCAAGGGCTATATCTGTTCTTAGTTCTACATTTTTTGAAAGGGGCATGCTTATTTAAGATAGTGAGGTGAGGAAAGCACTTTTAAAGAACAACCAAGCATCCTCTATTGATGGGATGAGGTCAAAATCCTTCCAGGATACCCGGGCCAGGTCGATTAGAAAGGCCTGCTCGCAGAAGTGTTTTAGGGAGCGTTTGGCAGTGATGAGGGGTGGTCTTTTGACCGCTGTTGATGATTAGCTACCGGAGAGAGAGACCAAATCAAGACGCTGGACAGAGTGGAATCAAGTATAGCAAAAAGGCAGTTTATTATGTAAAAGATATCTTGTCCCCTAATTAAGCCTGCTCGGACCTAGTCATATGGCTCAGAAGGAGGCAGCTGACAAGGATCCCTAAACAGAGTGTGCAACAGATTTTATACATAGAATATATTCACATAATTAGACATTACAATTTGTTGTACATCAAGAGTGGGCATATGACCTCCCTCCCTTGGTGGACCAGGCATGACTCTACCAGTCATTATCTCATACATTTACATTACATTTAAGTCATTTAGCAGACGCTCTTATCCAGAGCGACTTACAAATTGGTGAATTCACCTTCTGACATCCAGTGGAACAGCCACTTTACAATAGTGCATCTAAATCATTTAAGGGGGGGGGGGAGAAGGATTACTTATCCTATCCTAGGTATTCCTTGAAGAGGTGGGGTTTCAGGTGTCTCCGGAAGGTGGTGAATGACTCCGCTGTCCTGGCGTCGTGAGGGAGTTTGTTCCACCATTGGGGGGCCAGAGCAGCGAACAGTTTTGACTGGGCTGAGCGGGAACTGTACTTCCTCAATGGTAGGGAGGCGAGCAGGCCAGAGGTGGATGAACGCAGTGCCCTTGCTTGGGTGTAGGGCCTGATCAGAGCCTGGAGGTACTGCGGTGCCGTTCCCCTCACAGCTCCGTAGGCAAGCACCATGGTCTTGTAGCGGATGCGAGCTTCAACTGGAAGCCAGTGGAGAGAGCGGAGGAGCGGGGTGACGTGAGAGAACTTGGGAAGGTTGAACACCAGACGGGCTGCGGCGTTCTGGATGAGTTGTAGGGGTTTAATGGCACAGGCAGGGAGCCCAGCCAACAGCGAGTTGCAGTAATCCAGACGGGAGATGACAAGTGCCTGGATTAGGACCTGCGCCGCTTCCTGTGTGAGGCAGGGTCGTACTCTGGGATGTTGTAGAGCATGAACCTACAGGAACGGGCCACCGCCATGATGTTGGTTGAGAACGACAGGGTGTTGTCCAGGATCACGCCAAGGTTCTTAGCGCTCTGGGAGGAGGACACAATGGAGTTGTCAACCGTGATGGCGAGATCATGGAACGGGCAGTCCTTCCCCGGGAGGAAGAGCAGCTCCGTCTTGCCGAGGTTCAGCTTGAGGTGGTGATCCATCATCCACACTGATATGTCTGCCAGACATGCAGAGATGCGATTCGCCACCTGGTCATCAGAAGGGGGAAAGGAGAAGATTAATTGTGTGTCGTCTGCATAGCAATGATAGGAGAGACCATGTGAGGTTATGACAGAGCCAAGTGACTTGGTGTATAGCGAGAATAGGAGAGGGCCTAGAACAGAGCCCTGGGGGACACCAGTGGTGAGAGCGCGTGGCGAGGAGACAGATTCTCGCCACGCCACCTGGTAGGAGCGACCTGTCAGGTAGGACGCAATCCAAGCGTGGGCCGCGCCGGAGATGCCCAACTCGGAGAGGGTGGAGAGGAGGATCTGATGGTTCACAGTATCGAAGGCAGCCGATAGGTCTAGAACACATATGTCAGAGTCAAGGCCCGCGGGCCACATCCGGCCCGCGAGAAGGTTTTTTACGGCCCCTGGGATGATCTTGATTTATTATTAGAACCGGCCCGCAGACCGCAGCAAGCCGGCAGCCCGCAGATCTTTTACACGCACCAATACTACATTTCCCACAATGCAACGGTGACGCACCGAGCAGTAGGCTGCTTCATTTCAATATTTATTGGCACAGCAGTCGTCAGCATCACAGTAAAATTAACTTTCAGATACCCATCAAAAATGGCAAAACGGAAGGTGGACACTGAGAACCGGGGTTTCAAACAAGGTGGGAGTCGGAGTATATGTTCACGGAGGTAGCTGGAAAACCTGTGTGTCTTCTGTGTGGAGAAAGTGTGGCGGTACTGAAAGAGTATAATCTGAGACGACATTATGAAACGAAACACGCGGACAAAAACAAGAATATGGACATGGAACAAAGGCTACAAAAGGCAGAGGAATTAAAACGAGGCCTCAAATCTCGACAGGCTCTGTTCAAAAAAGCCAAATCACAAGGCCAGGCTGCTGTCAAGGCCAGTTTTATTTTGGCAGAAGAGATCGCTAAATCAGCCCGGCCATTTACGGAGGGGGATTTCATCAAAAACTGCATGATTAAAGTTTGTGACGAAGTTTGCCCAGAAAAAAGGCAACTCTTTTAAATGTGAGTCTGAGCAGAAACACCATTGCCGAGAGAGTAGACCAGTTGTCCATCAATCTAAAAGAGCAGCTTGTGAAAAAGGGAAAAGATTTCATTGCATATTCCTTGGCTGTGGATGAGAGCACCGACATTTCTGACATTGCCCAGTTGTCAATTTTCATCCGCGGAGTGGACTCCAGCCTAAGCGTGACAGAGGAGTTTTTGGCTTTACGTCCTATGCATGGGACAACTACGGGGCATGATTTGTATGAAGAGGTGTCAAGATGTGTAAATGAGATGGAGCTGCCTTGGGAAAAACTCGTGGGTTTGACAACCGACGGAGCACCTGCGATGTGTGGACACAGGAGCGGACTGGTGGCGAAGATACGGGAAAAGATGCAAGAGGAAAACGCGACAGGTGAGCTGACAGCTTATCATTGTATCATACACCAGGAAGCGTTGTGCGGTAAAGCCTTGAAAATGGAGCATCATCACGCGCACAGTTAACTTTATCAGAGCCAAAGGTTTGAATCACCGCCAGTTCAAGGCATTTCTGACGGAGTTAGAAACGGAGCATGGTGATTTGCCTTATCACACAGAGGTGCGATGGCTAAGCCAGGGAAAGGTGCTTCAAAGATGTTTCAAGCTTCGTGAGGAGATTTGTCTGTTCTTGGACAGCAAAGGGAAAGACACAACACAACTCCGAGACGAAATGTTTCTGTGTGAAATGGCTTTTCTGTGTGACATTACGAGTCATCTGAATGCAATGAACTTGCAGCTGCAGGGTCGGGATCATGTCATCTCTGATATGTACAGTACAATGAAGGCATTTAAAACCAAACTGACTCTGTGGGAGACGCAGATGCGGAAAGAAAATTTGAGCCACTTTCCCAGCTGCCAGACCATGAAAGAGAAGCTCTCTACCAGTGCGTTCCCGAGCGCACAGTTGGCTGATAAAATAGGTATGCTTGCCGCTGACTTTCGACGCCGATTTGCTGACTTTGAAGCACAAAAAAGCAGGTTGGAACTGCTCGGTAACCCATTTGCTGTTGACGTGGAAAGCTCACCACCAAACCTCCAAATGGAGTTGATTGACCTCCAATGCAATGATGCACTGAGGGCAAAATATGCGGCAGTGGGTGCTGCGGAGTTCGCCCGTTTCCTCCCCGACACAATGCCCCAGCTGCGCATCCAGGCTGCTCAAACGTTGTCTATGTTTGGCAGCACATACCTGTGTGAACAACTTTTTTCTTTGATGAACCTGAACAAAACATCACACAGAAGTCGACTTACTGCTGAACACCTCCACTCAATTCTGAGGATTTCCTCAGCTCAGAGCCTTACCCCGAACATTGATGAACTTGTGGAAAAGATGGGACACCACCAAGTATCACCCTCAACCTCAAACAAGTGAACATTACTGTGCAATCACATATTTAGAGTTTTTACTCAGTTCAAGTTTAAAAGTTAAAGTTTAATATTTGTTTTCACTGCATGTTACTTCTCCTTAAACAAAGTGTTGTTTTTGATTAATAGATTTTTGCACTTTATTTTATTGTATTTCAATCCAATTATATTTTAAAAATATTTCAGTTGAGTGGATGATAGAAAATTGCTATTATTGTTTTTTTCTTTGAAGTAAATTTAGCCCACTTTTGCTAAAATAGAAAATATAGGCTACTGATGGTGCCTTGAATACCGGTTTCTTTCATTTAATGTTCATGTTATGGGGATTTTTATATAAAGGAAATTTGTCTTTTGTGTCTGTTGAAAATTAAAGATTACTGACAGAGCCATAAGAAAATATTGCTTTATTTATCTGATCATATTGGAATATATTTGTTAGGTTTTCAGTAGGTTCAATTAGGTTCACTAGACTATATGCGTCATTTAAAAATTTTTCAATGAACATTCGAACAGTCCGGCCTCGGCTTGTAGCAAATTTTTTATTTGGCCCTCCGTCCATTTGACTTTGACACCCCTGGTCTAGAAGGATGAGAGCAGAGGAGAGAGAGTTAGCTTTAGCAGTGCGGAGCGCCTCCGTGATACAGAGAAGAGCAGTCTCAGTTGAATGACTAGTCTTGAAACCTGACTGATTTGGATCAAGAAGGTCATTCTGAGAGAGATAGTGGGAGAGCTGGCCAAGGACGGCACGTTCAAGAGTTTTGGAGAGAAAAGAAAGAAGGGATACTGGTCTGTAGTTGTTGACATCGGAGGGATCGAGTGTAGGTTTTTTCAGAAGGGGTGCAACTCTCGCTCTCTTGAAGACGGAAGGGACGTAGCCAGCGGTCAGGGATGAGTTGATGAGCGAGGTGAGGTAAGGGAGAAGGTCCCCGGAAATGGTCTGGAGAAGAGAGGAGGGGATAGGGTCAAGCGGGCAGGTTATTGGGCGGCCGGCCGTCACAAGAAGCGAGATTTCATCTGGAGAGAGAGGGGAGAAAGAGGTCAGAGCACAGGGTAGGGCAGTGTGAGCAGAACCAGCGGTGTCGTTTGACTTAGCAAACGAGGATCGGATGTCGTCGACCTTCTTTTCAAAATGGTTGACGAAGTCATCTGCAGAGAGGGAGGAGGGGGGGAGGGGGAGGAGGATTCAGGAGGGAGGAGAAGGTGGCAAAGAGCTTCCTAGGGTTAGAGGCAGATGCTTGGAATTTAGAGTGGTAGAAAGTGGCTTTAGCAGCAGAGACAGAGGAGGAAAATGTAGAGAGGAGGGAGTGAAAGGATGCCAGGTCCGCAGGGAGGCGAGTTTTCCTCCATTTCCGCTCGGCTGCCCGGAGCTCTGTTCTGTGAGCTCGCAATGAGTCATCGAGCCACGGAGCGGGAGGGGAGGACCGAGCCGGCCTGGAGGATAGGGGACATAGAGAGTCAAAGGATGCAGAAAGGGAAGAGAGGAGGGTTGAGGAGGCAGACTCAGGAGAAAGGTTGGAGAAGGTATGAGCAGAGGGAAGAGATGATAGGATGGAAGAGGAGAGAGTAGCGGGGGAGAGAGAGCGAAGGTTGGGACGGCGCGATACCATCCGAGTAGGGGCAGTGTGGGAAGTGTTGGATGAGAGCGAGAGGGAAAAGGATACAAGGTAGTGGTCGGAGACTTGGAGGGGAGTTGCAATGAGGTTAGTGGAAGAACAGCATCTAGTAAAGATGAGGTCGAGCGTATTGCCTGCCTTGTGAGTAGGGGGGAAGGTGAGAGGGTGAGGTCAAAAGAGGAGAGGAGTGGAAAGAAGGAGGCAGAGAGGAATGAGTCGAAGGTAGACGTGGGGAGGTTAAAGTCGCCCAGGACTGTGAGAGGTGAGCCGTCCTCAGGAAAGGAGCTTATCAAGGCATCAAGCTCATTGATGAACTCTCCGAGGGAACCTGGAGGGCGATAAATGATAAGGATGTTAAGCTTGAAAGGGCTGGTAACTGTGACAGCATGGAATTCAAAGGAGGCGATAGATAGATGGGTAAGGGGAGAGAGAGAATGACCACTTGGGAGAGATGAGGATCCCGGTGCCACCACCCCGCTGACCAGAAGCTCTCGGGTGTGCGAGAACACGTGGGCGGACGAAGAGAGAGCAGTAGGAGTAGCAGTGTTATCTGTGGTGATCCATGTTTCCGTCAGTGCCAGGAAGTCGAGGGACTGGAGGGAGGCATAGGCTGAGATGAACTCTGCCTTGTTGGCCGCAGATCGGCAGTTCCAGAGGCTACCGGAGACCAGGAACTCCACGTGGGTCGTGCGCGCTGGGACCACCAGATTAGGGTGGCCGCGGCCACGCGGTGTGGAGCGTTTGTATGGTCTGTGCAGAGAGGAGAGAACAGGGATAGATAGACACATAGTTGACAGGGTACAGAAGAGGCTACGCTAATGCAAAGGAGATTGGAATGACAAGTGGACTACACGTCTCGAATGTTCAGAAAGTTAAGCTTACGTAGCAAGAATCTTATAGACTAAAATGATTGAAATGATACAGTACTGCTGGAGTAGGCTAGCTGGTAGTGGCTGCGATGTAGCTATCCTAGAAAATCGCTCTAGGCTAAACAATTGACTTAGATACAAAGACGGCTATGTAGCTAGCTAGCTACGATCAAACAAAACAACCGTTGTACTGTAATAGTTACTACAGTGCTGCTATTCGGGGGCTAGCTGGCTAGCTACGTTAAGAGAACGACAATAGCTGGCCAGCTAACCTAGAAAATCGCTCTAGGCTACACAATTGTCTTAGATACAAAGACGGCTATGTAGCTAGCTAGCTACGATCAAACAAAACAAACCGTTGTACTGTAATAGTTACTACAGTGCTGCTATTCGGGGGCTAGCTGGCTAGCTACGTTGAAAGACCGACAATAGCTGGCCAGCTAACCTAGAAAATCGCTCTAGACTACACAATTGTCTTAGAAACAAAGACGGCTATGTAGCTGGCTAGCTACGATCAAACAAATCAAACCGTTGTACTGTAATGAAGTGAAATGAAAAATGTGATACTACCTGTGGAGCGACGCGGAATGTTGACCGGGTAGTTGGAGTTCAATTCGGTATAGGTTGGCTAGCTGTTGGCTAGCTAGCTAGCAGCATTTCCTACGTTAAGGACGACAAATAGCTGGCTAGCTAACCTCGGTAAATTAAGATAATCACTCTAAGTCTACACACTCTAAACTGCACAATTATCTTGGATACGAAGACAGCGAAGACAACTATGTAGCTAGCTGACACTACGCTAATCGAGTCGTTCAGTTGAGTGTAATAGTTTCTACAGTGCTAGTGGACAGTGGATGTTAGCTAGCTAGCTGCTGGGCAGATACGTTAGGACGACGAAATATGATAATATGCAATTGTCGTTGATACAAAGACGGCTATGTAGCTAGCTAAGAAGAAATTGCTAAGATAAGACAAATCAAACCGTTGTACTATAACGAAATGTAATGAAATGTAATGAAAAGTTATACTACCTCCGGACCGAAGTGTAGATGCGACCGCTCGCTCCAACCGGAACCGGAAACTCACAAGGGGGCATAACGTTACATGTACAATACTATCCCATTTTGGAAACATGACATGTACAATACTATCCCCTTTTGGAAACATTACATGGATAATACTATCCCCTTTTGGAAACATTACATGTACGTCCCCTCGTGGAGGGAAATTAATAGCTTAGAAGAACCTCCCCAACTCCTCTCATACGTGGAAGAACCCCCCCCCCCAACTCCTCTCAAAGGGGGAAGAACCCCCCCCCCAACACCTCTCAAAGGGGGAAGAACCACCCCCCACTACTCCTTTCATACTGGGAAGAACCCCCCCAACTCCTCTCATACTGGGAATACCGCCCCCCCTACTCCTTTCATACTTGGAAGAACCCCCTCCCCACTAATTCCTCTCATACTGGGAAGCCCCCCTCCCCTTCAGGCCTTAGGGGCATGTTTCATTTCAAATGTAGTGCCCGGATGGAGAAAATCCAGTAAGCGTTTTATAGCTACATCGTTAGGGTAAGTTAACCTAAAGTGGACACACTCCAATCAGTTTGAGACAATTGCCTGTAATCGATTATACACACATACAATTCATCATATTTTCATATATTCACAGAATCCATATACAATGTAAGAAATTCTTAGGTACTCACAACAACCATGCAACCCCCCCCCCCCCCCCCATCATCCCGCTCTCAATACCACCCCGTGATAACCTATGATGGGCAGTGAAGGAACCCCAAGATACAGTTATATCAAAGGTTATTATCCAAATGTCAATCATTTGATTAAGCATAGATCTCTGTGAGGAACTATAGATCTCTAGGAGGAACACAACTCTCATATCACAGTCACACAATGCGATTCCCAAACATACCTAGTCAATTAATTTTTTTTCAACAATATTTTAACCTGCAGGAATATTTCCACATTTCTTTGTGCACCATTTACCCAGGTTGTCAGGAGCGATCACCAAGTGAAGATTCACATCCCTGTCGCCAAATGTGGTGGTTAATTTCTTAAATATCAAATGAGGAGAGAAATTTATCACACAAGTCAGAGTTATTCTTAAACTACATCTTTAATCACTTAATAATGGAGCAGGTCAAGACAACACACAAACATAAAGTGAATCAATTGAGTCCTCTACGATAATGATGGCTGGTCGACGAATCACCCCCAGATGATTCGTTGAGAGCCACGATACAAAGGTCTTTTATAGCCAAGACACCCCTTTCAACCTACATGACGAACAACAGATGTATAGAACGGGTCACAAGATTAAGATTTGTATGAAAGATACTTATTATTCTCAGCAGACAATATCTGCTGTAAAAACAGTATTCTTTGTGTAGAGACCAGGGTCTGGCCCTGAGGTTCTCTCCCTGGTACCATATAGAACAGAAACATTAACTCATGCTCTGGAATGCGGTCTCTTTAGGTTTTATCACCCAAAAGATATTGTAAATCTCCGGTCAGTGTTTTCTCCCAGAGGCCCATCCTTAGGAGAACACACAGACACAATAGTTATAAGAACCCTCTATTCTGTTGCATAAAACAACCATTTGAGGCAATAAAAGTATTATAACATAATCTTGCAGTTTTGCACTCAGTGTCCACAGAAAGTTGACTAGTAACAACAACTGGGACCTAAAAGACACCCACCATGACACCCACTAAATCTGCCCAAGAGGAAAACAAAAGAAAAACCCACAAACTAAGAAACAAACCAAAACGGTGGTGCAACTAATGTTGTTGACTCACCACATCTATCAAGACAACTGGAGCACAGGGCCAGACACTCTTATTAAATAGAACCTGGAACAGCTCAGGTGAAACACCTTCCCACTAATGAGATGGACAAGACAGCACAGGTGTAACACATACTGACTAACGAGGTGACACCAATCACGAGATATACGTGCTAAAATCCAAACTTCAAAACATAAATGGAAAAACCAAAGACTGTAACACCGTAAGAGAATGCTTACAACCAACAGAAAACAACTTCCATTTCACATTATAATCAACTACAATGCTTCAACTTCACCAATATAAACATGGTGTCACCTGACTGTCAATAATTAAAAACAAGAAAAAAAATGTTTTTCCCCACAAGCTTCTAGAACTCTCGTCTTCCTAAAACTTACTAGCTTCTAGAACTCTCGTCCCCTTGGAACGAGCCCAAACATATCTCCAATACGGAAAATCAAAATAAATTGTGATCCATGGCAACTCACTGGCTAAATGCAGAACACAAAACTTTTTGACTGCCCACCCTTGAGACAATCAGCAACCAAGTTGTCCTTACCACGGACATGTCTGATTTCAAGAGGAAACTCCTGCAATATCTGTAGTTACTTTCCACCTCACTGCGGAGCTTCACTCTCTTTTCAGGGTTCACTCGAAAGGCATGTTGTTGGATCGAGGCCCAGTCCCCAATGTCATGCTCTTTTACATTTGAGTTGGCACATCTGAGAATGAACCCTGATATTCTAAAAGCAGGGCAACAATGTCAATATAATTTGTCCCCAAAAATTGTAAGTTAGTTGCATAAATAATCATGATTACTAAATATTATACATGAATTCTAAATATAAAATATCAACACCAAATGTACACCCCTTTGTTCATATGTATTGGCAATAATTCACTTAGGATATGCCCCATCCCCCTTTTTTCACCTAAAATGACATACCAAAATGTAACTGTCTGAAGCTCATGCCCTAAAGCAAGGATATGCATATTCGTGGTACTATTTGAAAGGAAATACTTTGAAAGTTGTGGAAATGTGAAAGGAATGTAGGAGAATATAACAGAAAGGATCTGGTTAAAGATAATACAAAGAAACAAACAACTGTTTTTGTCATTTTTTTTGTACCATCTTTGAAATGCAAGAGAAAGGCCATAATGTATTATTCCAGCCCAGGTGCAATTTAGATTTTGTCCACTAGATGGCAGCAGTGTATGTGCAACGTTTTAGACTGATCCAATGAACCATTGCATCTCTGTAAAAATGTATCAAGACTGCTAAAATGTGTCTAATGTTTTTTAATATGTTTTCATGTTCAAAATTATGCACTCTCTTCAAACAATAGCATGGTATTCTTTCACAGTAATCGCTACTGTAAATTGGACATTGCTGTTAGATTAACAATAATTTAAGCTTTCTGACAATATCAGATATATCCATGTCCTGGGAAATGTTCTTGTAACTTACAACCGTACACTAATTGCATTAGACTACGTTAGCTCAACCGTCTCATGGTTTGGTGCAGCATGGAATAATAAAACATGTATCTTTTGTCAGGCTGGATGTTTGAAATATGAGTAGGTGATTTGAGACATGCTTCTTCAGTAGTGGCAGGTAGCCTAGTGGTTAGAGCATTGGGCCAGTAACCGAAAGGTTGCTGGATCTGAATCCCGGAGCTGACAATGTAAAAATATGTCGTTCTGAGCAAGGCAGTTAACTTGCCGTGGACGTTGATTAAGGCAACCCCCAGCACCTCTCTGATTCAGAGGGGTTGGGTTAAATGTGGAAGATGCATTCAGTTGAACAACTAACTTCCTTGAAGACAATTAGCGTCACATTTTGTTAAGAAATACTGGAGTGATGTAAGATTGTTAATAAAATGGACTATTGGCCAATTTATTATTCTGCGTCCATGTGTATAGGCTGCAAGTACGTTGAAATTAAGTTTTAAAGTCATTGACAAAAATCACATAATTTCAACTAAAACCTAACGTATATTGGTCAACAACATTTTGCTATTTTGGTGGGATAGCCCCAATGTCAAAACACACTTTTAATGTGTCCAAACAATAACAAATATGCAGAAACAGTTTGTGATATATTGAAAACTTAAACATAACATGTACAATATAAACAAACACCTGCCACAATAATCATATTACATATTACACAAGCACCAGAAACACTGTTGTTTTGACGAGTAGCAATAAATCCCTGATTTCGATTAGGGGAAAATCAGGTTGTACGTGCTGTTGAAACTAACACAGCTAAAAAAAACAAATGAAAATGGGAGATATCTGTTACCTCACTGGTTAGAGGACAACCTGCAGAAGACAGTCAGCTACATTTTGGAGAAATGGAACACTTATTTGTCATCACTCATCAAACTAACAGCTCAAAAACCACACGGAATCTGCGAATAATGTGTACATCACTGGTTAGAAGACAACTTGTAGAAAACAGCTAGCTACATATTGATTCAAGTGGGTCGCCAACGTGGTAAGTGCAACACAACTCTTTTTTTGTTAGTCACTTTTTCTTAGACCACATAAATAGTACTCTTCCATTTCAGAGCCTGGATTTTTCCCGAGGCTAATATCCATATCACGCTGAAATCAATTGAACAGGGGGCAAACGTTTAGGGTTCTACATTATGACTTCATTAAAATACTCCTACTACAATGTTAAAACATTCTACATTTTGAGATTTTATTTAATTGATATCGTGAAACAACTCCTTCATGTATGTTTTTTCTGATGTTTGATCAGAGATCTTTTGCTAGAGTATCTCTTGTCACATTGATCACAGCTATAAGGTTTCTCTCCTGTGTGTGTTCTCTGGTGTATAGTCAGACTGCTAGAAGTAACAAAACTCTTCCCACATTGATCACAGCTATAAGGTTTATCTCCTGTGTGTGTTCTCTGGTGTGATATCAGGCTGAATGACTGACTAAAAGTCTTCCCACATTGTTTACAGTTATAAGGTTTCTCTCCTGTGTGTGTTCTCTGGTGTTTAGTCAGACTGCTAGAAGTAACAAAACTCTTCCCACATTGATCACATCTATAAGGTTTCTCTCCTGTGTGTGTTCTCTGGTGTGATTCTAAACATCCTGAAGAAACAAAACTCTTTCCACAGTCAGAGCAGCTAAAAAGTTTCTCTCCTGTGTGTGTTCTCTGGTGTTTAGTTAGACTGCTACATGTAAGATATCTCTTCCCACATTGATCACAGCTATAAGGTTTCTCTCCTGTGTGGATTCTTTGATGAATTGTAATGCCTGCTGAGGAGGTGAATCTCTTCCCACAGTCAGAGCAGCAGTGAGATTTTTTCCCTGTGGGTCTCTGCTGGTGCTTCTTGAGGAGTTCAGATCTGGAGAGACCTTTCTCTGCCTCGTCAGCATCTTGAGGTTGTTGAGGCTCCCCAGAGGATCCAAGATAGTCACGTCTCTTTCCTGTGTGAACAGAGTCAGGCAGATGGTTAAAGGCCCACAACAGCGGAAATCCATAGTAAAAGGTAATGCCAACAGCATAGCCATGTTATACAACAATTGACATCTGTAATGAATGTTAAAATTATCTGACAATTGTTTTAAGACAGTCAAGTGAGAAAGTTCTAGTTTTTCTTGTTTTCACATTAGTAGTAACATCGATGATTGTAGGCTAGAAATAAGTTATTCAAGTTGTTGAAATCCTAAGCACTGTGCCAGACGACTTTTGGTCTCCAATATCGGCCCCTTTCTGTGTTTCCTAAAATTGCAGCATGAGGGCGATGCGCACATAATTTGATTGCAGAAACACCTCCCTCCTGATGAGGAAACTGCTACTTATGGATGTAGTATATCTGCCTGGAGCAAAAATGGTGAGCGAAGATTGTAGTTTTTCACAATGTATTCTGAATATTACAGCGCACTATCAGCGCAAGGTCAGGAGTGCTACTCAAGAAAACACACATTAAGCTCTGTGTCTATTTACTAATTCACTCATAAGCTTTTAAGTCCCCTGATCTGGAAAATCTCTTTTCGCATTGGAAGCGGTGGTATGGCTTTTCTCCTGTGTGTGTCCTCTCATGGCGTTTTAGGTTCCCTAACCAGTGAAAACTCTTTTCACAATGGGAGCTGTGGTGTTGTCTCGCTGGTTTGGGTGTCTCTGGGTCTGATTTCCCTGAAGGACTCTTCCTGCTGTCATAGTGAGAGTCTGGTCTCTCTCCTGACAAAGACAAACAGTATCTAGTTAAACAGAGACCTGAATTAAACCTCCACATGATAAAACTCTCTTCCTATGAGTTGTAATCTAGACTATATCCCTCAATAAAAGAGCAGAACTGGTCATCACAGAAAAAAAAAAAGAAAAAAAGTTTGGACATGTAAGAGTATAGCTTCCGTCCCCTCGCCCGACCCGGGCTCGAACCAGGGACCCTCTGCACACATCAGCAACATTCACCCATGAAGCATCGTTACCCATCGCTCCACAAAAGCCGCGGCCCTTTCAGAGCAAGGGGAACCAGTACTTCAAGGTCTCAGAGCAAGTGACGTCACCGCTTTTCAAACAGTCTTGAAGGAGTTCCCACATATGCTGAGCACTCGTTGGCTGCTTTTCCTTCACTCTGCGGTCCAATTCATCCCAAACCATCTCAATTGAGTTGAGGTTGGGTGATTGTGGAGGCCAGGTCATCTGATGCAGCACTCCGTCACTCTAATTTTTGGTCAAATAGCCGTTACACAGCCTGGAGATGTGTTGGGTCATTGTCCTGTTGAAAAACAAATGATAGTCCCACTAAGCACAACCAGATGGGATGGCGTATCGCTTCAAAATCAAATCAAATTTTATTTGTCACATACAGTGGGGCAAAAAAGTATTTAGTCAGCCACCAATTGTGAAGGTTCTCCCACTTAAAAAGATGAGAGGCCTGTAATTTTGATCATAGGTACACTTCAACTATGACTGACAAAATGAGAGAGAAAAAATCCAGAAAATCATATTGTAGGATTTTTAATGAATTTATTTGCAAATTGTGGTGGAAAATAAGTATTTGGTCACATACAAACAAGCAAGATTTCTGGCTCTCACAGACATGTAATTTATTTTTTGAGAGGCTCCTCTGTCCTCCACTCGTTACCTGTATTAATGGCACCTGTTTGAACTTGTTATCAGTATAAAAGACACCTGTCCACAACCTCAAACAGTCATACTCCAAACTCCACTATGGCCAAGACCAAAGAGCAGTCAAAGGACACCAGAAACAAAATTGTAGACCTGCACCAGGCTGGGAATTCTGAATCTGAAATAGGTAAGCAGCTTGGTTTGAAGAAATCAACTGTGGGAGCAATTATTAGGAAATGGAAGACATACAAGACCACTGATAATCTCCCTCGATCTGGGGCTCCACGCAAGATCTCACCCCGTGGGGTCAAAGTGATCACAAGAACGGTGAGCAAAAATCCCAGAACCACACGGGGGACCAAGTGAATGACCTGCAGAGAGCTGGGACCAAAGTAGCAAAGCATACCATCAGCAAGGGCATTGAAGATGAAACGTGGCTGGGTCTTTCAACATGACAATGATCCCAAACACACCGCCCGGGCAACGAAGGAGTGGCTTCGTAAGAAGCATTTCAAGTTCCTGGAGTGGCCTAGCCAGTCTCCAGATCTCAACCCCATAGAAAATCTTTGGAGGGAGTTGAAAGTCCGTGTTGCCCAGCAACAGCCCCAAAACATTACTGCTCTAGAGGAGATCTGCATGGAGGAATGGGCCAAAATACCAGCAACAGTGAGTGAAAACCTTGTGAAGACTTACAGAAAACGTTTGACCTCTGTCATTGCCAACAATGGGTATATAACAAAGTATTGAGATAAACTTTTGTTATTGACCAAATACTTATTTTCCACCATAATATGCAAATAAATTCATTAAAATTCCTACAATGTGATTTTCTGGAATTTTTTTCTCATTTTGTCTGTCATAGTTGAAGTGTACCTATGATGGAAATTACAGGCCTCTCTCTTCTTTTTAAGTGGGAGAACTTGCACAATTGGTGGCTGACTAAATACTTTTTTGCCCCACTGTACACATGGTTAGCAGATGTTAATGCGAGTGTAGCGAAATGCTTCAGAATGCTGTGGTAGCCAGACAGGAGTGTGCTTTTCCAAATCATGTCCAATCAACTGAATTTACCACAGGTGGACTTCAATCAAGTTGTAGAAACATCTCAAGGATGATTAATGGAAACAGGATGCACCTGGACTCAATTTTGAGTCTCATAGCAAAGGGTATGAATACTTATGTAAATAAGGTATTTGATTTTTCTTTATAATAAATGTGATTTTTTTTCTAAAAACCTATTTTCCCTTTGTCATTATGGGGTATTGTGTGTAGATTGATGAGGATTTGTATTTATTTAATCCATTGTAGAATAAGGCTGTAACATAACAAAATGTGGAAAGACTTTAGTGACATAAATGAGGGGTTAAAAACATTTTTTTTTATTCTCTCTCAGAGGACAGACACTTCAGAACAAACTTCCTTTAGATTTTTTGGGGGAAACAATGTTACTGTGGTTACTGTTGTTCCATGTGAATGTTATCCAATGTGTTACTATATTTACTGTTGTTGCATGTTGTGAGTGTTATCCAATGTGTTACTATGGTTACTGTTGTTCCATGTTGTGAATGTTATCTAATGTGTTACTATAGTTACTCATGTTGTGAGTGTTATCCAATGTGTTACTATGGTTACTGTTGTTCCATGTTGTGAATGTTATCTAATGTGTTACTATGGGTTACAGCAGTATGGACTAATAATTGTGTCTTACAATTCAAAATCAGAAAGACAAATTATCCTTGGAGGGTGTTTCTACAGGACTATACTGGGGAAGCCCTTCATGTCGGAGGGTGTTTCTACAGTACTACACTGGGGAAGCCCTTCATGTTGGAGGGTGTTTCTACAGTACTATACTGGGGAAGCACTTCATGTTGGAGGGTGTTTCTACAGTACTACACTGGGGAAGCCCTTCATGTTGGAGGGTGTTTCTACAGTACTACACTTTTTCTAAAGAGACTCACATATCTTCACCACACAACCCTCCCCTTCTTCTTGTCTCAACATTTTAAATTATACTCAAGAGACATTATCTTCACACCAATTTGAGATGCTTGTCACTGACAGCCGCAACTCAGTAATCAACGAGGCCTATTGCCACACACACTACCCAAATAGGCATAAGCCTACAAGCTTGTGATTTGAAACCATACACAGCTATTTTTTTAAAGAAGCTAATGATCCCTGATTCCTCTGTGGCAACATCACGCTTTCTGGGAAAGGATTTTCTTTCTTTCTGTATAGACAGGAGTTATTATATAATTTGGGCAAATTTATCTCAATTTATTTACCTGTTGGACCCACCCACTAGGCCATTTCTCTACGGTTCTATTGGAGACCCACCACTGTGTCATTTCTCTCCTGTTCTATTGGACCCACCACTGTCATTTCTCTCCTGTTCTATTGGACCCATCACTGTGCCATTTCTCTCCTGTTCTATTGGACCCACCACTATGCAATTTCTCTCCTGTTCTATTGGACCCATCACTGTGCCATTTCTCTCCTGTTCTATTGGACCCATCACTGTGTCATTTCTCTCCTGTTCTATTGGTTTTCATATCAACTTTATTTCGTTGTCCAGAAGCCAAAGGCACAATCCTAGTTGGTGCAGCTTTAGACTCCCCCTCTTTCTAAGTTCCTAAAAGAGATTTTCATCTGTCAGATATGAACCTCTACCAGGTGGACTGTATAGAACGGTGTGTTCATCTCTGTCAGATATGAACCTCTACCAGGTGGACTGTATAGAACGGTGTGTTCATGTCTGTGTATTACAATGGATGACAATAATAAGAAGTATACCCAAAGAAAGGGGAGGCGGGAGCTAGAGAATCCGCAGTGCCGCTTTGTGGACAATGACTCCCCTTGTTTGGGTGTAGAGACATCTTGTTAGTATATCCATAATCTTTGGTGTAGCCAACCCAACTCTCACATGGCACTATTGGGGAGTACGGTGTTCCGTAAAACCTCACTACACGCTGTGCCCCCCAGTCTGTGGTCAGCAGATAGACCCTTCTTAAATATATACGTTAAGTCACTTTTTGGAAACAGAATGGAAAAAACAAGGGGTAGCTTGCTCTCTGCGCCGTCTGATTCTAGACATATCGGTCCTCATCCTAGGGCCCTTCATTGAAGAGGTATTGACGAGCCAACTCCGAATATCCAAAGTTAAATACCGATTTAAGGCGGTACTTACTGGTGTTAATCAGATATCCTATCTCCTCTTCTTCATCTTTCAATGTGACAGTAATCTCCCCTTCCTTCTTCACTCCAAAAACTGCATCCTCCTCTTCTTTTACTGTAACATCCTCCTCTTTCACTCTAAACGAGTCTTTCTCTTCTTCTTTCACTGTAACAGCCTCACCCTCTACTTGTTTTTGTATTTTGACATCCTCTTCCTCCTCTTTCACGACAACGTTCAGCCACAGACCCTCTTCCTCCGTCCAGCAGACTTCCTCTTCTTTAACAGGAGGGGAGAAGTTTAGGGAGCTCATGTTCGGAGATGTTAGCTAGCTCGCTATCATTAGTGACCATGCTAGTGCTAACTTACACAGCCAGCTGCTATAGCTGACTAATAAAAAATTACGTAATATTAAATGAAATAGGTTAACAAGTCGATACGACAGAAGTGTGTCTAAAACATATTAGCTAATATACGCCGAAAGCGTATAAACAGATGGAATCTTTCGGCTATGTTGGCTAGCAAGCTACCGAGGTGGTTGAAGAGCTGTTTATGAAGAACCGTCCCCAAGATTATACGTCACGCTAGCAGCATCGCATGAAAGACACATATCGCCGTCTGCTGACTGGAGTGGGAAACGCAGTTGAGGATCATATTTTATTTTACATTTACATTTAACATTTAAGTCATTTAGCAGACGCTCTTATCCAGAGCGACTTATTTTCAGACAAAGATGATTTTAAATCAGTTTAATTAATACCATTATATTGAGACATACAAAGACAGGAATGTGTTGATTGATTAGTGCGAATAAAACATGTTTACCACAGCATATTTAAGGCAGTTTCATTAAGCCAAATTAGCAGCTTGCTGCTGTAGATCTATTCTAATCCTATAAGGTGTAACAATACCTCATACAGATGTATATAATGAACAGACTAGGTATATACTGCTCCGATATGGTGTAACAATACATCATGAAGATGTATATAATGAACAGACTAGGTCTATACTGCTCCTACATGGTGTAACAACACATCATGTAGATGTATATAATGAACAGACTAGGTATATACTGCTCCTACATGGTGTAACAAAACACCATGTAGATGTATATAATGAACAGACTTGGTCTGGTGTGGGGCTTTAAGGCGATGCTGTTAGTGTGACGTCTAATCTACTGGACGGAACGCTTCTTTCAACAACTGCAACAGTTAGTCATTCACCTCAGTAGCTTACTAGACAAAATAGCCGTACCAATTAAGCTCTTTTGACGCTTTAGTGTATATTAGCCACTGTGTTTTAAACCCACTTATGTCGTCTTGTTAGTTATCCGTTTTAATGGAATATTTACGGTGTTGTTATTAGTCATCTAGCGGGCTTGTTAAGTTAGCATTAGCCTAGCTAGCTAACATCTCCGACCATGAGCTCTCTAAGTTACTCTCCTCCTGCTAAAGAAGATGAGGTCTGTTGGACGGAGAAAAGAGGGAATGTGGCTGAACGTTCTCGTGAAAGAGGCAGAGGAGGATGTCACAATACAAAAACAAGTAGAGGGTGAGGCTGTTATAGTGAAAGAAGAAGAGAAAGACGTTTCAGTTAAACAAGAGGAAGACGCGTTCAGAGTGAAAGAGGAGGATGTTACTGTTAAAGAAGAGGAAGAGAAAGAGGAGCAGGGGGAGATGAGTCACATTGGAAGAAGACGAGGATGAAACTGGATATCTGGGCTCGGTTTCCCAATGGCATGTTAAGGCATCCAATGGTTCTAACGATAAACGGGCCCTGATTAACACTAGTAAGTACTGTCTTAAAAACAGAGGCACAAACTCTGCCGTTTTTAAACTGATGTGTGGTGTTACAGGGGAAATATGCAATAGCCATTGATTTGATTTATAGCCATTGATTCTTGAAGAATATAACACAGCTTAGTTCAACTCTTTACCCCATCAGAACCCCAAATAGGCTTTTTTTACTCCAATGTTTAGAAACAATTTAAATGATAAACAAACACTGTAAACACTCAACATGGTTAAAACTATGTTGAAGTCATGGATGGTCAGTCCTTGCATCCATAGGTACGTCTATGAATTTGGGAGTAGTTACATTTCTCCAGCCCCATCATCATCTTATTACCAAAACAGTGGTGGAATGACAGCTTTGTTATTGTATGAACTGCAGATTGGTTGATAGATGTGCGGCTATTTTATAGGGGTAAACTAGGATTTAAATAGCAAAAAATTGTCAGCCCTGAGACTTGGTTGAGGAATGGGGACTGGAGAAATGTAACCACTCTCAAATTCATAGAGAAAGCTATTGTAGCAACCGTAACTCAAAACCTAGCGACCGCGTTAAGAAGTTCAGACATCTTGGCGTAACAGTTATAAGGTGTTGGCTTGACAGTTGCTGGACCCAAGTTTCAGTCCAGCTCAGAGCTACCCCTTGAATTGCCTTCACTATAAATACAAGGGCTGGCCATCCATAAGGTCAAAATTATCATTTTAACCAGGTTTTGAGGCTATACAGTGTAAAAAAAGCAAACAGTGGTGTTATACATGCATATGTTTTGGTTTCTGGTGGGGTAATACATTTGAAACATTTGAGGCATATAAAAGTTCTCTTCTTCAAGAATCAATGGGTATGTAGTAATTGGGTCTTTCTATAACTGCCAGTGTAGATTTCCTGTGGGGGTAAAATTGTTAGAGCTGTTTATAAGTCATTAGCAGTGTTAGAATACTCATACTAACCGTACTATTTGTGACGGGAATTGAGTATATAGTATGCTTTTTGGTCATAGTATGATGTAGGTCGTGTGCCATAAGTTCCCGGATGTCGTACTAAATTCGCCACAATGACGTATTTAGGGCCCACAATGCAATTCTTCCATAAATGGACGTAGCTTCACATAGTTTTCAGATTTCAAGAAAATGACGGAAAATATGAGGTCCAACGAGAGCCTATACAAATTCATCGCTTAACTAATTATGACAAATGTTAAGAAAAGGTTGAGCAATGTAATAAAGTAATAACTTTTCAAATAAGTTACCTTACACGCTATTTTGTCTGACAATTTGTTAGCATGTTATTACAGCATTATGTACCGGTATGTTAACTAGCCACCTAACGTTAGTTGGCTACTTAATCATCAAACTTGCCAGTATATTAACTATATTCTATCTAACTAACTACCCAACGTTTATTGACTTGATTATTCCCGTCATTCTTCGCTAAATGGTATAGTCGTTGTGCGTTCTCAATGGACATTCGGGTGCTTTCATAAATTCGCTCTGGCTAACCACTCCGATTTCAGAGTACTCGTCTGAGTACCAGAGAGCAGAATAATGAATTTACTAGCTCAACACCCGTTGAATATGTCCATGTGTCAGTAAACGTAGGCAAAAAGGAGCAAAGAAATGTTTTCCAGCAGTACAGTTACCAACGCTCTGGCTAACATAAAAACTGCCTAACCAGCTCTGCTTGGGCGAGTAAAATGGTCAGAGTCTCGATTGTGTCTGGAAGTAGTAGCAAGCTAAGGTCAGAACGGTCAAATCAACCTAACTCCTCGGCCGAAGTGGCCAGTGGCTCCGAGAGAGAAACGTGATGAATGTACAGACAATCTGACAACGGTCTGAATTTATGAAGCACTCTGGTATTCAAGATTGAATTTAAAAACACCCCCGAAGTCGTAAAATGTCGAACTAGTAATGTGTTATGCTAACGAGCTCGCAAGAGGTTGCATAGCAACAGCATAAACTTCAGGCAGACCGGAGAAGAGCGCTCAACTGAAAGGATACGGTTCGGTTACAGTATACTACAATTAACTAATAGTATGTAGTATATAGTTACAGTATACTACAATTAACTAATAGTATGTAGTATACACTCATTAAGTATATAGTTACAGTATACTAGGCCAATGAAATCCGTGCCTGGTTGGAAATCCCACATTCCACAGGTGATGAGCGTCAGGCTCAGAATCATTCCTTCAATTATCCCGCTCTTCACCTCGGTGTGAACAGAAACAATTCATACTACTAAAACAAACAATTGGAACATGAGACGGACTTAAGTTGCTCCAACTAAATTGACCCTTGGTGGTAGAGCGTGATCAACCCCTGGACTTTGTGTGGTTCTCATAGTTTCCTTAATCACAAACAATATCCTGGCTTTAGCAATGAGTAAGATGGCTAAAAATGAGACCTAGACAATGAAAGTTAAGACCTAGGTAAAGTTGGATTTATATTCACTCATTCAGACATTGGCCAATATAATTACATTTGTAAAAATCAATAACTAATTCATTGATTGTCACAAATATTAAACTAGGTATGATTTATTATATAAATGTCTAGCATACTTTTACAAGCTATGTTTTGAATAAAAATTCCAGTTTTTATTTTATAGAAATACATAATCTATAAAATGCCATTTAAAAACGGTATAAATAAATAACTAATTCACCATTTGTTACAGAAAATTAATAATTAAAAGTTAATTTGTGGAATTTCTTTCCTTAATGCGTTTGAGCCAATCAGTTGTCTTGTGACAAGGTAGGGTTTTCTCACTTTCTAGTAGGCTTATATTGAAGATATGGCAAATAGGAGTGGCAATGTCGTCTGCTATTATCCTCAGTAATTTTCCATCCAAGTTGTCAGACCGCGGTGGCCTGAAAAAGAAATGTAGAACCTCACACTCTAGGAGCTCAGATGCAATAATTTAATAACCTGATACCAATGTTTTCACAGACAAGCTGTCTTCATCAAGGTATAATGACAAACACTGCGTGTAACTGGTTTGTGTCAAAGGACACACACAGGTGTCTGTAATTATGTCCGAATGTGGCCTGATATCATTGGTTAATTTACAGTTATAAGTAGAACGTGTAAAAACATAAATGGGTAGCATACGGTCAGAAATACAATTTGGCTACATAGACCTACAAACATTTACAATGAATAGCAATATTACAATAATGGCTATGTTGAGACCGACGAGAGCAAGGCTCTTTAAATTAAATATCCAGGCAACCTCTTGTTTTAACAATAATTTGTCGTGGTCACCCCCTCTCTTAGGGAGGGTGATGTGTTCGATGCCGATATAATGTAGGAACGAAATCAAGGGGTTCGCTTCCAAAATGTTATAAGATAAATAACTGCCTTAGTGGTGCATGTGATAACACCTTTGATTGGGATCTGTTTCCCTGTTTGGGGGTGTTTTTGGAGGATCTATATTTGTAAGTGCCATTGCATTGAGCGCAGCCATTACACTTGTAGTTTCCATCCGGGAGAGGCGCAAATAGACGTTGTGCAGGAGTATTTTGAGGTGGTATATGAGAGTTTACCAATCAATCTCTGAGATTTCTGCTCCATGAGAATACGACCAAGGGAGGGTCTGGAAACACGTTACCGATACTGTCATCGTATCTTATGTGCCAATGTTTGTGAACGATTCCCTTCATTTGTTCACAGCACTTTGAATAGCGGGTAGTTTTTGCGAAACTATGCTTGAAAGAGATAATTTATTGATTTTTGTACCCCCTCTCCTCTGTCGAAATCGTTTGCAAATTCTTTTGATTCAAGTGTGAGACTCTCCTTTAGTGTTTGTTATTAGGTCTATGTTATTGTTAGGGGAAGTTATGGGTCCTACAGTAGGTCTATGTTATTGTTAGGATCTTCCAGTAGTTATCGATGTTACTACTAATGTGAAAACGAGACAAAATATTACTTTTGTTGCTCAATTGACAATTAAGACAATTGTAAAATAATTTAACAGGCGTCAATTGTTGTACAACTTCATGGGTACGCTCTGGGCATCACCTTTTACCTCAAATAAACAGTGGATTTCTGCTGTTGTGGGACTTTAACCGTCTGACTTTGTCGTTCACACAGGAGAGAGATGTGACTATCTTGGGTCCTCTGGGGAGCCTCTTCAACCTCATGATGCTGAAGAGGCAGAGAAGAGTTTCTCCAGATCAGAACACCCCAAGAAACACCAGCAGAGATCCACATTGAAGAATCCTTACGGCTGCTCTGACTGTGAGAAGAACTGCAAATCTAAATCAGAACTTAAAATCCACCAGAGAATCCACACAGGAGAAAAACCGTAACACTGCTCTCATTGTGGAATGAGTTTCTCTAGATCATATTCATTGAAAACACACCTGCTAATTCACACAGGAGAGAAATCTTATAGCTGTACTCAATGTGGGAAGAGTTTTATTTAGGCAAGCTGCCTGAAAGTACACCTAAGAACGCACACAGGAGAGAAATCTTAACACTGCTCTGACTGCGAAAAGATTTTGGTTGGCTTAAGTGATTTAAAGAAACCCAGCCTAAAACCCCAAACAGCAAGCAATGCAGGTGTAGAAGCACGGTGGCTAGGAAAAACTCCCTAGAAAAGCCAAAACCTAGGAAGAAACCTAGAGAGGAACCAGGCTATGTGGGGTGGCCAGTCCTCTTCTGGCTGTGCCAGGTGGAGATTATAACAGAACATGGCCAAGATGTTCAAATGTTCATAAATGACCAGCATGGTCAAATAATAATAATCACAGGCAGAACAGTTGAAACTGGAGCAACAGCACGGCCAGGTGGACTGGCGACAGCAAGGAGTCATGTCAGGTAGTCCTGAGGCATGGTCCTAGGGCTCAGGTCCTCCGAGAGAGAGAGAGAGAGAGAGAGAGAGAGAGAGAAAGAAAGAGAGAGAGAATTAGAGAGGGAATACTTAAATTCACACAGGACACCGGATAGGGCAGGAGAAGTACTCCAGATATAACAAACTGACCCTAGCCCCCCGACACATAAACTACTGCAGCATAAATACTGGAGGCTGAGACAGGAGGGGTCAGTAGACACTGTGGCCCCATCCGAGGACACCCCCGGACAGGGCCAAACAGGAAGGATATAATCCCACCCACTTTGCCAAAGCACAGCCCCCACACCACTAGAGGGATATCTTTAACCACCAATTTACCATCCTGAGACAAGGCAGAGTATAGCCCACAAAGCTCTCCGCCATGGCACAACCCAAGGGGGGAGGGGGGGGGGGGGACGGGCGACAACCCAGACAGGATCACCATATAGGTTAATAATGTCAAAATGTCTGTAGTGGCTTCCTTTCGTCCTTACCATAGCCACTGCCCAAGCCTGAAGCGGGGTTGTTTGGTAGGCATACAGTCCACACTCAAGGTTTCTAAACGGCCAAACATGCATTGACATCCAGGGATATGGTGCAACAAAAATGTTTATTCTTCTTATATCTAACAAATAAATGATTCACCAATCAACTTAAAGCATAGAATACTTGATATGGAAAACACATATTATGACCTGTCTGTATGGTCAAAAAACTATTCCGCTCCCGCATCTAGCAAGGACTCCCTCCCCCGAAGGCCCAACTTCCTGCCTTTATCCTAACACACTTACCACAATACAATGAATAGGCAAGAGGGGGGGGGGGCAAAAACGGAGTTACACTAACAAATTAACATATCTCAAATCGGGTAAATATAAATCATAAAAGGTACATACCTAATATTTCATCATGTACATTAATATTTAATATATTTACACAAATATACATGGAGCTCCGTATGTTCACTCTTTTATACAAATATGTCCAAATCGGCTCTAACAATGTCGAATGTTTTAACATTGTAGTAGGAGTATTTTTATGAATATCACAATGTAGTAGAACCCTAAACGTTTGCCCCCTGTTCTATTGATTTCAACATGATATGGATATTAGCCTCAGGGGGAAAATCCAGGCTCTGAATTGAAAGAGTACTATTTATGTGATTTAACAAAAAGTGACAAAAAATAAAGAGTTGTGTTACACTTACCACGTTGGCAACCTACTTGAATCAAAATGCAACACTTCAAAATGTAGCGATCTGTTTTCTACAAAGGTTCCTCTAACCAGTGATGTTTACATAGTGATGTTTACATTATTCCCAGATTTCGTGTGGTTTTTGAGCTGTTAGTTTAACAGTACCTACAACCTCATCTCCCCCCTTTTCGCTCAATTGATTTCAACGTGATATCGATGAGTGATGACAAATAAGTGTTCCGTTCCTTTGTTTAGCCAACCCTACATTTAAATGCATCACTCCAAATGCGTGCTAACGACTGTCTTCTGCAGGTTGTCCTCTCATCAGTCGAGGTAAAAGATATCTCACATTTCCATGTGTTTTTTTTAGTTGTGTTAGTTTCAACAGCACGTACAACCTGATTTCCCCCCTAATCGATATCAGTGATTTATTTCTACTTGTCAAAACAACAGCATTTTTGGTGGTTATGCATTTTATAAGGAGCTTGTTTAAACAAATACAAGTAATATGATAAATAGTACATTTTATGTTTAGGTTTTCAATTCATCACAAACTGTTTCTGTATGTTGGTTTCTGCAATATTCAATGATTACATTTCTCTAAAACAGGTTATAGGCTACATGTGCACCACCAAGTCAGAACAGTAGGTGAAATTAAGAGGGGAAAATAGACAGAATTATTATGGTGAGAAACATGGGCTACTAATAGCTTACTACAAAAGATTCACTTAGTATTACTTTCTTAGCTACAGTATACATATCTCCCTGGCATATTACATAACTTATGCAGCAGCATGCAAGATATTTTTGGATTCACTGTGTTGTTCTCTGCTCACTTGAACAGGAAGTTGTCCTTCGTGGGCAAATGTTGTCATCAACATCTGTCATTTTCTGGATTTATGGTGATTTCAAGACAACTGGGAACTTGGGGTTAAAAAACAAGGTTGGATCCTGATGATGTCAGTGATCTTCAGTTTGTAGCTCTAGAAAGAGGCCCGAGTTCCGGATGTACAATTCCGAGTTGGATGACTGTTCAAAACGTATTTTCCCAGTCAGAACTTGTTTTTTCCCCGAGTTCCCAGTTGTCTTGAACTCACTGAAGTCAAGTTTTCATAGTTCCGAGTTAACAGTTGTTTTGAGTGTGGCACAAATACTGCTTCATTGACAATTCATTCAAATTGGGTTTGATTCACACCCTGCCAGTGTGCCTGGAGGACATTGGGTTTGATTCAGACCCTGCCAGTGTACCAGGTGGACATTGGGTTTGATTCAGACCCTGCCAGCATGGGCAGAAATGTATTCCAAGGTCAGTAACTTATAACCACAGAACCACACCTAGACCTTTCATGCATGACTAAAAATACCTAAGTATTAGATTTACTGCCATGGTCTAGTATATCACCGTGTATGTCACCGTCTCAGAGACCATTCACAATGCTGGATGAGGTACGAGTAAATCATTACATATTATTTCCTAACCATTCACAATGCTGGCTGAGGTACGAGTAAAACATGACATATTATAGACCTACAAGGTGTTTGCCTACGGAGCAGAAAGGTGAACTGCCACTCTCTACCTTCAGGCTCAAATCCAACGCCCCGACCGAGTAGTTTATAGTTTGGGTTCTGACGAGGTACGACAGTTGAACTAAACTCATGAGACAAGTTATATTCTTCAATAATCAATGGGTACATATAATGAATTTATGAGTGGAAAAAAATGATGTAGCAACTGTGGATCACCAATTCATAATTGTTTTTGTTTTTTTAGGCGGTGCAGCCAGCGTGTGACGTATAATCTAGTGGACGGGACACTTCAACAATAACAGCTCGTCCGACACCTCAGCAGCTAGTGAACCAATATAGCCGAACGATTCAAGCTCTTTAGACTGTTTTGGTTGACATTAGTCACCGTGTTTTAAGCCCACTTCTTTCGTATCTACCAGTTGCCCCATTTGATTTAATATTTACGTTGTTGTTGGTAGTCAGCTACATCAGCTGTCTCGTTAATTTAGCACTAGCCGCTAATTCAGGCTAGCTAGCATCCCGACCATGAGCTTCCTAAACTACTCACTCGTTAAAGAAGAGGAGGTCTGCTGGACGGAGAAAGAAGCTCTGGGGCTGAACATTGTCGTGAAAGAGGAGAAAGAAGAGGAGGATGTCACAGTAAAAATAGAAGTAGAGAGTGAGGAGGAGGGAGCGATAACTGTCATATTGAAAGAGGAGGAAGAAGAGGAGGAGAGAGGTCAGATAAACACCATTACATACTAATCTCAATAACGGGCACAAACTCTGCAGTTGTTGAACTGATGTGTAGTTTTAAAACGGCATTATGCACTTCCTACATTCATTTATATATACCAATGCCATGTATTGTTGAACAAAGTAACTTATAAATGCTAAATTCAACTGTCGCACCCCCCATCAAATCCAAAATAGGGTGTTTTACTCCTATGTTTGTAAACAATGTGGGAAAAACACTGTAGCCTATATCCTAAAAACAGAGTAAAACTATAATGTTGGATGGATGGTCGGTCCTTGGATCCACAGTGGTTACGTTTCTCCAGCCACATCCCTCATCCTATTAGCGAAACGGTTGTGGGTTGCCCACTTCGGTCAACATTGATTCTGATTTAAATGTAAAAAGCATGGCTGTCCTGTCGTGGAATCGCCCCATGACTAAGAAAAACCATGAATGATGAGTGAGAAAGCTGGGGGTGTTTGATCTTTGTGCATCTAACTTTGTCACTGATCATGAATTAATTCATGATTATCCATAAGCATCATGGTAGTGTTCAAAAACATATTCTATTCTGACTGAAAATAAAAGTAACTTCAAAATGACCGTTCATTCAGTTCCTATGGGCAAAACACAACCTGCAAGTGCATGCAACATGTTTGTATTCACAAGCTTAAGGTTTGACTATTTTTCCAAAGACGTATGACTTCTCCAAATGGGGGGACGAGCTACATGAAGTGCTATCATTGTTGTTTTTCAATGTTGGAGTTTGCTCTCGCTGTCTGCTGCTGGTGAAGAGACGTCAGATTCTCGTCTTTCAATCACAGACGCTTAATTTGATTTCCTCTTGTATTCTGGACAAGACACGCCCCCACTGAAGAAGAAGTGCTGTGATTGGCTGCTGGTCGCTAGCCCTGCCAGACTGCCTTCGAGCACTTTGCCTGCTGCCCCTGAAATCAGAGCGTGAAACTGACCAGACTGACTTCAGATGGTTTCCCCATCAGCTGGTGAAGATGGAGGACTCAGATAGGACACAGACAATGTCATAATGTTGATATATCCTCTGAGTCCTATTTTCTGTTTTGGTAAACGAGTTACCAGCTGTTATTCAACACTAGGTTACAGAGTGAATGATTCACCAGATAGCTAGCTAGCTAGGAATTAGTTATTCAACACTAGGTTACAGAGTGAATGAGTCACTAGTTAGCTATTTGTTATTCAACACTAGGTTACAGAGTGAATGAGTCACTAGCTAGCTAGGTATTTCTTAGTCAATGGTAGGTTATAGAGTGAATGAGTCGCTAGCTAGCTAGCTAGCTAGCTAGGTATTTGTTAGTCAACGCTAGGCACTAGCTAGGTATTTTTTATTCAACGCTAGGTTACAGAGTGAATGAGTCGCTAGCTATTCAATGCTTCACGGATGGATGACTTGTGTTTTGAAGTGAAGACCTCACCTGATCTACATAGTAGACATGTACCTGGAGAGCTGATCCTAACCTGATCTACATAGTAGACATGAACCTGGAGGACTGGTCCTCACCTGATCTACATAGTAGACATGTACCTAGAGAACTGGTCCTCACCTGATCTACATAGTAGACATGTACCTAGAGAACTGGTCCTCACCTGATCTACATAGAAAACATGAACCTGGAGGATATACATCGTAGACAGCAGAAGAAAGTCGGACTAAAGCCCTTGACAACCTGGCACACTGTGGTAGTGAGTAAAGCCCTTGACAACCTGGCACACTGTGGTAGTGAGTAAAGTCCTTGACAGCCTGGCACACTGTGGTAGTGACTAAAGTCTCCCAAAATCCTAAATAAAGGCCCTAGAGCATCATGGTAGTTGTAGGCTAAACGTGTTTGACATGAATATATGAGGCTATTTATTCAGATCCATGTCATGTTGACGTCACCATATTATTTTTCTTCCATTTAAAAGTTGTTCAAAAGTGGTCTGTTTTGTCTAACTTGTTTTCCCAAGATGAAAGACGAAACCCCCGACCCCACAGAAAAGACCCACTCCCAACGGACCAATGCTGCACTTCTACCAGAAGCTCCCAGATTAGTTTATTTAGGGTCAGAGTTGAGATAGCCAGGGATTCCAGAACCCTGTGGGAGCAGAGTCTGTGTAAATACCTCTAAGTATTTATTTCGGCACTAATGGAACATTGTACAGTTGATTGATCCACATAATGAATGTACAGTATGTATTTCATGATTCATGTGACATTGCAAAATAAATTGATCCAATTACGTTTTTAAATGTCAATGTGTCAATGCTTTGTTAGTTTGATATAATTTATATATATAATTTACATGTTAAATGAAAAATGTGTTTGTTGTATGAGTGGCATTGCTGTCTCAGATCAGTCAATGAATGGCGGTGGTATTGGTGGACAGAATGTAACAGGGCCTACTGCATTTGCTACTATATTCTGCCACTGTTGTGTGCAACTTCAAGGTAGACATTTTTCCTTAGAAAGATGGGATGTTTGGCTTCCATAAGTGTTGGAAGGAACTGCATTTTAGGACTCGTATAAACCATCTGAGCCAGCGGAGGTGTTGATCTGTGTGTTTATTGTTAAGGGGGAAGAAAGCTATAAAACGCATTGCTCTCCAAAGTAAGTATTTCATAGGCAGAATGCTTATTATAATAGACATGTTGTATCTGTCGGCAAGGAGAAAATAAATCAGTCTGCCTGACCCCTCTGAGTTTATTAGTGGTCTCGAGTAGGAAGGCTGCAACCATAGAGATGGATAGAGGACTCATCTTTATATCTGTGCCATTATAGAGTCTGTGACCGCATGGACAATATCCATTTTAAACTAGTCAATTTTCTTCATCATGATTGGCTGATCCCTCCTGATGGTAGGACATGACTCCAACAGGGTCTACTAGGAGGTATCAGCCATTGAAGTTGGAAGTCCCACCCAGTTGCCGACATTAAAATGGTGGAAGCCCTCAATGGCTCTGCCCATGCTAATAAGCTCTTTTGGCCACTAGAGGCCTTTATCATTCTCTATGGCATTAACGCACCAAGCAAGCAAGCTATATCATGGAGCCTGGTGCTCTCTTCAGCAAGCCAATCAGGAGTATTATCAAGACTAGCGGTGAGTAACCAATCGCAGCACTTCAGCTTCAGTGGGCGTGTTTTGCCCAGAAGACCAGTGGGAAATCAAAATAACACATCACAGACACCCAGCGCCCTGTTACCACGGTAACGGCCCTACTGGCTCCAATACTTTCATTGAACATGGAACACTCACAAAACCCTCTAAGAGACTCCAATACTTGTGCTCCTAAATGTATTTGTGCGTTCTTAACTTAGGAGCACATTTACTCCTTGTAATGAATATATTAATGTGCTCCTGAATATAAACATAGGAGCACATGTACTCCTTGTAATAAATGTCAGTGTAGAGCCATAAACTCAGCAGTTTATCTGTCAGGACAGTGTGGTGGGTAGTGATCAGCAGTTTATCTGTCAGGACAGTGTGGTCGGAAGTGGGACAGTGTGGTGGGTAGTGATCAGCAGTTTATTTGTCAGGACAGTTTAGTGGGTAGTGATCAGCAGTTTATCTGTCAGGACAGTGTGGTGGATAGTGATCAGCAGTGGGACAGTGTGGTGGGTAGTGATCAGCAGTTTATCTGTCAGGACAGTGTTGTGGGTAGTGATCAGCAGTTTATCTGTCAGGACAGTGTGTTGGGTAGTGATCAGAAGTTTATCTGTCAGGACAGTGTGGTGGGTAGTGGGACAGTGTGGTGGGTAGTGATCAGCAGTTTATCTGTCAGGACAGTGTGGTCGGTAGTGGGACAGTGTATCTGGGTAGTGGGACAGTGTGGTGGGTAGTGATCAGCAGTTTATTTGTCAGGACAGTTTAGTGGGTAGTGATCAGCAGTTTATCTGTCAGGAGAGTGTGGTGGGTAGTGATCAGCAGTTCATCTGTCACGACAGTGTGGTGGGTAGTGGGACAGTGTGGTGGGTAGTGATCAGCAGTTTATCTGCCAGGACAGTGTGGTGGGTAGTGATCAGCAGTTTATCTGTCAGGACAGTGTTGTGGGTAGTGATCAGCAGTTTATTTGTCAGGACAGTTTAGTGGGTAGTGATCAGCAGTTTATCTGTCAGGACAGTGTGGTGGATAGTGATCAGCAGTGGGACAGTGTGGTGGGTAGTGATCAGCAGTTTATCTGTCAGGACAGTGTGGTGGGTAGTGATCAGCATTTTATCTGTCAGGACAGTGTGGTGGGTAGTGATCAGCAGTTTATCTGTCAGGACAGTGTTGTGGGTAGTGATCAGCAGTTTATCTGTCAGGACAGTGTGTTGGGTAGTGATCAGAAGTTTATCTGTCAGGACAGTGTGGTGGGTAGTGGGACAGTGTGGTGGGTAGTGATCAGCAGTTTATCTGTCAGGACAGTGTGGTCGGAAGTGGGACAGTGTGGTGGGTAGTGGGACAGTGTGGTGGGTAGTGATCAGCAGTTTATTTGTCAGGACAGTTTAGTGGGTAGTGATCAGCAGTTTATCTGTCAGGAGAGTGTGGTGGGTAGTGATCAGCAGTTCATCTGTCACGACAGTGTGGTGGGTAGTGGGACAGTGTGGTGGGTAGTGATCAGCAGTTTATCTGCCAGGACAGTGTGGTGGGTAGTGATCAGCAGTTTATCTGTCAGGACAGTGTTGTGGGTAGTGATCAGCAGTTTATCTGTCAGGACAGTGTGGTGGGTAGTGATCAGCAGTTTATCTGTCAGGACAGTGTGGTGGATAGTGATCAGCAGTGGGACAGTGTGGTGGGTAGTGATCAGCAGTTTATCTGTCAGGACAGTGTGGTGGGTAGTGATCAGCAGTTTATCTGTCAGGACAGTGTGGTGGGTAGTGATCAGCAGTTTATCTGTCAGGACAGTGTTGTGGGTAGTGATCAGCAGTTTATCTGTCAGGACAGTGTGGTGGGTAGTGATCAGCAGTTTATCTGTCAGGACAGTGTGGTGGGTAGTGGGACAGTGTGGTGGGTAGTGATCAGCAGTTTATCTGTCAGGACAGTGTGGTGGGAAGTGGGACAGTGTGGTGGGTAGTGGGACAGTGTGGTGGGTAGTGATCAGCAGTTTATTTGTCAGGACAGTGTAGTGGGTAGTGATCAGCAGTTTATCTGTCAGGAGAGTGTGGTGGGTAGTGATCAGCAGTTCATCTGTCACGACAGTGTGGTGGGTAGTGGGACAGTGTGGTGGGTAGTGATCAGCAGTTTATCTGTCAGGACAGTGTGGTGGGTAGTGATCAGCAGTTTATCTGTCAGGACAGTGTTGTGGGTAGTGATCAGCAGTTTATCTGTCAGGACAGTGTGGTGGGTAGTGATCAGCAGTTTATCTGTCAGGACAGTGTGGTAGGTAGTGATCAGCAGTTTATCTGTCAGGACAGTGTGGTGGGAAGTGGGACAGTGTGGTGGGTAGTGGGACAGTGTGGTGGGTAGTGATCAGCAGTTTATTTGTCAGGACAGTGTGGTGGGTAGTGATCAGCAGTTTATCTGTCAGGACAGTGTGGTGGGTAGTGATCAGCAGTTTATCTGTCAGGACAGTGTGGTGGGTAGTGGGACAGTGTGGTGGGTAGTGATCAGCAGTTTATCTGTCAGGACAGTGTGGTGGGTAGTGATCAGCAGTTTATCTGTCAGGACAGTGTGGTGGGTAATGATCAGCAGTTTATCTGTCAGGACAGTGTGGTGGGTAGTGATCAGCAGTTTATCTGTCAGGACAGTGTGGTGGGTAGTGGGACAGTGTGGTGGGTAGTGATCAGCAGTTTATCTGTCAGGACAGTGTGGTGGGTAGTTATCAGCAGTTTATCTGTCAGGACAGTGTGGTGGGTAGTGATCAGCAGTTTATCTGTCAGGACAGTGTGGTGGGTAGTGATCAGCAGTTTATCTGCCAGGACAGTGTGGTGGGTAGTGATCAGCAGTTTATCTGTCAGGACAGTGTGGTGGGTAGTGGGACTGTGTGGTGGGTAATGATCAGCAGTTTATCTGTCAGGACAGTGTGGTGGGTAGTGATCAGCAGTTTATCTGTCAGGACAGTGTGGTGGGTAGTGATCAGCAGTTTATCTGGACAGTGTGGTGGGTAGTGATCAGCAGTTTATCTGTCAGGACAGTGTGGTGGGTAGTGATCAGCAGTTTATCTGTCAGGACAGTGTGGTGGGAAGTGGGACAGTGTGGTGGGTAGTGGGACAGTGTGGTGGGTAGTGATCAGCAGTTTATCTGTCAGGACAGTGTGGTGGGTAGTGATCAGCAGTTTATCTGTCAGGACAGTGTGGTGGGTAATGATCAGCAGTTTATCTGTCAGGACAGTGTGGTGGGTAGTGATCAGCAGTTTATCTGTCAGGAAAGTGTGGTGGGTAGTGGGACAGTGTGGTGGGTAGTGATCAGCAGTTTATCTGCCAGGACAGTGTGGTGGGTAGTGATCAGCAGTTTATCTGTCAGGACAGTGTGGTGGGTAGTGATCAGCAGTTTATCTGTCAGGACAGTGTGGTGGGTAGTGGGACAGTGTGGTGGGTAGTTATCAGCAGTTTATCTGTCAGGACAGTGTGGTGGGTAGTGATCAGCAGTTTATCTGTCAGGACAGTGTGGTGGGTAGTGGGACTGTGTGGTGGGTAGTGATCAGCAGTTTATCTGTCAGGACAGTGTGGTGGGTAGTGATCAGCAGTTTATCTGTCAGGACAGTGTGGTGGGTAGTGATCAGCAGTTTATCTGTCAGGACAGTGTGGTGGGAAGTGGGACAGTGTGGTGGGTAGTGGGACAGTGTGGTGGGTAGTGATCAGCAGTTTATCTGTCAGGACAGTGTGGTGGGTAGTGATCAGCAGTTTATCTATCAGGACAGTGTGGTGGGTAGTGATCAGCAGTTTATCTGTCAGGACAGTGTGGTGGGTAGTGGGACAGTGTGGTGGGTAGTGATCAGCAGTTTATCTGTCAGGACAGTGTGGTGGGTAGTGATCAGCAGTTTATCTGTCAGGACAGTGTGGTGGGTAATGATCAGCAGTTTATCTGTCAGGACAGTGTGGTGGGTAGTGATCAGCAGTTTATCTGTCAGGACAGTGTGGTGGGTAGTGGGACAGTGTGGTGGGTAATGATCAGCAGTTTATCTGTCAGGACAGTGTGGTGGGTAGTGATCAGCAGTTTATCTGTCAGGACAGTGTGGTGGGAAGTGGGACAGTGTGGTGGGTAGTGGGACAGTGTGGTGGGTAGTGATCAGCAGTTTATTTGTCAGGACAGTGTGGTGGGTAGTGATCAGCAGTTTATCTGTCAGGACAGTGTGGTGGGTAGTGATCATCAGTTTATCTGTCAGGACAGTGGGTAGTGGGTGGTGGGTAGTGATCAGCAGTTTATCTGTCAGGACAGTGTGGTGGGTAGTGATCAGCAGTTTATCTGTCAGGACAGTGTGGTGGGTAGTGATCAGCAGTTTATCTGTCAGGACAGTGTGGTGGGTAGTGATCAGCAGTTTATCTGTCAGGACAGTGTGGTGGGTAGTGATCAGCAGTTTATCTGTCAGGACAGTGTGGTGGGTGATCAGCAGTTTATCTGCCAGGACAGTGTGGTGGGTAGTGATCAGCAGTTTATCTGTCAGGACAGTGTGGTGGGTAGTGATCAGCAGTTTATCTGTCAGGACAGTGTGGTGGGTAGTGGGACAGTGTGGTGGGTAGTTATCAGCAGTTTATCTGTCAGGACAGTGTGGTGGGTAGTGATCAGCAGTTTATCTGTCAGGACAGTGTGGTGGGTAGTGATCAGCAGTTTATCTGTCAGGACAGTGTGGTGGGTAGTTATCAGCAGTTTATCTGTCAGGACAGTGTGGTGGGTAGTGATCAGCAGTTTATCTGTCAGGACAGTGTGGTGGGTAGTGATCAGCAGTTTATCTGTCAGGACAGTGTGGTGGGTAGTGGGACTGTGTGGTGGGTAATGATCAGCAGTTTATCTGTCAGGACAGTGTGGTGGGTAGTGATCAGCAGTTTATCTGTCAGGACAGTGTGGTGGGTAGTTATCAGCAGTTTATCTGTCAGGACAGTGTGGTGGGTAGTGATCAGCAGTTTATCTGTCAGGACAGTGTGGTGGGTAGTGATCAGCAGTTTATCTGTCAGGACAGTGTGGTGGGTAGTGATCAGTTTATCTGGTAGTGGGACAGTGTGGTGGGTAGTGATCAGCAGTTTATCTGTCAGGACAGTGTGGTGGGTAGTGATCAGCAGTTTATCTGTCAGGACAGTGTGGTGGGTAGTGATCAGCAGTTTATCTGTCAGGACAGTGTGGTGGGTAGTGATCAGCAGTTTATCTGTCAGGACAGTGTGGTGGGTAGTGGGACAGTGTGGTGGGTAATGATCAGCAGTTTATCTGTCAGGACAGTGTGGTGGGTAGTGATCAGCAGTTTATCTGTCAGGACAGTGTGGTGGGTAGTGTACAGATTTTTTTGTTTCAGGACAGTGTGGTGGGTAGTGATCAGCAGTTTATTTGTCAGGACAGTGTGGTGGGTAGTGATCAGCAGTTTATCTGTCAGGACAGTGTGGTGGGTAGTGATCAGCAGTTTATCTGTCAGGACAGTGTGGTGGGTAGTGGGACAGTGTGGTGGGTACAGTTTATCTGTCAGGACAGTGTGGTGGGTAGTGATCAGCAGTTTATCTGTCAGGACAGTGTGGTGGGTAGTGATCAGCAGTTTATCTGTCAGGACAGTGTGGTGGGTAGTGGGAGCAGTGTGACAGTGTGGGTGTGGTGGGTAGTGGGACAGTGTGGTGGGTAGTGATCAGCAGTTTATCTGTCAGGACAGTGTGGTGGGTAGTGATCAGCAGTTTATCTGTCAGGACAGTGTGGTGGGTAGTGGGACTGTGTGGTGGGTAATGATCAGCAGTTTATCTGTCAGGACAGTGTGGTGGGTAGTGATCAGCAGTTTATCTGTCAGGACAGTGTGGTGGGTAGTGATCAGCAGTTTATTTGTCAGGACAGTGTGGTGGGTAGTGATCAGCAGTTTATCTGTCAGGACAGTGTGGTGGGTAGTGATCAGCAGTTTATCTGTCAGGACAGTGTGGTGGGTAGTGGGACAGTGTGGTGGGTAGTGATCAGCAGTTTATCTGTCAGGACAGTGTGGTGGGTAGTGATCAGCAGTTTATCTGTCAGGACAGTGTGGTGGGTAATGATCAGCAGTTTATCTGTCAGGACAGTGTGGTGGGTAGTGATCAGCAGTTTATCTGTCAGGACAGTGTGGTGGGAAGTGGGACAGTGTGGTGGGTAGTGGGACAGTGTGGTGGGTAATGATCAGCAGTTTATCTGTCAGGACAGTGTGGTGGGTAGTGATCAGCAGTTTATCTGTCAGGACAGTGTGGTGGGAAGTGGGACAGTGTATGGGTCAGGACAGTGTGGTGGGTAGTGATCAGCAGTTTATCTGTCAGGACAGTGTGGTGGGTAGTGGTGGGTATCAGCAGTTTATCTGTCAGGACAGTGTGGTGGGTAATGATCAGCAGTTTTTCTGTCAGGACAGTGTGGTGGGTAGTGATCAGCAGTTTATCTGTCAGGACAGTGTGGTGGGTAGTGATCAGCAGTTTATCTGTCAGGACAGTGTGGTGGGTAGTGATCAGCAGTTTATCTGTCAGGACAGTGTGGTGGGTAGTGGGACAGTGTGGTGGGTCGTGGGACAGTGTGGTGGGTAGTGATCAGCAGTTTATTTGTCAGGACAGTGTGGTGGGTAGTGATCAGCAGTTTATCTATTGGGACAGTGTGGTGGGTAGTGATCAGCAGTTTATCTGTCAGGACAGTGTGGTGGGTAGTGGGACAGTGTGGTGGGTACTGATCAGCAGTTTATCTGTCAGGACAGTGTGGTGGGTAGTGATCAGCAGTTTATCTGTCAGGACAGTGTGGTGGGTAGTGATCAGCAGTTTATCTGTCAGGACAGTGTGGTGGGTAGTGATCAGCAGTTTATCTGTCAGGACAGTGTGGTGGGTAGTGGGACAGTGTGGTGGGTAGTGATCAGCAGTTTATCTGTCAGGACAGTGTGGTGGGTAGTGATCAGCAGTTTATCTGTCAGGACAGTGTGGTGGGTAGTGATCAGCAGTTTATCTGTCAGGACAGTGTGGTGGGTAGTGATCAGCAGTTTATCTGTCAGGACAGTGTGGTGGGTAGTGATCAGCAGTTTATCTGTCAGGACAGTGTGGTGGGTAGTGGGACTGTGTGGTGGGTAGTGATCAGCAGTTTATCTGTCAGGACAGTGTGGTGGGTAGTGATCAGCAGTTTATCTGTCAGGACAGTGTGGTGGGACAGTGTGGTGGGTAATGATCAGCAGTTTATCTGTCAGGACAGTGTGGTGGGTAGTGATCAGCAGTTTATCTGTCAGGACAGTGTGGTGGGTAGTGATCAGGTTTATCAGTGTGGTGGGTAGTGGGACAGTGTGGTGGGTAGTGATCAGCAGTTTATCTGTCAGGACAGTGTGGTGGGTAGTGGGACAGTGTGGTGGGTAGTGATCAGCAGTTTATCTGTCAGGACAGTGTGGTGGGTAATGATCAGCAGTTTATCTGTCAGGACAGTGTGGTGGGTAGTGATCAGCAGTTTATCTGTCAGGACAGTGGTGGTGGTGATCAGCAGTTTATCTGGGACAGTGTGGTGGGTAGTGATCAGCAGTTTATCTGTCAGGGGACAGTGTGGTGGGTAGTGATCAGCAGTTTATCTGTCAGGACAGTGTGGTGGGTAGTGATCAGCAGTTTATCTGTCAGGACAGTGTGGTGGGATCAGTGTCAGGACAGTGTGGTGGGTAGTGATCAGCAGTTTATCTGTCAGGACAGTGTGGTGGGTAGTGATCAGCAGTTTATCTGTCAGGACAGTGTGGTGGGTAGTGATCAGCAGTTTATCTGTCAGGACAGTGTGGTGGGTAGTGATCAGCAGTTTATCTGTCAGGACAGTGTGGTGGGTAGTGGGACAGTGTGGTGGGTAATGATCAGCAGTTTATCTGTCAGGACAGTGTGGTGGGTAGTGATCAGCAGTTTATCTGTCAGGACAGTGTGGTGGGTAGTGATCAGCAGTTTATCTGTCAGGACAGTGTGGTGGGTAGTGATCAGCAGTTTATCTGTCAGGACAGTGTGGTGGGTAGTGGGACAGTGTGGTGGGTAATGATCAGCAGTTTATCTGTCAGGACAGTGTGGTGGGTAGTGATCAGCAGTTTATCTGTCAGGACAGTGTGGTGGGTAGTGGGACAGTGTGGTGGGTAGTGGGACAGTGTGGTGGGTAGTGATCAGCAGTTTATCTGTCAGGACAGTGTGGTGGGTAGTGATCAGCAGTTTATCTATCAGGACAGTGTGGTGGGTAGTGATCAGCAGTTTATCTGTCAGGACAGTGTGGTGGGTAGTGGGACAGTGTGGTGGGTAGTGATCAGCAGTTTATCTGTCAGGACAGTGTGGTGGGTAGTGATCAGCAGTTTATCTGTCAGGACAGTGTGGTGGGTAGTGATCAGCAGTTTATCTGTCAGGACAGTGTGGTGGGTAGTGATCAGCAGTTTATCTGTCAGGACAGTGTGGTGGGTAGTGATCAGCAGTTTATCTGTCAGGACAGTGTGGTGGGTAGTGGGACAGTGTGGTGGGTAGTGATCAGCAGTTTATCTGTCAGGACAGTGTGGTGGGTAGTGATCAGCAGTTTATCTGTCAGGACAGTGTGGTGGGTAGTGATCAGTTTATCTGTCAGGACAGTGTGGTGGGTAGTGGGACTGTGTGGTGGGTAATGATCAGCAGTTTATCTGTCAGGACAGTGTGGTGGGTAGTGATCAGCAGTTTATCTGTCAGGACAGTGTGGTGGGTAGTGATCAGCAGTTTATCTGTCAGGACAGTGTGGTGGGTAGTGGGACAGTGTGGTGGGTAATGATCAGCAGTTTATCTGTCAGGACAGTGTGGTGGGTAGTGATCAGCAGTTTATCTGTCAGGACAGTGTGGTGGGTAGTGATCAGCAGTTTATCTGTCAGGACAGTGTGGTGGGTAGTGGGACAGTGTGGTGGGTAGTGGGACAGTGTGGTGGGTAGTGATCAGCAGTTTATCTGTCAGGACAGTGTGGTGGGTAGTGATCAGCAGTTTATCTGTCAGGACAGTGTGGTGGGTAGTGATCAGCAGTTTATCTGTCAGGACAGTGTGGTGGGTAGTGATCTCAGGACAGTTATCTGTCAGGACAGTGTGGTGGGTAGTGATCAGCAGTTTATCTGTCAGGACAGTGTGGTGGGTAGTGATCAGCAGTTTATCTGTCAGGACAGTGTGGTGGGTAGTGATCAGCAGTTTATCTGTCAGGACAGTGTGGTGGGTAGTGATCAGCAGTTTATCTGTCAGGACAGTGTGGTGGGTAGTGATCAGCAGTTTATCTGTCAGGACAGTGTGGTGGGTAGTGATCAGCAGTTTATCTGTCAGGACAGTGTGGTGGGTGATCAGCAGTTTATCTGTCAGGACAGTGTGGTGGGTAGTGGGACAGTGTGGTGGGTAGTGATCAGCAGTTTATCTGTCAGGACAGTGTGGTGGGTAGTGATCAGCAGTTTATCTGTCAGGACAGTGTGGTGGGTAGTGATCAGCAGTTTATCTGTCAGGACAGTGTGGTGGGTAGTGATCAGCAGTTTATCTGTCAGGACAGTGTGGTGGGTAGTGTGGTCAGCAGTTTATCTGTCAGGACAGTGTGGTGGGTAGTGGGACAGTGTGGTGGGTAGTGATCAGCAGTTTATCTGTCAGGACAGTGTGGTGGGTAGTGATCAGCAGTTTATCTGTCAGGACAGTGTGGTGGGTAGTGATCAGCAGTTTATCTGTCAGGACAGTGTGGTGGGTAGTGATCAGCAGTTTATCTGTCAGGACAGTGTGGTGGGTAGTGGGACAGTGTGGTGGGTAGTGATCAGCAGTTTATCTGTCAGGACAGTGTGGTGGGTAGTGATCAGCAGTTTATCTGTCAGGACAGTGTGGTGGGTAGTGATCAGCAGTTTATCTGTCAGGACAGTGTGGTGGGTAGTGATCAGCAGTTTATCTGTCAGGACAGTGTGGTGGGTAGTGGGACAGTGTGGTGGGTAGTTATCAGCAGTTTATCTGTCAGGACAGTGTGGTGGGTGATCAGTTTATCTGTCAGGACAGTGTGGTGGGTATCAGCAGTTTATCTGTCAGGACAGTGTGGTGGGTAGTGATCAGCAGTGATCTGTCAGGTGGTTAATGATCAGCAGTTTACAGTGTGGTGGGTAGTGATCAGCAGTTTATCTGTCAGGACAGTGTGGTGGGTAGTGGGACAGTGTATGGGTAGTGATCAGCAGTTTACAGTGTGGTGGGTAGTGATCAGCAGTTTATCTGTCAGGACAGTGTGGTGGGTAGTGATCAGCAGTTTATCTGTCAGGACAGTGTGGTGGGTAGTGGGACAGTGTGGTGGGTAGTGATCAGCAGTTTATCTGTCAGGACAGTGTGGTGGGTAGTGATCAGCAGTTTATCTGTCAGGACAGTGTGGTGGGTAGTGGGACAGTGTGGTGGGTAGTGATCAGCAGTTTATCTGTCAGGACAGTGTGGTGGGTAGTGATCAGCAGTTTATCTGTCAGGACAGTGTGGTGGGTAGTGATCAGCAGTTTATCTGTCAGGACAGTGTGGTGGGTAGTGGACAGTGTGGTGGGTAGTGATCAGCAGTTTATCTGTCAGGACAGTGTGGTGGGTAGTGATCAGCAGTTTATCTGTCAGGACAGTGTGGTGGGTAGTGATCAGCAGTTTATCTGTCAGGACAGTGTGGTGGGTAGTGATCAGCAGTTTATCTGTCAGGACAGTGTGGTGGGTAGTGATCAGCAGTTTATCTGTCAGGACAGTGTGGTGGGTAGTGGGACAGTGTGGTGGGTAATGATCAGCAGTTTATCTGTCAGGACAGTGTGGTGGGTAGTGATCAGCAGTTTATCTGTCAGGACAGTGTGGTGGGTAGTGATCAGCAGTTTATCTGTCAGGACAGTGTGGTGGGTAGTGATCAGCAGTTTATCTGTCAGGACAGTGTGGTGGTAGTGGGACAGTGTGGTGGGTAGTGATCAGCAGTTTATCTGTCAGGACAGTGTGGTGGGTAGTGATCAGCAGTTTATCTGTCAGGACAGTGTGGTGGGTAGTGATCAGCAGTTTATCTGTCAGGACAGTGTGGTGGGTAGTGATCAGCAGTTTATCTGTCAGGACAGTGTGGTGGGTAGTGGGACAGTGTGGTGGGTAATGATCAGCAGTTTATCTGTCAGGACAGTGTGGTGGGTAGTGATCAGCAGTTTATCTGTCAGGACAGTGTGGTGGGTAGTGATCAGCAGTTTATCTGTCAGGACAGTGTGGTGGGTAGTGATCAGCAGTTTATCTGTCAGGACAGTGTGGTGGGTAGTGATCAGCAGTTTATCTGTCAGGACAGTGTGGTGGGTAGTGGGACAGTGTGGTGGGTAGTGATCAGCAGTTTATCTGTCAGGACAGTGTGGTGGGTAGTGATCAGCAGTTTATCTGTCAGGACAGTGTGGTGGGTAGTGATCAGCAGTTTATCTGTCAGGACAGTGTGGTGGGTAGTGATCAGCAGTTTATCTGTCAGGACAGTGTGGTGGGTAGCTGGACAGTGTGGTGGGTAGTGATCAGCAGTTTATCTGTCAGGACAGTGTGGTGGGTAGTGATCAGCAGTTTATCTGTCAGGACAGTGTGGTGGGTAGTGATCAGCAGTTTATCTGTCAGGACAGTGTGGTGGGTAGTGATCAGCAGTTTATCTGTCAGGACAGTGTGGTATAGTGATCAGCAGTTTATCTGTCAGGACAGTGTGGTGGGTAGTGGGACAGTGTGGTGGGTAGTGATCAGCAGTTTATCTGTCAGGACAGTGTGGTGGGTAGTGATCAGCAGTTTATCTGTCAGGACAGTGTGGTGGGTAGTGATCAGCAGTTTATCTGTCAGGACAGTGTGGTGGGTAGTGGGACAGTGTGGTGGGTAATGATCAGCAGTTTATCTGTCAGGACAGTGTGGTGGGTAGTGATCAGCAGTTTATCTGTCAGGACAGTGTGGTGGGTAGTGATCAGCAGTTTATCTGTCAGGACAGTGTGGTGGGTAGTGGGACAGTGTGGTGGGTAATGATCAGCAGTTTATCTGTCAGGACAGTGTGGTGGGTAGTGATCAGCAGTTTATCTGTCAGGACAGTGTGGTGGGTAGTGATCAGCAGTTTATCTGTCAGGACAGTGTGGTGGGTAGTGATCAGCAGTTTATCTGTCAGGACAGTGTGGTGGGTAGTGATCAGCAGTTTATCTGTCAGGACAGTGTGGTGGGTAGTGATCAGCAGTTTATCTGTCAGGACAGTGTGGTGGGTAGTGATCAGCAGTTTATCTGTCAGGACAGTGTGGTGGGTAGTGGCAGTTTATCTGTCAGGACAGTGTGGTGGGTAGTGATCAGCAGTTTATCTGTCAGGACAGTGTGGTGGGTGGGTAGTAATGATCAGCAGTTTATCTGTCAGGACAGTGTGGTGGGTAGTGATCAGCAGTTTATCTGTCAGGACAGTGTGGTGGGTACAGTGTGGTGGGTAATGATCAGCAGTTTATCTGTCAGGACAGTGTGGTGGGTAGTGATCAGTGTGGTGGGTAGTGATCAGCAGTTTATCTGTCAGGACAGTGTGGTGGGAAGTGGGACAGTGTGGTGGGTAGTGGGACAGTGTGGTGGGTAGTGATCAGCAGTTTATCTGTCAGGACAGTGTGGTGGGTAGTGGGACAGTGTGGTGGGTAGTGATCAGCAGTTTATCTGTCAGGACAGTGTGGTGGGTAGTGATCAGCAGTTTATCTGTCAGGACAGTGTGGTGGGTAGTGATCAGCAGTTTATCTGTCAGGACAGTGTGGTGGGTAGTGATCAGCAGTTTATCTGTCAGGACAGTGTGGTGGGTAGTGGGACTGTGTGGTGGGTAATGATCAGCAGTTTATCTGTCAGGACAGTGTGGTGGGTAGTGATCAGCAGTTTATCAGCAGTTTATCTGTCAGGACAGTGTGGTGGGTAGTGATCAGCAGTTTATCTGTCAGGACAGTGTGGTGGGTAGTGGGACAGTGTGGTGGGTAGTGGGACAGTGATGATCAGCAGTTTATCTGTCAGGACAGTGTGGTGGGTAGTGATCAGCAGTTTATCTGTCAGGACAGTGTGGTGGGTAGTGGGATCAGTGTGGTGGGTATCTGTGGGACAGTGTGGTGGGTAGTGATCAGCAGTTTATCTGTCAGGACAGTGTGGTGGGTAGTGTGGTGGGTAGTGATCAGCAGTTTATGTGGTGGGTAGTGATCAGCAGTTTATCTGTCAGGACAGTGTGGTGGGTAGTGATCAGCAGTTTATCTGTCAGGACAGTGTGGTGGGTAGTGATCAGCAGTTTATCTGTCAGGAAAGTGTGGTGGGTAGTGGGACAGTGTGGTGGGTAGTGATCAGCAGTTTATCTGCCAGGACAGTGTGGTGGGTAGTGATCAGCAGTTTATCTGTCAGGACAGTGTGGTGGGTAGTGGGACTGTGTGGTGGGTAGTGATCAGCAGTTTATCTGTCAGGACAGTGTGGTGGGTAGTGATCAGCAGTTTATCTGTCAGGACAGTGTGGTGGGTAGTGGGACTGTGTGGTGGGTAATGATCAGCAGTTTATCTGTCAGGACAGTGTGGTGGGTAGTGATCAGCAGTTTATCTGTCAGGACAGTGTGGTGGGTAGTGATCAGCAGTTTATCTGTCAGGACAGTGTGGTGGGTAGTGGGACAGTGTATCTGTCAGGACAGTGTGGTGGGTAGTGATCAGCAGTTTATCTGTCAGGACAGTGTGGTGGGTAGTGATCAGCAGTTTATCTGTCAGGACAGTGTGGTGGGTAGTGTTACAGTGTGGTGGGTAGTGATCAGCAGTTTATCTGTCAGTACAGTGTGGTGGGTAGTGATCAGCAGTTTATCTGTCAGGACAGTGTGGTGGGTAGTGATCAGCAGTTTATCTGTCAGGACAGTGTGGTGGGTAGTGATCAGCAGTTTATCTGTCAGGACAGTGTGGTGGGTAGTGATCAGCAGTTTATCTGTCAGGACAGTGTGGTGGGTAGTGATCAGCAGTTTATCTATCAGGACAGTGTGGTGGGTAGTGATCAGCAGTTTATCTGTCAGGACAGTGTTATCTGTCAGGACAGTGTGGGTAGTGGGACAGTGTGGTGGGTAGTGATCAGCAGTTTATCTGTCAGGACAGTGTGGTGGGTAGTGATCAGCAGTTTATCTGTCAGGACAGTGTGGTGGGTAGTGGGATCAGCAGTTTATCTGTGGTGGGTGGGTAGTGATCAGCAGTTTATCAGGACAGTTTATCTGTCAGGACAGTGTGGTGGGTAGTGATCAGCAGTTTATCTGTCAGGACAGTGTGGTGGGTAGTGGGACAGTGTGGTGGGTAGTGATCAGCAGTTTATCTGTCAGGACAGTGTGGTGGGTAGTGATCAGCAGTTTATCTGTCAGGACAGTGTGGTGGGTAGTGATCAGCAGTTTATCTGTCAGGACAGTGTGGTGGGTAGTGGGACAGTGTGGTGGGTAGTGATCAGCAGTTGGGTATCAGCAGTTTATCTGTCAGGACAGTGTGGTGGGTAGTGATCAGCAGTTTATCTGTCAGGACAGTGTGGTGGGTAGTGATCAGCAGTTTATCTGTCAGGACAGTGTGGTGGGTAGTGGGACTATGTGGTGGGTAATGATCAGTGTGGTGGGTAGTGATCAGCAGTTTATCTGTCAGGACAGTGTGGTGGGTAGTGATCAGCAGTTTATCTGTCAGGACAGTGTGGTGGGTAGTGATCAGCAGTTTATCTGTCAGGACAGTGTGGTGGGTAGTGATCAGCAGTTTATCTGTCAGGACAGTGTGGTGGGTAGTGATCAGCAGTTTATCTGTCAGGACAGTGTGGTGGGTAGGTGGTGGGTAGTGATCAGCAGTTTATCTGTCAGGACAGTGTGGTGGGTAGTGATCAGCAGTTTATCTGTCAGGACAGTGTGGTGGGTAGTGACAGTGTGGTGGGTAGTGATCAGCAGTTTATCTGTCAGGACAGTGTGGTGGGTAGTGATCAGGGACAGTGTGGTGGGTAGTGATCAGCAGTTTATCTGTCAGGACAGTGTGGTGGGTAGTGATCAGCAGTTTATCTGTCAGGACAGTGTGGTGGGTAGTGGCAGTTTATCTGTCAGGACAGTGTGGTGGGTAGTGATCAGCAGTTTATCTGTCAGGACAGTGTGGTGGGTAGTGATCAGCAGTTTATCTGTCAGGACAGTGTGGTGGGTAGTGGGACAGTGTGGTGGGTAATGATCAGCAGTTTATCTGTCAGGACAGTGTGGTGGGTAGTGATCAGCAGTTTATCTGTCAGGACAGTGTGGTAGGATCAGTAGTGATCAGCAGTTTATCTGTCAGGACAGTGTGGTGGGAAGTGGGAGTGACAGTGTGGTGGGTAGTGATCAGCAGTTTATCTGTCAGGACAGTGTGGTGGGTAGTGATCAGGTTTATCTATCAGGACAGTGTGGTGGGTAGTGATCAGCAGTTTATCTGTCAGGACAGTGTGGTGGGTAGTGGGACAGTGTGGTGGGTATCAGCAGTTTATCTGTCAGGACAGTGTGGTGGGTAGTGATCAGCAGTTTATCTGTCAGGACAGTGTGGTGGGTAATGATCAGCAGTTTATCTGTCAGGACAGTGTGGTGGGTAGTGATCAGCAGTTTATCTGTCAGGACAGTGTGGTGGGTAGTGATCAGCAGTTTATCTGTCAGGACAGTGTGGTGGGTAGTGGGACAGTGTGGTGGGTAGTGGGACAGTGTGGTGGGTAGTGATCAGCAGTTTATCTGTCAGGACAGTGTGGTGGGTAGTGATCAGCAGTTTATCTGTCAGGACAGTGTGGTGGGTAGTGATCAGCAGTTTATCTGTCAGGACAGTGTGGTGGGTAGTGATCAGCAGTTTATCTGTCAGGACAGTGTGGTGGGTAGTGAATGATCAGCAGTTTATCTGTCAGGACAGTGTGGTGGGTAGTGATCAGCAGTTTATCTGTCAGGACAGTGTGGTGGGTAGTGATCAGCAGTTTATCTGTCAGGACAGTGTGGTGGGTAGTGATCAGCAGTTTATCTGTCAGGACAGTGTGGTGGGTAATGATCAGCAGTTTATCTGTCAGGACAGTGTGGTGGGTAGTGATCAGCAGTTTATCTGTCAGGACAGTGTGGTGGGTAGTGATCAGCAGTTTATCTGTCAGGACAGTGTGGTGGGTAGTGACAGTGTGGTGGGTAGTGATCAGCAGTTTATCTGTCAGGACAGTGTGGTGGGTAGTGATCAGCAGTTTATCTATCAGGACAGTGTGGTGGGTAGTGATCAGCAGTTTATCTGTCAGGACAGTGTGGTGGGTAGTGGGACAGTGTGGTGGGTAGTGATCAGCAGTTTATCTGTCAGGACAGTGTGGTGGGTAGTGTCAGCAGTTTATCTGTCAGGACAGTGTGGTGGGTAGTGATCAGCAGTTTATCTGTCAGGACAGTGTGGTGGGTAGTGATCAGCAGTTTATTTGTCAGGACAGTGTGGTGGGTAGTGATCAGCAGTTTATCTGTCAGGACAGTGTGGTGGGTGTGGTGGGTGGTGTGATCAGCAGTTTATCTGTCAGGACAGTGTGGTGGGTAGTGATCAGCAGTTTATCTGTCAGGACAGTGTGGTGGGTAGTGATCAGCAGTTTATCTGTCAGGACAGTGTGGTGGGTAGGGGACAGTGTGGTGGGTAGTGGCAGTTTATCTGTCAGGACATTGTGGTGGGTAGTGATCAGCAGTTTATCTGTCAGGACAGTGTGGTGGGTAGTGGGACAGTGTGGTGGGTAGTGATCAGCAGTTTATCTGTCAGGACAGTGTGGTGGGTAGTGGGACAGTGTGGTGGGTAGTGATCATCTGTCAGGACAGTTTATCTGTCAGGACAGTGTGGTGGGTAGTGATCAGCAGTTTATCTGTCAGGACAGTGTATCTGTCAGGACAGTGGGTGGGGACAGTGTGGTGGGTAGTGATCAGCAGTTTATCTGTCAGGACAGTGTGGTGGGTAGTGATCAGCAGTTTATCTGTCAGGACAGTGTGGTGGGTAGTGATCAGCAGTTTATCTGTCAGGACAGTGTGGTGGGTAGTGGGACAGTGTGGTGGGTAGTGATCAGCAGTTTATCTGTCAGGACAGTGTGGTGGGTAGTGATCAGCAGTTTATCTGTCAGGACAGTGTGGTGGGTAGTGATCAGCAGTTTATCTGTCAGGACAGTGTGGTGGGTAGTGATCAGCAGTTTATCTGTCAGGACAGTGTGGTGGGTAGTGACAGCAGTTTATCTGTCAGGACAGTGTGGTGGGTAGTGATCAGCAGGACAGTGTGGTGGGTAGTGATCAGCAGTTTATCTGTCAGGACAGTGTGGTGGGTAGTGATCAGCAGTTTATCTGTCAGGACAGTGTGGTGGGTAGTGGCAGTTTATCTGTCAGTGTGGTGGGTAGTGATCAGCAGTTTATCTGTCAGGACAGTGTGGTGGGTAGTGATCAGCAGTTTATCTGTCAGGACAGTGTGGTGGGTAGTGATCAGCAGTTTATCTGTCAGGACAGTGTGGTGGGTAGTGATCAGCAGTTTATCTGTCAGGACAGTGTGGTGGGTAGTGATCAGCAGTTTATCTGTCAGGACAGTGTGGTGGGTAGTGATCAGCAGTTTATCTGTCAGGACAGTGTGGTGGGTAGTGATCAGCAGTTTATCTGTCAGGACAGTGTGGTGGGTAGTGGGACAGTGTGGTGGGTAATGATCAGCAGTTTATCTGTCAGGACAGTGTGGTGGGTAGTGATCAGCAGTTTATCTGTCAGGACAGTGTGGTGGGTAGTGATCAGCAGTTTATTTGTCAGGACAGTGTGGTGGGTAGTTTATCAGGACAGTTTATGGGTCAGGACAGTGTGGTGGGTAGTGATCAGCAGTTTATCTGTCAGGACAGTGTGGTGGGAAGTGGGACAGTGTGGTGGGTAGTGATCAGCAGTTTATCTGTCAGGACAGTGTGGTGGGTAGTGATCAGCAGTTTATCTGTCAGGACAGTGTGGTGGGTAGTGATCAGGACAGTGTGGTCTGTCAGGACAGTGTGGTGGGTAGTGATCAGCAGTTTATCTGTCAGGACAGTGTGGTGGGTAGTGATCAGCAGTTTATCTGTCAGGACAGTGTGGTGGGTAGTGATCAGCAGTTTATCTGTCAGGACAGTGTGGTGGGTAGTGGGACAGTGTGGTGGGTAGTGATCAGCAGTTTATCTGTCAGGACAGTGTGGTGGGTAGTGATCAGCAGTTTATCTGTCAGGACAGTGTGGTGGGTAGTGATCAGCAGTTTATCTGTCAGGACAGTGTGGTGGGTAGTGATCAGCAGTTTATCTGTCAGGACAGTGTGGTGGGTAGTGATCAGCAGTTTATCTGTCAGGACAGTGTGGTGGGTAGTGATCAGCAGTTTATCTGTCAGGACAGTGTGGTGGGTAGTGGGACAGTGTGGTGGGTATCAGCAGTTTATCTGTCAGGACAGTGTGGTGGTAGTGGGTAGTGATCAGCAGTTTATCTGTCAGGACAGTGTGGTGGGTAGTGATCAGCAGTTTATCTGTCAGGACAGTGTGGTGGGTGGGACAGTGTGGTGGGTAGTGTGTGGTGGGTAGTGATCAGCAGTTTATCTGTCAGGACAGTGTGGTGGGTAGTGATCAGTGTGGACAGTGTGGTGGGTAGTGATCAGCAGATCTGTCAGGACTGTCAGGACAGTGTGGTGGGTAGTGATCAGCAGTTTAGTGATCAGTGTGGTGGGTAGTGATCAGCAGTTTATTTGTCAGGACAGTGTGGTGGGTAGTTATCAGCAGTTTATCTGCCAGGACAGTGTGGTGGGTAGTGATCAGCAGTTTATCTGTCAGGACATTGTGGTGGGTAGTGGGACAGTGTGGTGGGTAGTGATCAGCAGTTTATCTGCCAGTACAGTGTGGTGGGTAGTGATCAGCAGTTTATCTGTCAGGACAGTGTAGTGTGTAGTGATGTGTTATGGAGGCACTTTGGTGATTGTTGATGTTCAGTTGAACCACTGTTCATCATTACTATTGTATCTAAATTAATTATCTTAACACATTGGATAAAAGAGACGGGTCAAAAAAAACATTATATGGAGCAAATATCCCACATTACTTCTTACTTCTAATACATTTCTGGGTTTAGAAACATTACAAAGCTTATTCGTCTTTTGTGGGGGGTTTTCATCTACCTGCCGCATTGGCTGGTGGACCAAAAACAGACTTAGAAGACGATTGTCAAAGTGTGTAAAAACATTTAACATTCACTCTATTGACTATCTGACGTTGATTTTCACACAGGAGAGAGACTTGACTATCGTGGATCTTCTGGGGAGCCTCAACAACATCATGATGCTGACGACGCAGAGACGAGTCTCTCCAGATCAGAACACCTCAAGGAACACCAGCTGAAACCCACGGGGAAGAAACCTCACTGCTGCTCTGACTGTGGGAAGACTTACTCAAGATCTGATTCACTAAAAGTACACCAGAGAATTCACACAGGAGAGAAATCTTACAACTGTGATCAATGTGGAAAGAGATGCTCTTCTTCATCAGAACTTACAATACACCAGAGAATCCATACAGGAGAGAAACCTTATAGCTGCTCTCAGTGTGGAATGAGTTTCTCTCGATCATATTCATTGAAATCACACCTAAGAATTCACACAGGAGAGAAACCATATGGCTGTGATCAATGTGGGAAAAGTTTTGCTACCTCAGCTAACCTGACTGCACACAAGAGAATACACACAGGAGAGAAGCCTTACCACTGCTCTGACTGCGGAATGAGCTTTATCACTTCAAGGGAACTACTCCTACACCAGAGAACACACACAGGAGAGCAACCTTATAGCTGTGATCAATGTGGGAAGAGTTTTACTCAGTCAAACAACCTGATATCACACCAGAGAACACACACAGGACAGAAGCCCTATACCTGTGATCGGTGTGGGAAAAGCTTTACTCAATCAGGTCACCTGAAATCACACCAGAGAACCCACACAGGAGAGAAGCCTTATAGCTGTGATCAGTGTGGGAAGAGATATTCTGATTTAAGAGATCTGAATAAACATAATAACATACATCCAGATTGTGGAATGATTGCCAACACCAGTCCTGGGTAGTAGAACATAGATTGTGGAATGACTGCCAACACCAGTCCTGGGTAGTAGAAAACAGATTGTGGAATGACCTCCAACACCAGACCTGGGTAGTAGAACACTGCATCGTGAGGTTTTTATATAGTACTTGCGCAGAGCATTCTATATTGGACATTTAGAAAAAAGTGTGTTTGTGTTGGAGGGGTTGTTATTCACACTCATTTTCTTTCCTGATTGAAGTCAACTTTATTTTAATCTTTAGTTTTTCCTCACCACATGGAATGAATGTCAGAATCCTCTCAAATTACACTCCCTGGTGTCTTTTGGTCACTTCAGGGATTTGGTGAGATACCTGGTCACAGAGGAATGGACGTGTTTCTCAGAACTTCTGATGACAAATATGACTGTCTTGATGAGTTGGTGAATTCTGATATTCTGGTTGATTGTGGCTAGTTTCCTGTTTGTTTCTTTGTATTTATCATGCCCCCCCTTCAGTTAATTTAACCTAGTTTATGATCAAATTTTTGAAGCTACATGACAGACCCATTACAGTACATCCCATCCATCCTCCCCAGACTAAGATATTTTACCAGACGTTATAGTATGCCTGCCAACGGGTCCTGGTCGGAGGACGCTACGTGTTGGTGGTATGTCCTGGTCGGACGACGCTACATGTCGATGGTATGCCCTGGTCGGAGGACACTGTATGTTGGTGGTATGCACTGGTCGGAGGACACTACGTGTTGGTGGTATGCCCTGGTCGGAGGACACTACGTGTTGGTGGCATGCCCTGGTCGGAGGACACTACATGTTGGTGGTATGCCCTGGTCAGAGTACGCTATGTGTTGGTGCTATGCCCTGGTCGGAGGACGCTACGTGTTGGTGGTATGCACTGGTCGGAGGACGCTACATGTTGGGGGTATGCCCTGGTCAAGGATACCGTTCATACATAAATAAATACATTTCATAAATACAGTTCAAAAATAAATAGTTAATAAACAGTTGATACAGTGCCTTTGGAAAGTATTCAGACCCCTTGAATTTTTTCACATTTTGTTACTTACAGCCTTATTCTAAAATGGATTAAATGATGTTGCTTTAGTCAAATCCTTCTACTCAGCACACATAGTGGACTGGTGTGTGTATGTGCTTGTAATTGGTTTGTAAACTTTAAATGTTTCAAATTATCACTTTGAATTTGCTTTAATCAATGTATGTTTCCCTCTATGTACGTTTAATATAATGTTATATAATATTCATTAAATGAAAACAATGGTTGAAAGTGAAACTTTTTTCCCTGAACTGCATTACCCACTCCAGTCAGCAGATGGCGATGTGCATTTTTCAGGCGATGCTGCCTGAGTGTGACGTATGATCTCGTGAACGGGACCCTTCTTCAACAGTAACAGCTAATCGCCACCTCAGTAGAACCGAGGTAAAGACAGTTTCAGGTTGGATATTTGACGGATATTCGCCTTTCGTTTTCCTGACATCCACCAACTGCAGTTAGGAACTGTCAACATAGTGACAAATAAAAATGTTCAAATTTCAATAGCTTTTTAACCATTACTCCAAACACTTTCAAAACTGCTTGTAGCTAACCGGATGGCATAGACGCACATTGCACACCCTTTAGTTTGTCCATTTTTATCTCACATGGTTTTACATAAATTTTTCAAAATGTAGAATTTCAATAAAGAATTTCCTTGGTCATGTGACCTACTGACCTCAAACAAGGTTCAGAATGTCCACTGACTATACCTTCATAATTCACACTCTGATTCATATCATGCTATTAGACTTAAATCTGTAAGCTTTGCAGGCCTTCATTTTACATGGGTGTTAAATTATAATTTTTTAAGCAAACAAATGTTCCATCCTCGCAATAACTATCTTTCACATGGACACTGAAAAGATCCGCAAATGGCTGTATGTGGTATGTATCAAGGACAGGAGAGGTGTTCGAACAGAGGTGCTTAAAGGAAGGCGAACAGGTAGGCCTCTTTTTAATCATAGTAATAGGCAGTGATTTGTCAGTCACAGTGAGCTTGATATCATGATGGAATCCTTTTCATCGCATCACTTTCATATACTGTACATTAAGGCAAATCCTTCTACATTGTGTATTAGAACTCAGTTTACATAACCTGATAATGACTTGATATTTGAGTGCATTCACAACAAGCCACCTGCAGACAACTTACAAAATGCAATATTGCATTTGAGGGTTCATTTTTCTGATGAAAATAGTTATTTGATGCATGGCCTACTATTTCTAACTGGGAAAATAAATTCCTACTATTTCTAACTGGGAAAATAAATTCCTACGTCTTTTGTGAGTATAATCCAGAGCAGACTTGAACCACAGCGGTTCTCTGTAAAGAGAGAGTAATCCAAAAGGCACAGACACACCCCTTGACGTTCAATTGGCACCGTTGACCTGTATGTATTCTCTCCTGATTGGCTCTGTGGTGAACAGTCTGGCAGTCTGACTAAAGTGCCAGAGGTATGAGGAGACATCCTCCTTTGTATATATGGGAACAGATATTTCCTAACACTTCGGATCCTATTCTTCAATAGTTAGAAGACACAATGCATCAATGCAAAAAATAATGTATTACTAATTACTGTCCATGAGTAACCTCAACCTTGTGGGTCTATAGGTGTTTGGGCCAAAAAAGTGGCAACTCAATTCTACCACTGACTAGTCTCTCATTCCCCTATGAACGTGGACACAGGGCAATAGTTTTTAATCTAAACCAGCACTTTTTTACTGGAGTAAGCTAACCCCTAATTGGGGCTATTTTCTTTACACATAGTAGCTGTTTACCAGATAACAAGTCAAGAAGAACAAAATGTAGATTGTTGTAATTGTGTATTACATCCTGTGTTGGCCCCATTGTCACATCCATTCTGGATTCTGAGTGATAAAATCATAGCTGAAAAGTGCCTTTATGTATGTGTTTCCATCCCGAACTATAACATTTTCCGCCAAGACAGAACTGCCAAAGGGGGTGGAGTTGCAGTCTACTGCAGAGACAGCCTGCAGAGTTCTGTCTTGCTGTCCAGATCTGTGCCCAAACAGTTCGAGCTTCTACTTTTAAAAATTCACCTTTCCAGAAATAAGCCTCTCACTGTTGCCGCTTGGTACAGAACCCCCTCAGACCTCAGCTGCGCCCTGAACACCATATGTGAATTAATTGCCCCCCATTTATCTTCAGAGTTTGTAATGTTAGGTGACCTAAACTGGGATATGCTTAACACCCCGGCCGTCCTACAATCTAAAATAGATGCCCTCAATCTCACCCAAATTATCATGGAACCGACCAACCCCAAATCCGTAAACTCGGGCACCCTCATAGATATCATCCTGACCAAGCTGTCCTCTAAATACACCTCTGCTGTCTTCAACCAGGATCTCAGCGATCACTGCCTCATTGCCTGCATCAGTAATGGGTCCGCGGTCAAACGACCACCCCTCATCACAGTCAAACGCTCCCTAAAACACTTTAGCGAGCAGGCCTTTCTATTCGTCCTGGCCTGGGTATCCTAGAAAGATATTGACCTCATTCCGTCAGTAGAGGATGCCTGGTTATTCTTTAAAAGTGTTTTCCTCACCATCTTAAATAAGCATGCCCCATTCAAAAAATCCTTGGTTCACTCCAGACCTGACTGCCCTTGAAAAGCACAAAAACATCCTGTGGCGTACTGCATTAGCATCGAATAGAACCCGCAATATGCAACTTTTCAGGGAAGTTAGGAACAAATATACACTGGCAGTTAGGAAAGCAAAGTCAAGCTTTTTCAAACTGAAATTTACATCCTGTAGGACAAACTCCAAAAGGTTCTGGGACACTGTAAAGTCCATGGAGAATAAGAGCACCTCCTCCCAGCTGCCCACTGCACTGAGGCTAGGAAACACTGCCACCACTGATAAATCTACAATTATTGAGAATTTCAATAAGCATTTTTCTAAGGCTGAGCTTGCTTTCCACCTGGCTACCCCTACCCCGGTCAACAGCTCTGCACCCCCTGCAGCAACTTGCCCAAGTCGTCGTCGTCGTCCCCCCCCGGCTTCCCCTTCATCCAATTCCAGATAGCTGATATTCTGAAAGAGCTGCAAAATCTGGACCCTACAAATCAGCTGGGCTAGACAATCATGACCCTCTCTTTCTAAAATTATCTGCAGCAATTGTTGCAACCCCTATTACTAGCCTATTACTAGCCTGTTCAACCTCTTTTGTATCGTCTGAGATCCCCAAAGATTGGAAAGCTGTTGCGGTCATCCCCCTCTTCAAAGGGGGTGACACTCTAGACCCAAACTGTTACATACCTATATCCATCCTGCCCTGCCTTTCTAAAATCTTCGTAAGCCAAGTGAACAAACCGATCACCGACCATTTTGAATCCCACTGTACCTTCTTCGCTATGCAATCTGGTTTCCAAACTGGTCATGGGTGCGCCTCAGCTCAAGGTCCTAAACGATTTCATAACCGTCATTGATAAAAGACAGTACTGTGCAGCCGTCTTCATCGACCTGGCCAAGGCTTTCGACCGAGTACCAAACTGCCGCTTGAATTGGATTTGATATATGATTTGGATATTGCTAAATTAATTTGATTGGATACAGTTGCAGATAAACATATTGGCACCGTTTCACTTTTCTTAAATAATGACCTATTTCTTCTAAAATAAGTTTAAATTGATTGTCTCCATACCTTATAGGATTTTCAACATTGCAGAACCAATACATTTTGTTGTTAGCTTAAGTTTACATTCGGCTATTTCAGCCACATCTGTTGCTGACAGGTGTATAAAATCGAGCACACAGCCATGCAATCTCCAGAGATTAACATTGGCAGTAGAATGGCCAACCCACCCACCATAATAGGTAGTGTTAGTAGGTATCAACAGCCTCCCGAGTGGTGCTAGCAATTATAATAGGTAGTGCTAGGTATCAACAGCCTCTCATGTGGTGCTAGCAAGCATAATAGGTAGTGCTAGGTATCAACAGTCTCCCGAGTGGCGCTAGCAAGCATAATAGGTAGTGCTATGTATCAACAGCCTTTCGTGCGGTGCTAGCAAGCATAATAGGTAGTGCTAGGTATCAACAGTCTCCCGAGTGGCGCTAGCAAGCATAATAGGTAGTGCTATGTATCAACAGCCTCTCGTGCGGTGCTAGCAAGCATAATAGGTAGTGCTATGTATCAACAGCCTCTCGTGCGGTGCTAGCAAGCATGATAGGTAGTGCTAGGTATCAACAGGCTCCCGAGTGGTGCTAGCAAGCATGATAGGTAGTGCTATGTATCAACAGCCTCTCATGTGGTGCTAGCAAGCATGATAGGTAGTGCTAGGTATCAACAGGCTCCCGAGTGGTGCTAGCAAGCATGATAGGTAGTGCTATGTATCAACAGCCTCTCATGTGGTGCTAGCAAGCATGATAGGTAGTGCTAGGTATCAACAGGCTCCCGAGTGGCGCTAGCAAGCATGATAGGTAGTGCAATGTATCAACAGCCTCTCATGTGGTGCTAGCAAGCATGATAGGTAGTGCTAGGTATCAACAGGCTCCCGAGTGGTGCTAGCAAGCATGATAGGTAGTGCTATGTATCAACAGCCTCTCATGTGGTGCTAGCAAGCATGATAGGTAGTGCTAGGTATCAACAGGCTCCCGAGTGGCGCTAGCAAGCATGATAGGTAGTGCTATGTATCAACAGCCTCTCGTGCGGTGCTAGCAAGCATGATAGGTAGTGCTAGGTATCAACAGGCTCCCGAGTGGTGCTAGCAAGCATGATAGGTAGTGCTATGTATCAACAGCCTCTCATGTGGTGCTAGCAAGCATGATAGGTAGTGCTAGGTATCAACAGGCTCCCGAGTGGTGCTAGCAAGCATGATAGGTAGTGCTATGTATCAACAGCCTCTCATGTGGTGCTAGCAAGCATGATAGGTAGTGCTAGGTATCAACAGGCTCCCGAGTGGCGCTAGCAAGCATGATAGGTAGTGCTAGGTATCAACAGGCTCCCGAAAGCATGATAGGTAGTGCTAGGTATCAACAGGCTCCCGAGTGGTGCTAGCAAGCATGATAGGTAGTGCTATGTATCAACAGCCTCTCATGTGGTGCTAGCAAGCATGATAGGTAGTGCTAGGTATCAACAGGCTCCCGAGTGGCGCTAGCAAGCATGATAGGTAGTGCTAGGTATCAACAGGCTCCCGAGTGGTGCTAGCAAGCATGATAGGTAGTGCTAGGTATCAACAGGCTCCCGAGTGGTGCTAGCAAGCATGATAGGTAGTGCTAGGTATCAACAGGCTCCCGAGTGGTGCTAGCAAGCATGATAGGTAGTGCTATGTATCAACAGCCTCTCATGTGGTGCTAGCAAGCATGATAGGTAGTGCTAGGTATCAACAGGCTCCCGAGTGTCGCTAGCAAGCATGATAGGTAGTGCTAGGTATCAACAGGCTCCCGAGTGGCGCTAGCAAGCATGATAGGTAGTGCTAGGTATCAACAGTCTCCTGAGTGGCGCAGCTCTGCATCGCACTACAGATCCGCGTTTGATCCCCGACTGTGTCGCAGCAGGCCGCAACCGGGAGACTCATGAGGCGGCATACAATTTGCCCAGCATCGTCCAGAATAGGGGAGGGTTTGACCGGGTTGGATGTCCTTGTCCCACCGCTCATAAGATCAAAAGATAGTTTTACAGTCTAAGCTATGTGGAACTGTTTTAAGAAGGTTATACCAAGGATAATTTTCAACTGTAAGACACATGGAAGTATCAATAAAGAAATATTTCAAAGTTATTTTATTTAAAACATTATTTGGCCATACTGCTATAACCCATACTAACACATTGCATAACATTCACAACATGGAACAACAGTCCCCCCAAACACCTAACGGAAGTTTGTTCTGAAGTGTCTGTCAAATATCTGCGAGATACATGTCTTTAACCCCTTATTTTGCCACTTAAGTCTTTCCACATTTTGTAACGTTACAGCCTTATTCTATAATGGATTAAATAAATAACAATCCTCATCAGTCTACACACAATACCCCATGATGACAAAGAGAAAATGGGTTTGGAGAAAAAATGTCACATTTATTAAATATAAAAAACAGAAATACCTTATTTATGGAAGTGTTTATTTCTGTATTTCAATGTTGCATCGTGGTTAATTCTTTATTTCATGGTTGCAAATTGCTGAAAATTGTTTGTGTTTGTATATATACAGTACATATTGTGGATTAGCGGGAGCATGGCCGAGATGCGTGTCAGACAGTAGATCTAGCAGGTCTATAATAATATATTCAACCTTATGTTCCCTGTACTCATATATATATATATATATATATATATATATATATATATATATATATATATATATATATATATATATGTTTATTATACCTGATGATACAGGGCTCATATGTAAAACTATTCTAACTGAACATTTTCTTTCACAGTGACACTGACTCCGAATGGGAGCCCCCAGTGCCAAAGTGTCCATTCTGAAGCTGGTTCATCCAGCTGGACACCTGTTGTCTCAGCGCTACTGGGGCATGGACCGCAAAAAATGTCTCCATTCCAACTGCAATAAAGGACTACAACAAGAGGATGGGAGGTGTGGACCTGTCAGATGCGCTGATAGGCTATTACAATGTTCTCCATAAGACGATGAAATGGTACAAGACCTTCTTCTATCATTTCATCGACATTGCTGTGGTGAATGCATTCATCCTACACAAGGAAATGGCCAAGAGCTGTGGAAAGCCCCCCATCTCACAGCCAGCCTTCAGAGAACTGCTCATCAAGGAGCTTGCTGGCTACAGCACCACTGCACCACGTTCTGGCCCCTCTACCTCTGTCCCTTCTGCTCCTGCCACAAGTGGTGTTCATCTGCCCAAATGTATTTCTGCAGGCATGGATGTGCCTCAGGGCCAAATGGGCACAGCATGGAGGCGTCGCTGTGTTCTTTGCAAAATGAAGTCCCCCATCACCTGCACCACATGCTTGGTGACCCTCTGCTTTACAGCATAAAGAGACTGCTATGGCACCTGGCACCATCAGCACAATATTGTGTAGAGGATTTTGTAAATGTATATATATATATATTTCATGTTTTTTCTCCATTTTGGGGGGATGTGTGTTAGAATACAATTTTGGTATTTTGTATATAGATATTCCATTCAAAATGTATAACTTCACCAATTTGGCCACTTGGGTACATTTAGGCTAATTGTGTGGGACACCTGGGTGACTTCATGATAAATGTCATGTAACACACTCATTTAGGAAGTTATTCTGAAACTTTGCACTGTACTGTTGCCCTCTTATGTTTTTCACTGAAATTGTACCCATCATCCTATCTGAATGTTTGTTTTGTCTTGTTCATTTTAAAGATGATGATACAACAATAAAAAGAAAAAACGTGTTTTTTTCACTGTATTATCTAAACCAGATTTATTGTGTTATATTCTCCTACATTCAATTCACATTTACACAAACTTCAGAGTGTATTCTTTCAAATGAAACCAAGAATATGCACATCCTTGGTTCTGGGCCTGAGCTACAGGCAGTTAGATTTGGGTGTGTCTTCAGGAGGAAATTGAAAAAAGTAGGGGGGTAGCTGTAAGAGGGGGGGAAACCTTTTGAAAGTTTCTGTCGGCTGAATAAGCGACACCGGTTTAGCATTCCTACAGCATTTCCCCCAGAAGCTATGAGAAAGTTGTCCGGCTGCTGGGACCGTGCGTTATACTAGCGTTACTATCTGTACTTACTGGTGGCAGACGCTGTTTCATCCTTTCCGACACTGAAATTACCCTTGCCTAACGATTGCGTCTGAAGCTGGGCTTGCAGCACAGCTATCCTTGTCATAAGGCGATCATTCTCCTGTATATTATGAGCACAGCGACTGCAATTAGAAGGCATCATGTTAATGTTACTACTTAGCTTCGGCTGTTGGAGGTCCTGACAAACCATGTCCAGATAAAGCGTCCGGAGTGAAAAAGTTGACTGAAAAAAAAGTTGAGTGAGGGAAAAACTAAAAATATAAACGTAATTAAAAAGTAAATACCGTAAAGTTGTCAGGTAGCAAAGTAAGGTTGGCAACAAAATGCACAGCAACACGTAAACAAGTCTGCAAGTTGTGACCCGGAAATAAGGAGAGGATCACTGTATGTCACTGCATCAGATACCATTCACAATGCTGGCTGAGGTACAAGTAAAACATGACATTATTTCCTAACCATTCACAATGCTGGCTGAGGTACGAGTAAAACATGACATATTATTTCCTACTTTAAAAAAAATCTCCTCTCCATAAATCTGCGTATTCCTCCAAAGTTTTAGTACTATATCTCTTGACACAATGATGAAAATAATCATGGCCTCTAAACCTGTGAAGGACCTTGGCGTTACTCTGGACCTTGATCTCACTTTTGACGAACATATCAAGACTGTTTCATGGACAGCTTTATTCCATCTATGTAACATTGCAAAAAATCAGAAACTTTCAGTCCAAAAATGATGCAGAAAAATTAATCCATGCTTTTATTACTTCTAGGTTAGAGTACTGCAATGCTCTACTTTCCGGCTACCCAGATAAAGCACTAAATAAACTTCAGTTAGTGCTAAATACTGCTGCTGGAATCCTGACTAGAACCCCAAAAATGTATCATATTACTCCAGTGCAAGCCTCCCTACACTGGCTTCCTGTTAAGGCAAGGGCTGATTTCAAGGTTTTACTGCTAACCTACAAAGCATTACATGGGCTTGCTCCTACCTATCTTTCCGATTTGGTCCTGCAATACATACCTACACATACGCTACGGTCACAAGACGCAGGCCTCCTAATTGTCCTTAGAATTTCTAAGCAAACAGCTGGAAGCCAGGCTTTCTCTTATAGAGCTCCATTTATATGGAATGGTCTGCCTACCCATGTGAGAGACACAGTCTCGGTCTCAACCTTTAAGTCTTTACTGAAGACTCATCTCTTCAGTAGGTCATATGATTACACTGTGTAGTGTCGTCTGGCCCAGGAGTGTGAAAGTGAACGAAAAGGCTCTGGAGCAACGAACCGCCCTTGCTGTCTCTGCCTGGCTGGTTCCCCTCTCTCCACTGGGATTCTCTGCCTCTAACCCTATTACAGAGGCTGTCACTGGCTTACTGGTGCTCTTCCATGCCGTCCCTAGGAGGGGTGCGTCACTTGAGTGGGTTGAGTCACTGACGTGGTCTTCTTGTCTGGGCTGGCGCCCCCCCTTGCGTTGTGCCGTGGCGGAGATCTTTGTGGGCTATACTCGGCCTTGTCTCAGGATGGTAAGTTGGTGGTTGAAGATATCCCTCTAGTGGTGTGGGCGCTGTGCTTTGGCAAAGTGGGTGGGGTTATATCCTGCCTGTTTGGTCCTGTCCGGGGGTATCATTGGATGGGGCCACAGTGTCTCCTGACCCCTCCTGTCTCAGCCTCCAGTATTTATGCTGCAATAGTTTATGTGTCGGGGGCCTAGGGTCAGTCTGTTATATCTGGAGTACTTCTCCTGTCTTATACCTGGTGTCCTGTGTGAATTTAAATATGCTCTCTCTAATTATCTTTTTCTTTCTCTCTCTCGGAGGTCCTTAGCCCTAGGACCAAGCCTCAGGACTACCTGGCATGATGACTCCTTGCTGTCCCCAGTCCACCTGGCCATGCTGCTGCTCCAGTTTCAACTGTTCTGCCTGCGGCTATGGAACCCTGACCTGTTCACCGGACGTGCTACCTGTCCCAAACCTGCTGTTTTCAACTCAGCAGGAGTGGTAGAGATACTCTTAATGATCGGCTATGAAAAGCCAACTGACATTTACTCCTGAGGTGCTGACTTGTTGCACCCTCGACAACTACTGTGATTACTATTATTTGACCATGCTGGTCATTTATGAATATTTGAACATCTTGGCCATGTTCTGTTATAATCTCCACCCGGCACAGCCAGAAGAGGACTGGCCACCCCTCATAGCCTGGTTCCTCTCTAGGTTTCTTCCTAAGTTTTGGTCTTTCTAGGGAGTTTTTCCTAGCCACCGTGCTTCTACACCTGCATTGCTTGCTGTTTGGGGTTTTAGACTGTATTTCTGTACAGCACTTTCAGCTGATGAAAGAAGGGCTATATAAATCAATTTGATTTTATACTAGACCATGGCAGTAAATCTAATACTTAGGTGTTTTTAGTCATGCATGAAAGGTCTGTGTTGGTTCCGTGGTTATAAGTTACATCTCTGGCCATGCTGGCACGGTCTGAATCAAACCCAATGTCCAGTGGGATTGATCTGTTTGATCCAATTGTTTGTTTCAGTTTTCAGTAGTTGATTCCTTTGACGTATTGTTGATTTCAACATTTTTCATTTTAAACAAATGCACTGGGTTGGTTGAAAAGTGATACGGAACTTACATACCATGCACTATTTTGACATAGTGGAGGATATACTGAATTTATACTGTTTTTCATACTAAGATGGACGAAGATACATGTTGCTTTTGCACATATTTGTTCATTGGTTTAGCAAGAGTCTGTTGATTGGTCAGTCATTGAGTTAATTTGTTTTGCAATTTGTTCAAATAAAGTTTTATTTATAAAGCACATGTGAGACATGGATGCAACACAACGGCTTCACAGGAAAAAACAAATAATAAACAATGAAAATGAACAAATATTTACTTCAACAAACATAAGAAGATAAAAAAAGAAGAATAACAACTGAGCATCCTAAGGAAAATCCATTGATTAAAATATTAAGAATTGGATGCAATATTCAATGAGATGGACAAGCGAGCACAGGTGTAACACATTCTGACTAAGGTGACACCAATGAGTGCGGCCTACGTGCTAAAGTCCAACCTCAAAACATAAATGAAAAAACCAAAGCCTGTAACTACCTTCCCCCTTAAGACAACAAATATATCCTATATTTTTGTTGGACAAGTTTGCTCACCGCCAACAGAAAACAACTTCCATTTCACATTATAATTGACTACAATGCTTCACTTTCTACAATATAAACATGGTGTCTACTGGCTATCAACAATTAAAAACAAAAACACGTATTTCTAAATAATAATATACAATAGTTTAATTTTTTTCTCCCTTTTCTTTCTATAGAATCCTAAAAATAGTTCTGATAAACTTCTTCCTAAAACGAACTAGCTTCTAGACCTCTCGTCCCCTTGGAACGAGCCAAACAAAGCTCATCACCAAAACAGAAAAACTTGCAGTCAAAATAAATTGTGATCCATGGCAATGCACTGGCTAAATACAAAACACAAAACTTGTTGACTGCCCACCAGTGAGACAATTAGCACCCAAATACTCATTCTACAATGTTAAAACATTCTACATTGTGACATTATTTAACTGATGTAATGAAACAACTCTTTCATGCATATATTTTCTGATGTTTATAAATCAGATATATTTTATCAGAGATCTTGTCACATTGATCACAGCTATAAGATTTCTCTCCTGTGTGTGTTCTGTGGTGTGATATCAGGGTGTGTGGCTGAGTAAAACTCATCCCGTATTGATTACAGCTATAAGATTTCTCTCCTGTGTGTGTTCTCTGGTGTGATATCAGGATGGGTGGCTGAGCAAAACTCTTCCCACATTGATCACAGCAATAAGGTTTCACTCCTGTGTGTGTTCTCTGGTGTACAGTCAGATTGCTTAATGTAGTATAACTCTTCCCACATTCATCACAGCTCCAGGATTTCTCTCCTGTGTGTGTTCTCTGGTGAGTTTTAATTGTCCTGAGAAAATAAAACTCTTCCCACAGTCAGAGCAGCTAAAATATTTCTCTCCTGTGTGGATTCTCTGATGAATTTTAATGCCTGATGAGGAGGTGAATCTCTTCCCACAGTCAGAGCAGCAGTGAGTTCTCTTCCCTGTGGGTCTCTGCTGGTGTTTCCTGAGGTGTTCTGATCTGGAGAGACTCTTCTCTGCCTCTTCAGCATCATGAGGTTGTTGAGGCTCCCCAGAGGATCCACAATAGTCACGTCTCTCTCCTGTGTCAACAACAAAGTCATACAGATGGTTAAAGGCCCACAACAGCAGAAATACACTGTAAAAGTTGATACCAAAAGCGTAGCCATGATGTTGTAGAACAATTGACATCTGTAATGAATGTTAAAATGAGAAAGAATAGTCTAATTTTGTCTTCACATTAGTAGTAACATTGATGATTGTAGGCTAGAAATATGTTATTCAAGTTGTTGAAATCCTAAGCACTGTACCAGACGACTTTTGGTCTCCAATATAGGCCCCTTCTGTGTTTAGTAAAATTGCGCCACGAGGGCAATGCACACACAATTTGATTGCAGAAACTCCTCCCTGCTAATGAGGAAACCACTAGTTATCGATGTAGTATATCTGCCTGGAGCAAAAATGGTGAGCGAAGATTGTAGTTTTTCACAATATATTCTGAATATTACAGCGCAAGATCAGGAGTGCTACTCAAGGAAACTCACATTAAGCTCTGTGTCTATTCACTAATTGTCCACCATCGGGGAAAACTCAGGGGAGTTCTCATAGGCTGACAGCAAAAATAGCCTCTATTTCCAGTTTGATTATGAGTGCATTTCACACTACTTTGGATTAAAATTTTAAGGCTCGTTTGAATGTCCTGCTTAATATAATGTTTGTGTTGTCGCAAATCAACTGCTTTATAGTTAAAAAACACTAACCAGTAAAATGCCCTTTGGCTAGCTTTGCTACCAGTCTGTCAATGAGCGTGTCAATCACCACCTTCCGGAGACACCTGAAACCCCACCTCTTCAAGGAATACCTAGGATAGGATAAAGCAATCCTTCTCACCCCCCTTAAATGATTTAGATGCACTATTGTAAAGTGGCTGTTCCACTGATGTCAGAAGGTGAATTCACCAATTTGTAAGTCGCTCTGGATAAGAGCGTCTGCTAAATGACTTAAATGTAAATGTAATGTTTGTAAACTAAGTGTACACAAATTGGCCCACCTAACAACAACATAGACCTAGGTCTATAAATCATTTAATATTTCCTGGTGAAACATGGAAACTAAAATGTCTTTATTGTGACATTTCATAACCTGATCACCAGATAATTTTAATTCCACGCTAATTTGGCCTCCCAGGTGGCGCAGTGGTTAAGGGCGCTGTACTGCAGCGCCAGCTGTGCCACCAGAAACTCTGGGTTCGTGCCCAGGCTGTCGTAACCGGCCGCGACCGTCTGTGGGGCGATGCACAATTAGCCTAGCGTCGTCCGGGTTAGGGAGGTTTTGCCCGGTCTCATCACGCACCAGCGACTCCTGTGGCGGGCCGGGCGCAGTGCGCACTAACCAAGGTTGCCAGGTGCACGGTGTTTCCTCCAACACATTGGTCGGGTTGGATGCTGTGTTAAGAAGCGGTGCGGCTTGGTTGGGTTGTGTATCGGAGGACACATGACTTTCAACCTTCGTCTCTCCCGAGCCCGTACAGGTTGTAGCGATGAGACAAGATAGTAGCTACTAACAATTGGATTGGGAGAAAAAAAGGGGTAAAATTCTAAAAAATAATTCCATCCTCTACTTGTTGTTGTATTGCAACAACCTCCTCTTTCTCCGTCCAGCAGAGCGCCTCTTCTTTAGCAGGAGGAGAGGAGTTTAGTGACCTCGTGGTCGTGAATAATGGCAAATGATCATTATCGACTAGTTCTAGTTCTACTTAACCAGCCAGCTCGTTGACTTACAACGTAAATATTAAATTAAATGGGATAGCTAGTTGTTTCCACAAAGGTACGTGTAAAGCATAGTGGCAAATAAACCACGAAATTGTCTAAAGAACATGAATGTTCCGACTTTGTTGGCTAGCGAGCTACGGAGGTGGTTGCAGTTGTTGAAGTGTTCCGTCCACTAGATTATACGACACAATAGAAACATCGCCTGAAAGACACATCGCCATCTGCTGTCTGGAGGGAGTAAACGCAGTTGAGGGATTTTTTTTCCATTGAATTATATTATAAAGCAGTTTAGGGAAACGTTTTTTCACACCATGAAATATGAATATTATATCAACACGTACAAAGAGCAACAAGTGTTGTTTGATTAGTTCAGTTTTTTTACGAGACTTTAAAACAAACTCTACATCTACTCCACATCTGTATTTCTGTAACGGCTTTCTTCTGGTGAAATGAGGCGGACCAAAATGCAGCGTGGTTAGTTTTGTACATCTTTAATAAAGATGAAAGTAGAACAATCTACAAAACAAGAACCGTGAAAAAAAAAAGTCCTAGCTTTTTTTTAAATAAAAAATAATTTATTACCTTCAATACCATTCATTCTTTACAACTCATAATTTTCATACATACTCCAATAATAGTATTTTAATTTAACTAAACAACAACCCCAAACAAAACCTCAGGGAGCATCTTCCCTCCCCATCACCCTACAAACTACCTTTCCCTATCTCCCAGTCCCTAATCTATCCCCTTACAAATCTAAATAACACCCAGCCCTAAACCCCCCTTCCACCTCTCCCGAGCAGCATGCTGCCCCCACTTCTTCTCCTCCCTCTTCATCCTCCCCCTCAAATCTCCTTCCACCCTCCTCACTATCCCTTCCACCCCCCAATCTCTCCCTGTCTTCACCATGTTCTGCCTGGATTCCCACAGCCCCCGTTTAAAGAGACTCATGACAAGCCAGAGCAGAAACCTGTCCCTATCCGTCCCTCTCGCTCTCCCTACACCTCTCTCTAACCTGGCCCACGTCAATACAAAATCCCCCCTTACCAAACCTAACAACACCCGTGCCCTAGCCCATACTACTCCGGCAAAGGCACAGTCCCAAAAAACATGGCGCACAGTCTCCTCCCTGCCACAAGAGGATCTTGGACAGGTGGGGGATTGCACCAAACTATACCGGTACATGATGGAACGTACCGGCAAGCACTTATGGAGGCTCAACCAATTCAGGTCCTTGAGCCTGTTGTCCAGACCCCGCACCTGCACCCCCTCCCAGACCACTTCCGAGATGCCCACTACAGGCGCCGGACTCCCTGCCTTTCTGACCTCCTCGTACAGGTGCCTGTGATCTAAACCTACTCGGGCAACTTCAACCTCAGGGTGCGCACGCAGCCACTTGGCCGCATGACCAAAGTGCCACGGCAGCTGTTCCGCCTGAGGACCCATGTTAGACCACACCATTACGCTTCTCGCCTGATACGAGAAGAACACCCGCAGGAGGTAACCGGACGGATGTATCACTGGATGAGCAAGCTCCGTTAACAAGAAAGAAACAAAAATTGCGTCCAGCTTGAGGGGGAAATGTGATACCCCCCTACCCCCGTCCCCGATGGGACAGAGCATGCGTGCCCTGGCGACCCACTCGCACCTGCCACTCCACATGAACTGAAACACAAGCCTCACTAGAGGCCTCCTCAGACAAGCCGGCAATGGGTAGATGTATGCCAAATACAAAAGAGACGGCAACACATCCACCTTAAGGACCAGGACTTTGCCCATAAATGACAAATACCTAGCCTTCCACATTGCTAGCTTCCTCTGTACCACTGCGATACGCATGTTCCAGTTTAGCGTCGCTGAGCCGGAGGTCTCAAAATGGACCCCGAGGATCCTCAGGGCCCCTCACAGAGAGATAACCCCCCGGGCACATCCGTTCTACCGCGCCATCTTCCGAAAAACTTGATGGAAGACTTTGCATGGTTCAGAACCGCTCCCGACGCTCGGGTGAAATCCCCAAAGATGGCAAGGGACCTTGTAAGGCACGAGTCCTTGCATAGCAGCAAGGAAGTGTCGTCGGCGTACTGCGTCATCTTAACATGCAGCCCACCACTTCCAGGGATCAGCAAGCCTTCCACCCCTGTGTCTGCCCTAATGGCAGCCCCCAGAGGCTCCATGTACAGAACGAAGAGGAGAGCCGAGAGTGGGCACCCCTGCCTGACCCCAGACGAGAGGTCAAAAACGTCACCCAAGTGACTATTTACACTAACTCGGCACCCCGCTCCGACATATAATGTACGAATCCATCCTATAAACTTCTCCCCAAATCCTAATCGACCTAAAACTCTGAATAAAAAGGATCTATTCACGCGATCAAAGGCTTTCGCCTGATCTAGCGCTGCTACCATAAAAGGCAGTCCTCTATCTTCAACCCAAGCGATGGAGTCCCTGATTAACTGTAGGTTCCATCTAATAGAGCGGCCCTCTACCCCGCACGTCTGATCCTCATGAACAACGTAGGGAAGGGCTGTGCGCAACCGGTCTGCTAAAACCTTTGCAAGTAGCTTGTAATCTACACACAGCATGGTCAACGGCCGCCAGTTGCCAAGGTCTGTTACTTCCCCCTTCTTATATAAAAGTGACAGCACACCAACAGCCATTGATCCCCCCGGGACCCCCGTCTCAAGGATGGCCTTCAAGACTTCGAGGACCACTGGTCCAAGTATACCCCAAAACTTGAGATAAAACTCAGCCGGCAGCCCATCCATCCCAGGCACCTTCCCTTTTCCCATCCTCCTAAGAGCGCTCTCAACCTCTTCTAGTGAGATCTGGGCCTCCATCACTTCTCTAATGTCCTCTGGCAACCGCCTGGACAAGTGTTCTAAAAACACATTTCTCTGCTCTACATCTATTTCCCTTTCCTTACATAAACCTTGGAAATGATCAGTTATCACCCTAACCATATCCTGGTTCTCTAACTATACTACCATTTTCTTCCCTAACACCATGCATTACCTTCCTACTCTGTCTTGCCCTAACCAACTTAAAGAACATAGCAGAACAAGTCTCATTATGTTCTAGAAAGCCACTATGCGCACGCTCCAGGAAAGCTCGAGCCTTCCGCTCCTGCAACTCCCTGAGCTGCGCCTTTAGGGTTGCGGATCTCTCCCAGTCAAACGACCTGCCGAGGTTGCCTGCCTCATATTCAAGTTCAATTAACCTTTGGATAGGATCCACCTCCCTCCTCTCCTCTTGCAATACCCTATTATAAAAGCCCTAATCCTCACCTTAACTAATTCCCACCACTCTAACACCCCCTCGCACATGGACAGGAGGCCCTCAAGCCTCCTAAAGAAACCATAAAACCCGTCAACAAAAGCCTGCTCCTCCAGCACATCCCGATCTAGCTTCCAGTACCCCCTACCAAAGAGGCAGACTGGCGACCCCACCTGCAGGAGCACCCCGTCGTGATCCGAAAAGAAAACAGGCAACAGCCGCCCAGACAACTTACCCAAAGACCTGGGTACAAAAATATAGTTGAGCCTCCGCGCAACCCCCCTGGAGTTGCGCCATGTAGGACCGCCCATTTTCGGAGTAGTGTGCAGGCCACCATCAACCAGACCATGGCAAGCCATTAGCCTGGTGATGGCGCCTGCACTGCTATCCCCCCCTATTTTTTTATTTTTATTTATTTTACCTTTATTTAACCAGGCAAGTCAGTTAAGAACACATTCTTATTTTCAATGATGGCCTGGGAACAGTGGGTTAAGTGCCCTGTTCAGGGGCAGAACATATTTTAACCTTGTCAGCTCGGGGACTCGATCCAGGAACCTTTCGGTTACTAGTCCAACACTCGGCTACTGAAAGTGCATTCAAAAGAGCAGACATACAGAATGACACGCTAGCAGTAAGCCACGGTTATAAAACAAGCAGGTATGATTCTACCTTTCATTTTGAGCCCATGGCAAGAAGGCACCAGAGCCTACCGTGCTAACGAGTTCCCACTAGATAACACAACCACACAGTCCATGAAAAGCATGAGGTGTGGCTACGTTTGCAAGCTTGAGCTTGATACTAAACCAGCATACAAACTCCGCAGCACAGAGTAGATCATCCATATGACGTTGAGAAATAGTGCATTGTGGGTAGTTTAGAAGATATTCAGAAATAAATTAAGAAATATGTAATAATTCAAAAACATAACTGCTTGTACTTATAGGTAACCAGATCGTGACTACAACTAAGTTACAAGTTACAACTAAGTCCTAAACCACTCTGTGTTACACTGGTGATAGTGTTACAATGCTGATAGCGTGACGTATAATCTATTGGACGGAACTCTTCTTTCAACAGCAGCAACAGTTAGTCAGCCACCACGTTAGCTTGCTAGACAAAATAGCAGAACCAATAAATCTATTTAGACGCTTTAGTGTATATTAACCACTGTGTTTTAAACCCACTTCCTTCGTCTAGTTAGTTATCCGATTTAATATCATATTTACGGTGTTGTTGTTATTAGTCAGTTAGCGGGCTGGTTAAGTTAGCATTAGCCTCGCTAGCTAACATTCCCGACCATGAGCTCACAAAGGTTCTCCCCTCCTGATGAAAACGAGGAGGTCTGCTGGACGGAAAAAGAGGGGCTGTGGCTGAACGTTGTTGTGAAAGAGGAGGCAGAGGAGGATGTCACAATACAAAAACAAGTGGAGGGTGAGGCTGTTACAGTGAAAGAAGAAGAGAATGACGTTTCAGTAAAAGAAGAGGAAGATGCGTTCAGAGTGAAAGAGGAAGTTACAGTAAAAGAAGAGGAGGAAGAGGATGATGCATGTTTTCGAGTGAAAGAGGAGGAGGGGGAGATGACTGTGACATTGAAAAAGGAGGAGGAAACTGGATATTTGGGCTCGGTTTCCCAAAGGAATGTTAACTCATCCAATGGTTCTAAAGTTGAACGGGCCCTGATTAATACTAGTAAGTACTGTCTTAAAAACAGAGGCACAAACTCTGCAGTTGTTGAGCTGATGTGTGGTGTTAAAGAGGAAATATGCAATAGCTACATCCATATTTAGACTTTAATGTGTTTATTTATAGCCATTGATTCTTGAAGAATATAACACGCCTCATGAGCTTAGTTCAACTGCCCTACCACACCAGAACCGAAAATAAGCTTCTTCTTTTTTATTACTCTAATAAGCGTTTTTTACTCCAATGTTTAGAAACAATGTAAATCAACACTGTAAAGCGTCAAAACATGGTTAAAACTATAATGTTGGTATCATAGATGGTCAGTCCTTGCATCCGTATGTCTGTTTATGAATTTGAGACTAGTTACATTTCTCCAGTCCCATTCATCATCTTATTACCAAAACAGTGGTGGAATTACAGCTCTGTTATTGTTTCAACTGCAGATTGTGGCCTTTTTTAAAGGGACAACCCAGGATGTTAACAGCAACAAAATGGCTGCCCAGAGACATGATTTGGTAAACAGCTGAAGGATTGGGGCAGGAGAAATGTAACCACTCTCAAATTCATAGAGAAAGCGGTTGTGGCAACGTTAACCCAGAACCTAGTGACCTCGTCAAGAAGTTCAGACATCTTGGCGTAACAGTTATAAGTTGTTGGCTTGACAGTCGCTGGACCCAGGTTTCAGTCCAGCTCAGGGCTACCCCCTGAATACACTACACTTATGAATACAAGGACTGGCCATCCATGAGGTCAAAATTATCATTTTAATAAGATTTCAAGGCTATACAGTGCTTGTTTACAAACATTGGTGTTATAAGAGCTTATGTTTGATGCATTTATAAGTTATATTCTTCAAGAATCAATGATTATATAGTAAATGGGTGTTTCTATAACTGCCAGGGTAGATTTCCTGTGTGGGTCAAATTGTTAGAGCTGTTGATAAGTCATTAGCTGTGTTAGAATACGCATACAAACTGTACTATTTGTTATGTTATTAGAGTATATAGTAGGCTTATTGGTCATAGTATGATGTAGTTAGTATGCCAAAAGTGGAAGTAGCTAGCAAGCTAAGGTCAGAACGGTCAAATCAACCCAACTCCTCGGCCGAAGCGTCCAGTGGCTCCGATAGCGAAACGGGCTGAATTTACAAACAGACAATCTGACAACGCTCTGAATTTATGAAGCACTCTGGCATTCAAGATTGAATTTAAAAACACACCCGAAGTCATATGTCGAACTAGTAATGTGTTATGCTAACTAGCTAGCAAGAGGTTGCATAGCAACAGCATAAACTTCAGGTAGATAGGAGAAGAGTGCTCAACTGAAAGGATACGGTTAATTTACAAATTACTACAATTAACTAATAATATGTAGTGTATATTCATTAAGTATGTAGTTACAGTATACTACAATTAACTAATAGTATGTAGTATATACTCATTAAGTATGTAGTTACAGTATGTTAGCATGGGTATTCAATCACAGCTATTTGCCTTTTTTCAATGCCATTACATTAAAGGCGAAAAATACCTACATTCAATAACATTTATGAATTGTTTGAAACCTTTGTTTTCAACCATTCTCAATGTTGGTGCCTTGCCGGATTTGTATATATTTTTTTATGTAACACTACCTGACTTTCCTTGTAATTATGGCAGTGTAGTTCCCTTAAGGGTCAGTCAACTTTGGTACAACATACTATGGGGGAGTCGTGACTTCGGTTGAAGGATCTAAAATCACACCTGAAAAGGCCAATGAAATCCGTGCCTGGCTGGAAGTCCCACATTCCACAAGTGATGAGCGTCAGGCTCAGATTCATTCCTTCAATTATTCCGCTCTTCACCTCGGTGTGAACAGGAACAATTCATACTACTAAAACAAACAATTGGAACATGAGACGGTCTTAAGTTGCTCCAACTAAACTTACCCTTAGTGGTAGAGCGTGATCAACCCCTGGACTTTGTGTGGTTCTCATAGTTTCCTAATCAAAAACAATGTCCTGGCTATAGCAATGAGTAAGATGGCTAAAAATGAGACCTAGACAATGAAAGTTAAGACTGAGATAAAGTTGGATTTATAGTCACACATTCAGAAGTTCAACAGACATTGGCCAAAAGCCATTTAAAATGGTATAAATCAATAACTAATTCACTGATTGTCACAGAAACATCAAACTGGGTATCATTAATTCTATAAATGTCTAGCATACATTTACAACTTTTGTTTTGAATAAAAATTCATAAATACATAATACATAAATACATAAAATCTATAAAGTGCCATTTAAAAGCGGTATAAATCAATAACTAATTCACCATTTGTCACAGAAAATTCACAATTAAAAGTTAATTTGTGGAATTTCTTTCCTTAATGCGTTTGAGCCAATCAGTTGTGTTGTGACAAGGTAGGGTTTTCTCACTTTCCAGTAGGCTTATATTGAAGATGTGGCAAATAGGAGTGGCAATGTCGTCTGCTATTATCCTCAGTAATTTTCCATCCAAGTTGTCAGACCGCGGTGGCCTGAAAAATAAATGTAGATCCTCACACTCTAGGAGCTCAGATGCAATAATTTAATAACCTAATAACCAACGTTTTCACAGACAAGCTGTCTTCATCAGGGTATATTGACCAACACTGCAGGTAACTGGTTTATATTGTGTCAAAGGACACACACAGGTGTCTGTAATCATGTCCGAATGTGGCCTGATATCATTGGTCAATTTGCAGATATAAGTAGAACGTGTAAAAACATAAATGGATAGCATACAGTCATAGATACAATTTGGCTACATAGACCTACATACATTTACAATGAATAGCAATATTACAATAATGGCTAGGTTGAGACCGACAGGAGCAAGGCTCTTTAAATTAAAGATCCAGGCAACCTCTCGTTTTAACAATAAATTGTCGAGGTCACCTCCTCTCCTAGAGGGGGTGATGTGTTCGATGCCGATATAATGTAGGAACGAAATCAAGGGGTTCGCTTCCAAAATGTTATAAGATAAATAACTGCCTTAGTGGTGCATGTGATAACACCTTTGATTGGGATCTGTTTCCCTGTTTGGGGGTGTTTTTGGAGGATCTATATTTGTAAGTGCCATTGCATTCAGCGCAGCCATTACACTTGTAATACGAAATACGACGAAGGGAGGGTCTGAAAACACATTACCGATACTGTTATCGTATCTTATGTGCCAATGTTTGTGAACGATTCCCTGAATTTGTTCACAGCACTTTAAATTAGAGGTCGACAGATTAATCGGAATGGCCGATTTAATTAGGGCCGATTTCGAGTTTTTATAACAATCGGAAATCGGTATTTTTGGACACTGATTTGGCCGATTAAAAAAGAAAAAGAAAAAAAGAATATATATTTTTAGTGCCTTTGTTTAACAAGGCAAGTCAGTTAAGAACACATTCATATTTTTAATGACGGCCTAGGAACGGTGGGTTAACTCGGGGCAGAACGACAGATTTTTACCTTGTCAGCTTGGGGATTCAATCTTGCAACCTTATGGTTAACTCGTCCAACGCTCTAACCACCTGCCTTACATTGCACTCCACGAGGAGCCTGCCTGTTATGCGAATGCAGTAAGAAGCAAAGGTAAGTTGCAAGCTAGCATTAAACTTATCTTGTAAAAAACAATCAATCATAATCACTAGTTAACTACACATGGTTGATGATATTACTAGTTTATCTAGCGTGTCCTGCGTTGCATATAATCGATGCGGTGTACATTCGCGAAAAAGGACTGTCGTTGCTCCAACCATAATTTTTTATTTTTTTATTTTACCTTTGTTTAACAAGGCAAGTCAGTTAAGAACAAATTCTTATTTTCAATGACGGCCTAGGAACAGTGGATTAACTGCCTGTTCAGGGGCAGAACGACAGATTTTGTACCTTGTCAGCTCGGGGATTTGAACTTGCAACCTTTCGGTTACTAGTCCAATGCTCTAACCACTGGGCTACATCAATGCCTTTCTTAAAATCAATACACAAGTATATATTTTTAAACCTTCCTATTTAGTTAATATTGCCTGCCTACATGAATTTCTTTTAACTAGTGAAAATGTGTCACCTCTCTTGCAACAGAGTCAGGGTATATGCAGCAGTTTGGGCCGCCTGCCTCGTTGCGAACTGTGTGAAGACTATTTCTTCCTAACAAAGACAGCCAACTTCGCCAAACTTGGATGATTTAACAAAAGTGCATTTGCGAAAAAAGCACAATCGTTGCACTATTAACCATACCTAACCATAAACATCAATGCCTTTCTCAAAATCAATACACAGAAGTATATATTTTTAAACCTGCGTATTTAGCTAAAAGAAATCCAGGTTAGCAGGCAATATTAACCAGGTGAAAGTGTGTCACTTCTCTTGTGTTCATTGCACGCAGAGTCAGTGTATATACAACAGTTTGGACCGCCTGGCTCTTTGTGAACTAATTTGCCAGAATTTTACGTAGTTATGACATAACATTGAAGGTTGTGCAATGTAACAGGAATATTTAGACTTATGGATGACTTACGGAGTGGTTCCGTATTTCACTGAAAGAATAAACGTTTTGTTTTCGATATGATAGTTTCCGGATTTGACCATATCAATGACCTAAGGCTTGTATTTCTGTGTGTTATTATGTTATAATTAAGTCTATGATTTGATAGAACAGTCTGACTGGCACCAGCAGGCTTGTAAGCATTCATTCAAACAGCACGTTCGTGTTTTGCCAGCAGCTCTTCACAATGCTTCAAGCATTGCGCTGTTTATGACTTCAAGCCTATCAACTCCCGAAATTAGGCTGGTGTAACTGATGTGAAATGGCTAGCTAGTTAGCGGGATGCGTGCTAATAGAGTTTGAAACGTCACTCGCTCTGAGACGTGGAGTAGTTGTTCCCCTTGCTCTGCATGGGTAACGCTGCTTCGAGGGTGGCTGTTGTCGATGTGTTCCTGGTTCGAGCCCAGGTATTAGCGAGGAGAGGGACGGAAGCTATACTGTTACACTGGCAATACTAAAGTGCCTATAAGAACATCCAATAGTCAAAGGTATATGAAATGCAAATCGTATAGAGAGAAATAGTCCTATAATTCCTATAATAACTACAACCTAAAACTTCTTACCTGGGAATATTGAAGACTCATGTTAAAAGGAACCACCAGCTTTCATATGTTCTCATGTTCTGAGCAAGGAACTTAAACGTTAGCTTTCTTACATGGCACATATTGCACTTTTACTTTCTTCTCCAACACTTTGTTTTCACATTATTTCAACCAAATTGAACATGTTTCATTATTTATTTGAGGCTAAATTGATTTTATTGATGTATTATATTAAGTTAAGTGTTCATTCAGTATTGTTGTAATTGTCATTATTACAAATACATTTTAAAAATCGGCCGATTAATCGGTATCGGCTTTTTTGGTCCTCCAATAATCGGTATCGGTGTTGAAAAATCATAATCGGTCGACCTCTAACCATAACCCAACACCTGGCGACCTCGTGAAGAAGTTTAGACATCTTGGTGTAACAGTTATAAGGTGTTGGCTTGACAGTCGCTGGTGTCGGCTTTTTTGGTCCTCCAATAATCGGTACCGGCGTTGAAAAATCATAATCGGTCGACCTCTACTTTGAATAGCAGGTAGTAAGAACGCTTGGTTTTTGCGAGACTGTCCTTGAAAGAGATAATTTCTTGATTTTGGTTAGCGCGTTTTGTTCAGAAATCCACAGGCTTGTGCTGGTCATGACGGGCAGACAAAAATTCCAAATAGTATCCGCAAAGTTTGTAGAAACATGTCAAACGTTTTTTTATAATCAATCCTCGGGTTGTTTTTACAATAAATAATTGATAATATTTCAACCGGACCGTAGCCTTTTCAATAGGAGAGAGAGAAAATGTCTGCTCCAAGCTGTTGCGCATGCAAAACTCTGCTGGCACCCAGCCATCCACTGACGCGATGTGATCGTTCTCGCTCACTTTTCAGGATAAAATATTGAAACTATGTCTAAAGACTGTTCACACCATGTGGAAGCCATAGGGAAAGGAATCTGGTTGATATCCCTTTAAATGGAGGGGAGGCATGCAATGGAACAGGGAGATTAGTTTCTCTTAGGCATTTCCTGGATTTTGTATTTTCCTCTGGTTTTCGCCTGCAATATCAATTCTGTTATACTCACAAACAATATTTTGACAGTTTTGGAAACTTTAGAGTGTTTTCTATCCTAATCTGACAATTATATGCATATCCTAGATTCTGGGCCTGAGAAATAGGCAGTTTCATTTGGGTACGTTTTTCATCCAAACATCAAAATATTGCCCCCTACACTCAACAGGTTAACCATCTGTCTGACTTTGTCGTTCACACAGGAGAGAGACAGGACTATCGTGGATCCTCTGGGGAGTCTCAACAACAACAACATGATGCTGAAGAGGCAGAGAAGAGTCTCTTCAGATCAGAACACCTCAAGAAACATCAGCAGAGACCCACATTGACGAATCCTTACTGCTGCTCTGACTGTGAGAAGAATTGCAAATCTTCATCAGAACTTAAAATACACCAGAGAATCCACACAGGAGAAAAGCCGTACCACTGCTCTCATTGTGGAATGAGTTTCTCTAGATCATATTCATTGAAAACACACCTGCTAATTCACACAGGAGAGAAATCTTATAGCTGTACTCAATGTGGAAAGAGTTTTACTACATCTTCCAATCTGACTAAACACCAGAAAACACACACAACAGAGAAACCTTATAGCTGTGATCAATGTGGGAAGAGTTATGTTACATCTAGCTATCTGACTTTACACCAGAGAACACACACAGGAGAGAAATCTTACAGCTGTGATAAATGTGATAAGAGTTATGTTACATCTAGCTCTCTGACAGTACACCAGAGAACACACACAGGAGAGAAACCATTTAGCTGTAATCAATGTGGGAAGAGTTTTACTACATCTAGCTCTCTGAAGGTACACAAGAGAACACACACAGGAGAGAAACCCTGTAGCTGTACCCAATGTGGAAAGAGTTTTACTCGGTCAAGCTCCCTGCAAATGCACCAGAGAATACATACAGGTGAGAAACCATATAGCTGTAATCAATGTGGGAAGAGTTTTACTCAGCCAAATGGACTGATATTACACCAGCGCACACACACAGGAGAGAAACCGTATAGTTGTACTCAATGTGGGAAGAGTTTTATTCAGGCAAGCTGCCTGAAAGTACACGTGAGAACGCACACAGGAGAGAAATCTTAACACTGCTCTGACTGCAACAAGCGTTTTGTTAGCTTAAGTGATTTAAAATCGCACTAGAGAACACATACACAGGAGAGAACCCTTATAGCTGTGATCAATGTGACAAACGATACTTTGATAAAAGATCTCTGATCAGACATCAGAAAATACATACATGAAAGAGTTGTTTTAATAATGTCACAATGTAGAACCTAAACGTTTATTCCCTGTTCTATTGATTTCAGCGTGATATGGATATTAGCCTCAGGGAAAAATCCAGGCTCTGAATTGAAAGAGTATTATTTATATGATTTAACAAAAAGTGACTAACACAAAAAGAGTTGTTACACTTATCACGTTGGTGACCCACTTGAATCAAAATGCAACACTTCAAAATGTACAGTTGAAGTTGGAAGTTTACATACACCTTAGCCAAATACATTTAAACTCTGTTTTTCACAATTCCTGACATTTAATCCTAATTAAAATTCCCTGTCTTAGGTTAGTTAGGATCACCACTTTATTTTCAGAATGTGAAATGTCAGAAAAATAGTAGAGAGAATGATTTATTTCAGATTTGAATTCTTTCATCACATTCCCAGTGGGTCAGAAGTTTACATACACTCAATTAGTATTTGGTAGCATTGCCCTTAAATGTTGTAACCTGGGTCAAATGTTTTGGGTAGTCTTTCACAAGCTGCCCACAATAAGTTGGGTGAATTTTGGCCCATTCCACGTCAAAGAGCTGGTGTAACTGAGTCAGGTTTCTGGGCCTCCTTGCGCGTACACACTTTTTCAGTTCTGCCCAAAGAATTTCTATAGGATTGAGGTCAGGGCTTTGTGATGGCCACTCCAATACCTTGACTTTGTTGTCCTTAAGCCATTTTGCCACAACTTTGGAAGTATGCTTGGGGTCATTGTCTATTTGGAAGACCAATTTGCGACCAAGCTTGAGCTCTGTCCTGGGCAGGTGCTCTATCCAAGTTTTAACTTCCTGACTGATGTCTTGTTGCTTCAATATAGCCACCAAATTTTCCTTCCTCACGATGCCATCTATTTTGTGAAGTGCACCAGTCCCTCCTGCAGCAAAGCACCCCCACAACATGAAACTGCCACCCCCGGGCTTCACGGTTGGAATGGTGTTCTTCGGCTTGCAAGCCTCCCCCTTTTTCCTCCAAACATAACGATGGTCATTATGACCAAACAGTTCTATTTTTGTTCCATCAGACCAAAAAGTATGATCTTTGTTCCCATGTGCAGTTCCAAACCGTAATCTTGCCTTTTTAAGGAGCAGTGGCTTCTTCCTTGCTGAGCGGCCTTTCAAGTTATGTCAATATAGGACTCGTTTTACTGTGGATATAGATTATTTTGTACCTGTTTCCTCCAAAATCTTCACAAGGTCCTTTGCTGTTGTTTTGGGATTGATTTGCACTTTTCACACCAAAGTACGTTCATCTCTAGGAGACAGAACGTGTCTCCTTCCTGAGTGGTGTGACTGCTGCGTAGTCCAATGGTGTTTATACTTGCGTACTGTTGTTTGTACAGATGAACGTGGTACCTTCAGGCGTTTGGAAATTGCTCCTAAGGATGAACCAGACTTGTGGAGGTCTACAATTTTTTTCTGAGGTCTTGGCTGCTTTCTTTTGATTTACCAATGATGTCAAGCAGAGGCACTGAGTTTGAATGTAGGTCTTGAAATACATCCACAGGCACACCTCCAATTGACTCAAATTATATCAATTAGCCTATCAGAAGCTTCTAAAGCCATGACATCATTTTCGGGTATTTTCCAAGCTGTTTAAAGGAACAGTCAACTTAGTGTATGTAAACTTCTGACCCACTGGAATTGTGATACAGTGAATTAAGTTAAATAATCTGTCTGTAAACAATTTTTGAAAAATAACTTGTGTCATGCACCAAGTAGATGTCCTAACTGACTTGCCAAAACTATAGTTTGTTATCAAGAAATGTGTTGAGTGGTTGAAAAACGAGTTTTAATGACTCCAAACTAAGTGTATGTAAACTTCCGACTTCAACAGTAGCTGTTTACCACGTTGCTGACCCACTTGAATCAAAATGCAACACTTCAAAATGTATCAAGCTGTTTTCTACTAAGTTGTCCTCTTACCAGTGATGTACACATTATTCCCAGATTTCATGTGGTTTTTGAGCTGTTAGGTTTAACAGGACGTGCAATCTCATCTCCCCCTTTTTCGCGCAATTGATTTAAACTTGATCTCGATGAATGATGACAAATAAGTGTTGCGTTCCTTACATTTAAATGCATCACTCCAAAATGTGGCTGACTGCCTTCTGCAGGTTGTCCTCTAACCAGTGAGGTAAAAGATATCTCCCATTTCCATGTGTTTTTGTTTTTGTTGTGTTAGTTTCAACAGCATGTAGAACTGATTTCCCCCGTAATCGATATCAGTGATGTGTTGCTACTTGTCAAAAACAACAGCGTTTCTGGTGCTTGTGCAGTTTAAAAGGTGATATGTGTAAATAATAGATTGAATGTTTAGGTTTTCAATTTATCACAAACTGTTTCTGCATATTAGTTGTTGATTTAGACACCCCACTTAATGCAATTGAAAAGACGTTGAAAATAAGACTATGCCCAATACTCGGTTGTAGTTGAAAGTGAAAATTGAGATGTTTTTCTGGTCGTTTTTTTCAATGACTTGAAAACTACTTAATTTCAACGTACTTGCAGCCTATACACATGGACGCAGTACAAGAAATTGGTCTATTATCAATTGTATTAACAATCTTACAACACCACTATTTCTTGACAACATTCAAGTGGAAATTGTCTTTATTCTACTACTGAAGAAGCATGTCTCAAATCACCTCATATTTCAAACATCAGCCTGACAAAAGACATGTTTTATTATTCCATGCCTCACCATTAAGTTAATTATTGCCAAAACATATTAACAAAGGGGTGTACATTTGGTTTTGATGTTTCATATTTACAATTCATGTAACATTTAGTAATCATAATTGTTTATGCAACAAACTGACAATATTTGGGTACAATTATATTGACATTGTTGCCCTGCTTTTAGAATATCAGGGTTCATTCTCAGATGTGCAAATCCAAATGTACTAGAGCATGACATTGGGGACTGGGACCAGATCCAACAACATGCCTATCGAGTGAACCCTGAAAAGAGAGAGAATCTCCACAATGAGGTAGAAAGTTACTACAGATATTGCAGGAGTTTCCTCTTGAAATCAGACATGTCTGTGGTAAGGACAACTTGGTTTCTGATTGTCTCTGGGGTGGGCAGTCAAAAAGATTTGTGTTGTGATCACAATTTATTTTGACTGCATGTTTTTCCGTATTGGAGATGATGTTTGTTTGGGCTCGTTCCAAGGGGACGAGAGTTCTAGAAACGAGTGAGTTTTTCAAAAAATAAGATTGTAGAAAAAATATATATATTTAGACGTGTTTTTTCCTGTTTTTAATTGTTGGCAGCCAGTAGACACCATGTTTATATTGGTGAAGCATTGTAGTTGATTATAATGTGAAATGTTGTTTTCTGTAGGAGGTGAGCAAATTTGTCCAAGAAAAATATGGGATATATTTGTTCTCTTAAGGTGTTACAGGCTTTGGTTTTTCCATTTATGTTTTGAGGTAGGACTTTAGCACGTATAGCTTGTTAGCACGTCGGATGCACTGACTGGTGTCACCTCGTTAGTCAGTATGTGTTACACCTGTGCTGGCTTGTCCATCTCGTTAGTGGGAAGGTGTTTCACCTGAGTTGGTCCAGGTTATATTTAAGAGTGTCTGGCCCAGTGCTCCAGTTGTCTTGATAGATGTGGAGAGTCATCACCTTTAGTTGCTCCACCTTTTTGGTTTACTTTCTGTCTGTAAGTTTGGTGTGGGTTTTTCTTTTGTTTGCCTCTTCTTGGGAAGATTTAGTGGGTCTCGTAGTGTCTTTCAGAGCCTTTCCTAAAAAACAAGTTATATTTTGGGTTGGATTTAGCATCATATTTTTAATATTTTAATCAATGGCATTTCCTTAAAATGCTCTTTAGTCTTTCAGTTGTTATTCTGTTTTTATCCTCTTGTTTGTGTACTAAATATTTCTCTTTCATTGTTTTTTCCTGTGAAGCCGTTGTTGCATCCATGTCTGAAATGTGCTGTATAAATAAAGTTTGATTTGAACATTTTGCAAAACAAATTAATCCAATTAACGATCAATCGACTCTTGGTCCATTTTAGTATGAAAAACAGTATCAATCCCACTTTTCAAGCCTGCTGAAGTGGTAAACACCACCCCCGGCTCTACCAGGGGCTTGAGGTGGTCTCCCACAGCTCTGATTATGTCATGTTCTTTGGCCTTGCTGTTCCATTTCTTAACTGCCCCTGCAACACATTTAGTTATATTATATAAAACATTCAATGTAATGGATATGGAGCATCAATAGCCTCGGTTTCACCTGGCACCTTCTGTCATCTGATCACGCCAAACTGCATTAGGTTCAGATCTACCAGGATGGGCCTTTGACACAGTCTGAACATGCATAAGCAATGTCAAAAGATGAGTGGAAAAAAGTACATTTTACACAAGTGATCTTCATAATAAATTAAATGTTATTGCGGGTGTAGCGAAATGCTTGTGTTCCTAGCTCCAACAGTGCAGTAATATCTAACCATTTCATAACAAATACCTAATACATACAAATCTAAGTAATGGAATAAGAATATATAAATATATGGATGAGCAATGTCAGAGCGGCATAGACAGATACAGTAGAATAGGATAGAATACAGTATAGACATATGAGATGAGTAATGCCAGATATGTAAACATTATTAAAGGGACTCGTGTTCCCTTCCTTAAAGTGGCCAATGATTTCAAGTCTGTATGTAGGCAGCAGCCTCTCTGTGTTAGTGATGGCCATTTAACAGTCTGATGGCCTTGAGATTGAAAAACAGCTTCTGTCTCTCGGTCCCAGCTTTGATGCACCTGTCCTGACCTCGACTTCTGGATGATAGCGGGCTAAACAGGTAGTGGCTCGGGAAAGAACAAATGTGTGTGCCTGAGGGGAAATTAACTTTCATGCAGCTAAAAGGGTTGAGAAATGACACCACTATCAGTGGACAATTTGTACTAATGTAAATGAACATAGATATTGGAACATAATCCCTTTTGCTGACATGATGAACCGCTAAGCGAACATAAATATTTACCATCTAAACCATGTGACCTCTCACCTCTCTGGCTGTAGAAGTGTTCTTCCTAACCAGTCCCTCAACAGCTCTGACTGAGCTTCACCCTCACTGGGTCTTCAGAGGAGAGGAAGGCTGAGGAAGGATGAATGGATCAGTCAGTCAATAAAGTGTAGAGCTGCTGTCTATGCTGTCTGACAAAATCACTATTTTAGTAGTTCATTAAAGTAAATTAGGCTTTATGACTGCTGAATACCAACTATCAATCACTTAGATCATGTATTTTCAGGAAGAGATATATCCTTGGGACATCCCGAGCCCATTGAAGTTGACATTTAAAATGGTTACGGTTGGGGTCATTCTTCTCTCTTTTACATAGCAGGTGTAAAATAAACAGAAACAAGACAGGTGGGCACGCAATGGATTATGGTCATTGTAGTTCATTATGTTTTATATGACAAACTATGTCGCATATTGTCCTGTTGGAAACTACAACTCCCTACTACATCACACAGTTCAGCCGAGATCTGACTTATCTCCAGACAAGCTCTAGACGCATCCTCTGGGCAGACAGGCCAAAGGCGCTTGCTTGCCCCAATTCGGGAACCGTTGATCTACTTCAGAGGAACTGTGCAGAGTGATTTCCTGTTGTTTTGATACCTCACTAGAAGACTAGAATAACTGGCTGTTGCTACAGAACGAAATTACCAATTCACAGTTAGTCTGTCTTGTTCTCCACACACCAAGATCACGTGTTTTCTATATGCACAAGATAGTTTGACTATATAAGGCTTCTGAACTCCGTGTGTCATCGAGCTCTCGGCCAGCAACATTATTGCAATTCTTATTAAAAAGGTTGATTGTTTGAAGAAAAGTCTCTCCTTATGGTTTACAATTTTCACCAGAATGTGAAGTAACAATGTTAGCCCAGACTCATACTACAGAATGAATGACTGACTGCGCAGTTCAACTTCTCACCTCATACAGTATTGGAGCAGCAGCAGCTGACTTGATTGTTGATGCTAATCAGCATATTTGAATCTGAGAGTAAATAGAGCCGACTACACTCTAAAAATGAAGGGTTCAACTGGAGTTGTTCTCAGATCCCCTAAGAACCGTAGGGTTCTTGTCAATGAAAAACAGCCCAAAGGTTTTTTCAAAGAACTTGTTAGAAGGTGGGGTCATCGAGGAACCTCCGTTGTTGCTGGACTTCTTCCTGGAACTTCGCAATTACAACTGAAAACTCCGGTGGCAACTTGGATGCGACAACAGTTAAAAAGGTAAGTTGGGTTGATGTTTGGCTCTGAATATATATCGAAATAATTTATATAATAATATAACATACTAATAATGAATAACGAAGACAATGATGGTTTTCTGTGAATAGCTTCCATAACGTTACTATAGCTAATTAGCGTAAATATTAGACACGGTTTGACCGTAGGTGTTGTAGGAGCTACAGTACAGTACCGTTAGCTAACTAGCTAACGTTATGTCCTAACTAGGCAGAACTAGGTTTGGGTTGTTTCCTGAACTATATTATTTCCCATATATTGTATATCGTTTCCATAAATCCAGCATGGCTTTACACTCATTAACGTAAGTTTCCAATCTAGAGCAGTTCTCACTATTGTGAGAACAAACTAACTAACGTTAGCTTCGTTAACTAACTTTGTTAGTGTTGTTATGTGTTAATAACATTTAGACTACGTTACTCAGCAGGCTATGTGGGCGCGGGAGATGGTTAAAGACTGCCTTGCATGGCTAAACATGGAGTTTTCTAGCTGAAGTATATGTTCATTAAAAGTAGTTAAACCTACGCCCCTGTTTGTCATTATATAAGGAACAAACATAACATGGTGTCAGATTGGTAGTCGCTATGACGAGACAGAGAAAAGGAGTAACTCTGCAAATTTCCGTGACGAAAATAGAACATTCTGCCACAAGTCAAGTGACGTGAGTAGTCGAAGATGCTAGTTTGCAAGAGCGAAGACAACGAGCCGCAGCAGCGAGAGCGAGGCTGCATTGGAATCTGTTGACGAGGAAGCTGATGAGTAACATACTGAAGTAAGAGAAATTGACACTGTTCCTGTTCTCCGTCATGGATAGGCTTTGTCCTCCTACTCCTATGCAGTTAACAGGTAATTTAGCAGACAATTGGAAACGTTTCAAGCAGAGATTCAATATCTACCTAGCAGCCAGTGGTGCAGGTGGAGATGATGACAAATTGAAAGCGTCCATTTTTCTGCATGTTATTGGAGAGGATGCATTGGACATTTACAATAGCTTTCAGCAAGACGAGGCAAACATGACATTGACTGTGCTAATGGGAAAATTTGAGGAGTACTTTGTACCAAGCCAGAACGTCACGTTTGAGAGATACAAGTTTTTCTCTCATGATCAGAAACAAGGAGTCAGTTGTGACCAGTATTTGACTGAGCTGAACACACTGAGCAAAACGTGTGAATTTGAATATCTGAAAGACTCACTAGTGAAAGACAGGATAGTCTGTGGCATCCTTGATAATGGACTCTAGGAGAGATTGCTGTTTGAGCAATATTTAACTTTGGATAAAGCAGTGAATATGTGTCGAGCAGCTGAAACCACCAGAGCACAAGCTAAAGAGCTGTGCAGGGATGAGACGTCAGTGTATGCAATAAAAAGAGAGGAGCAATACACACAACGCCTTACAAAACAAAAACAAACAAAAGAGAGAAATCAAAACACTACATGTGGAAAATGTGGATTTATCCACAAGCTAAAAAAATGCCCTGCATATGGCAAATCATGTAACAACTGTGGGAAAGATAATATTTTCTCAAAATGCTGCAAAGCTGAGGCTACAAAGAAAAAGGTTCACACAGTCGAGGAGATGGAATAATTATTTGTTGATTCTGTGGAAATATGCAATGCAGTAAATGCTGAATGGATTGTGCCATTGACTGTGAATGAAACTATAATACCATTCAAGCTTGATTGTCACGCCCTGGTCGAAATATATTATGTTTATCTTCATTTATTTGGTCAGACCAGGGTGTGACATGGGTTATTGTGGTGTGTTTTTGTCTTGGGGTTTTGTGGGGTGTCTAGCATAGTCTATGGCTGCCTGAGGCGGTTCTCAATCAGAGTCAGGTGATTATCATTGTCTCTGATTGAGAACCATATTTAGGCAGCCATATTCTTTGAGTGTTTCGTGGGTGATTGTTCCTGTCTCTGTGTTTATATTCACCAGATAGGCTGTATAGTTTTTTCACGTTTCCGTCTGTTTTGTACATTTCAGTTATTTCATGTCTAGTCTATTTTCATCAATAAACATGAGTAACCACCACGCAGCATTTTGGTCCGCTCCTCCTTCAACAGAAGAACATCGTTACAGAATCACCCACCACAACAGGACCAAGCGGCGTGGTAACAGTCAAAAGCAACAGCAGGAGCAACAAAAGAAGGAATGGACATGGGAGGACGAATTAGACGGAGAAGGACCCTGGGCTCAGCCTGGAGAATATCGCCGTCCCAAGGAAGAACTGGAGGCGGAAAAGGGGAGAGGCGCCGGAATGAGGAGGCAGCATGGCGAAGCGGATGGAAGCCCGAGAGTCAGCCCCAAAAAAATTATTGGGGGGAGGGCTCAGGGAGAGTGTGGCAGAGTCAGGAGTCAGACCTGAGCCCACTTTCCCTGTTTATCGTGAGGAGCCAAGGAGGAGACCAGAACCAGAGCCGGTGTTGGAGGTGAGCGAAACAGAGACTGTGAAGGAGTTAATGGGGAAATTGGAGGAGAGAGTAATGAGGGAGTTGCTTTGTTGGTGCTTTAAATATGGAATTCAGCCGACGGAGCGTGTTGGGGATTTGATGGCACCTGGGTCAGCGCTCCATACTCTTCCTGAGGTGCGTGCTAGTCGGCTGGTGAAGTTGGTGCCAGCCTCACGCACCAGGCCTCCTGTGCACCTCCCTAGCCTTGCATGTCCTGTGCCAGCACTGCTCTCAAGATCTCCAGTACGCCTTCACGGTATAGCCCATCCCGTGCCACCTCCACACACCAGCCCTCTGATGGCAGCTCCCCACACCAGGCTTCCTGTGCGTGTCCTCGGCCCAGTACCACCAGTGCCAGCACCACGCATCAGGTCTACAGTGCGCCTCGCCTCTCCAGCGCTGCCGGAGCCTTCCTGCGCTGCTGGAGTCTCCCGCCTGTTTAGCGCTGCCAGAGCCTTCCGCCTCTACAGCGTTGCCGGAGTCTCCTGCCTGTTTAGCGCAGCCGGAGCTGTCAGTCTGCAAGGAGCTGCCAGGCTGCAAGGAGCTGCCAGGCTGCAAGGAGCTGCCAGTCTGCAAGGAGCTGCCAGTCTGCAAGGAGCTGCCAGAGCTGCCAGTCTGCAAGGAGCTGCCAGAGCTGCCAGTCTGCAAGGAGCTGCCAGTCTGCATGGAGCAGCCAGAGCCGCCAGTCTGCAAGAAGCAGCCAGAGCTGCCAGTCAGCATGGAGCAGCCAGAGCCGTCAGTCTGCCAGGATCCGCCAGTCAGCCAGACTCTTCCAGATCCGCCAATCAGCCAGACTCTTCCAGATCCGCCAGACTCTTCCAGGTCCGCCAGACTCTTCCAGATCCGCCAGTCAGCCAGACTCTTCCAGATCCGCCAGTCAGCCAGACTCTTCCAGATCCGCCAGTCAGCCAGGTTCTTCCAGATCCGCCAGTCAGCCAGGTTCTTCCAGATCCGCCAGTCAGCCAGACTCTCCCAGATCCGCCAGACAGCCAGGTTCTCCCAGATCCGCCAGACAGCCAGACTCTCCCAGATCCGCCAGTCAGCCAGACTCTCCCAGATCCGCCAGTCAGCCAGACTCTCCCAGATCCGCCAGTCAGCCAGACTCTCCCAGATCCGCCAGTCAGCCAGACTCTCCCAGATCCGCCAGTCAGCCAGACTCTCCCAGATCCGCCAGTCAGCCAGACTCTCCCAGATCCGCCAGTCAACCAGGATCTGCCATAGCCTTCCTCCTCTCCGCTCCTGCTGGAGTCTCCCGCCTGCCCGGCGCCGCTGCCGGAGTCTCCCGCCTGCCCGGCGCCGCTGCCGGAGTCTGAGGAGCCCTTCTGTCCCGAGCTGCCCCTCTGTCCCGTTTTATTTAGCAGGGTAGTTTTTTCACGTTTCCGTCTGTTTTGTACATTTCAGTTATTTCATGTCTAGTTTATTTTCATCAATAAACATGAGTAACCACCACGCTGCATTTTGGTCCACTCCTCCTTCAACAGAAGAACATCTTTACATTGATACTGGAGCACAGTTAACCCTGTAATCAAGGTTACTGGTTATACTGGGGAGAACGTACCAGGTAACTTCTTGCGTCGAGCAATCCCGGATCCGGGATCCTATTTATAGCCTCAAGCTCATTAGCATAATGCAGGGTTAACTATTCATGAAAATCGCAAATGAAATGAAATAAATATATTTGCTCTCAAGCTTAGAATTTTGTTAACAACACTGTCGTCTCAGATTTTCAAAATATGCTTTTCAACCATAGCTAAACAAGCATTTGTGTAAGAGTATTGATAGCTAGCATAGCTATAAGCCTAGAATTCAGCCAGCAACATTTTCACAAAAACAAGAAAAGCATTCAAATAAAATCATTTACCTTTGAAGAACTTCAGATGTTTTCAATGAGGAGACTCTCAGTTACATAGCAAATGTTCAGTTTTTCAAAAAATATTATTTGTGTAGGACAAATCGCTCCGTTTTGTTCACGTTTGGCTATGAAAAAAACCTGTATCCAGTTATAGCCTCAAGCTCATTAGCATAACGCAACGTTAACTATTTATGAAAATCGCAAATGAAATGAAATAAATATGCTATCTCTCAAGCTTAGCCTTTTCTTAACAACACTGTCATCTCAGATTTTCAAAATATGCTTTTGAACCATAGCAAAACAAGCATTTGTGTAAGAGTATTGATAGCTAGCGTAGCATTTAGCGGGCAACATTTTCACAAAAACCAGAAAAGCATTCAAATAAAATAATTTACCTTTTGAAGAACTTTGGATGTTTTCAATGAGGAGACTCACAGTTACATAGCAAATGTTCAGTTTTTCCTGAAAGATTCTTTGTGTAGGAGAAATTGCTCCATTTTGTACATCACATTTGGCTACCAAAAAAAAAACAAATTCAGTCATCAAAACGGGAAACTTTTTTCCAAATTAACTCCATAATATTGACTGAAACACGGCAAACGCTGTTTAGGATCAATCCTCAAGGTGTTTTTCACATATCTCTTCATTGATATATCGTTCGTGGAAGTCTACTTTCTCCTCTGAATCCCATGGAAAAATACTTGCAGCTGAAGATGACGCACCAATTTCGACGGAGGACACCGGGCGGACACCTGGCAAATGTAGTCTCTTATGGTCAATCTTCCAATGATATGCCTACAAATACGTCACAATGCTGCAGACACCTTGGGGAAACGATAGATCGGACAGGCTCATTCCTTGCTCATTCACAGCCATATAAGGAGACAATGAAAAACAGAGCCTCAAAAATCCTGCTCATTTCCTGTTTGAAGTTTCATCTTGGTTTCGCCTGTAGCATCAGTTCTGGGGCACTCACAGATAATATCTTTTGCAGTTTTGGAAACGTCAGTGTTTTCTTTCCAAAGCTGTCAATTATATGCATAGTCGAGCATCTTTTTGCGACAAAATATTGCGCTTAAAACGGGCACGTTTTTTATCCAATAATGAAATAGCACCCCTATAGATTCAAGAGGTTAAAGGTAGCTGCATAGTAACTTTACAGCATAAAGGAAAACAGTTCAGAGCACAGCTGCTGATTGTGGAAAAGAGTGTACAGCCTATTCTAGGAATCATTGCACGTGAAACACTCTTTTCAACAAATTGAGCTTATGTAGTGACATCACAGACTGAAAATGACCAAGAATCAATACTGGCTGAGTATGATGATGTGTTTGAGGGTCTTGGATTGGATGTTTACCAGGAGAATAAAACATATGTACTGATGACATTACTCCAGTTGTACATGCATGCAGAAAAATCCCATTTGCACTTCCTCAAAGAGGAACTCGGACGTCATCACAAAAATGTACCGACAGACTCGGTAAACTCAAGGGAAACATCAGCCATCAACAACATGGAGCGCCCGAAGAACAAGGACGATGTGAGTCGCTTCATGGTCATGATCACCTACCTTGCAAAGTTCATACCTCAACTGTCAGCACAGTCCACTCCACTCAGATGTCTTCTGGAACTGAAATAGATATGGGAATGGTCCCATGTACAGGAAAACGGATGCAAAAACCTAAAGACAATCACAGAAGAGCCCGTGCTCAGATTCTATGATCCAGAGAAGAGCACAAGGGTTTCTGCAGACGCGTCACAGTTTGGCCTGGGAGCAGTTGTTCTGCAACAGCATGATGACACATGGCAACCCGTCGCTTATGCGTCCAGAGCCTTGACAGGCGCAGAGACACAAATAGATAAAGAACTACTGGCAAACACATACGCTTGCGAAAGATTTCACCAATACGTCTACGGACGAGACTTCGAAGTAGAAACCGACCACAAACCATTGGTGTCAATTATGTCGAAGCCACTGAATGATTGTCCAATGAGAATCCAGAGAATATTGATCAGACTGCAAAAGTATGATTTGAAGATGATCTATAGCCCCGGAAAGTTCATGTTCGCCGCCGACACTCTTTCTCGAGCAGTCGACAAGAAGGAGAGCTTCGACACACAGAACAACACTGAGATTCAGGCCTATGTTGACATGATTGTAGCTTCACTTCCTGTGTCTTCTGAGAGAATGGAGCAGATCAAAAGAGAGACCGCAGCTGACCAAACAATGACAGAGTTGATAGAAACTACACTGACAGGATGGCCAGAAAAACAAGGATAATATAGGATTACTGGATGTGCAGAACAGAGCTCACCGTTGTGGATGACATAGTGTTCAAAGGCAACAAGATTGTCATTCCCATGACACTATGCAAAGAAATGCTACAGAAAATACACGAGGGCCACTTGGGTGAGAGAAAATGCAAACGACGAGCACGAGAAGTAATGTACTGGCCAAGATGACCTACAGGCCAAAGCAGCAAGCAGAGCCGCTAATGCATCATCCAGTACCCAACAGACCCTACTACAAAATTGTCAAAGGTCTGATGAAAAAGGCACATGGTGGAAAGGAGAATTTCCTAAAAAATCTGATCTACCGCAGCGCACCGCTGCAGAACGGACTTTCACCTGCACAAATGTTGATGGGACGTCGCATCAGAACCAACCTACCCATCCATGAGGACTTGCTCAAAAAGTCACTCGCAAAGGAAAAACAGAAAGACAAACGAAAACAGCGACACAACAAAAGTGCAAGACACTTACCTGAACTGAAACCTGGAGATCATGTACGACACCGAGACATCACTACAGGAACCTGGATGCAGCAAGGGTGTGTGCAGAGAGAAGTTGCACCGTGATCCCACGAGATCCCAAGCGGAGCATGGATCAGAGACTACTGAAACGCCTGAGACGAAACAGAGTGGATCTAAGGCATCAGCCATTCACTCAAGGGACTGAGGATCATCAGGAGGATACTGCTGAAGCGTCAAATGCCTTTAGAAATTGACAAGTCAGTCAGAACACCCTGACTGACAATGAACGCTGTCCAACTGTTTCAGGAAGCACTTCAGCAGAATGACCAAAAAGGACTGTCAGATCCCCTGAAAGGCTTATGGAGAATTACTTAAAAAAAATCTAAAAAGGGGAACCTGGACTGAATGTTTTGTTATTGTGAAAAGAAATAGAGCCACAATAGAGTATTGTTGGACAGACTATATGTAGTTGAAAAACAATTTTATTTTTAAGGAAAGAAATTTGGGGAAAGAAATGTGTTATTGAAAATTGCATGTTATGCAGGTTGAGTAAACAGATGTGATGTGACGTGAAGTTACATAGAAAAGTAGTTTTCTTTTAATGGAAAGATGTGTTATGTGTTAATAACATTTAGACTACGTTTCCCAGCAGGCTATGCGGGAGGCGGATGGTTAAAGAATGACTTGCATTGCTAAACATGGAGTTTTCTAGCTGAAGTATATGTTACATTTACATTTTACATTTAAGTCATTTAGCAGACGCTCTTATCCAGAGCGACTTACAAATTGGTGAATTCACCTTCTGACATCCAGTGGAACAGCCACTTTAGAATAGTGCATCTAAATCAGTAAGGGGGGTGGTGAGAAGGATTACTTATCCTATCCTAGGTATTCCTTGAAGAGGTGGGGTTTCAGGTGTCTCCGGAAGGTGGTGATTGACTCCGCTGTCCTAGCGTCGTGAGGGAGTTTGTTCCACCATTGGGGGGCCAGAGCAGCGAACAGTTTTGACTGGGCTGAGCGGGAACTGTACTTCCTCAATGGTAGGGAGGCGAGCAGGCCAGAGGTGGATGAACGCAGTGCCCTTGCTTGGGTGTAGGGCCTGATCAGAGCCTGGAGGTACTGCGGTGCCGTTCCCCTCACAGCTCCGTAGGCAAGCACCATGGTCTTGTAGCGGATGCGAGCTTCAACTGGAAGCCAGTGGAGAGAGCGGAGGAGCGGGGTGACGTGAGAGAACTTGGGAAGGTTGAACACCAGACGGGCTGCGGCGTTCTGGATGAGTTGTAGGGGTTTAATGGCACAGGCAGGGAGCCCAGCCAACAGCGAGTTGCAGTAATCCAGACGGGAGATGACAAGTGCCTGGATTAGGACCTGCGCCGCTTCCTGTGTGAGGCAGGGTCGTACTCTGCGGATGTTGTAGAGCATGAACCTACAGGAACGGGCCACCGCCATGATGTTGGTTGAGAACGACAGTGTGTTGTCCAGGATCACACCAAGGTTCTTAGTGCTCTGGGAGGAGGACACAATGGAGTTGTCAACCGTGATGGCGAGATCATGGAACGGGCAGTCCTTCCCCGGGAGGAAGAGCAGCTCCGTCTTGCCGAGGTTCAGCTTGAGGTGGTGATCCGTCATCCACACTGATATGTCTGCCAGACATGCAGAGATGCGATTCGCCACCTGGTCATCAGAAGGGGGAAAGGAGAAGATTAATTGTGTGTTGTCTGCATAGCAATGATAGGAGAGACCATGTGAGGTTATTACAGAGCCAAGTGACTTGGTGTATAGCGAGAATAGGAGAGGGCCTAGAACAGAGCCCTGGGGGACACCAGTGGTGAGAGCGCGTGGCGAGGAGACAGATTCTCGCCACGCCACCTGGTAGGAGCGACCTGTCAGGTAGGACGCAATCCAAGCGTGGGCCGGGCCGGAGATGCCCAACTCGGAGAGGGTGGAGAGGAGGATCTGATGGTTCACAGTATCGAAGGCAGCCGATAGGTCTAGAAGGATGAGAGCAGAGGAGAGAGAGTTAGCTTTAGCAGTGCGGAGCGCCTCCGTGATACAGAGAAGAGCAGTCTCAGTTGAATGACTAGTCTTGAAACCTGACTGATTTGGATCAAGAAGGTCATTCTGAGAGAGATAGCGGGAGAGCTGGCCAAGGACGGCACGTTCAAGAGTTTTGGAGAGAAAAGAAAGAAGGGATACTGGTCTGTAGTTGTTGACATCGGAGGGATCGAGAGTAGGTTTTTTCAGAAGGGGTGCAACTCTCGCTCTCTTGAAGACGGAAGGGACGTAGCCAGCGGTCAGGGATGAGTTGATGAGCGAGGTGAGGTAAGGGAGAATGTCTCCGGAAATGGTCTGGAGAAGAGAGGAGGGGATAGGGTCAAGCGGGCAGGTTGTTGGGCGGCCGGCCGTCACAAGAAGCGAGATTTCATCTGGAGAGAGAGGGGAGAAAGAGGTCAGAGCACAGGGTAGGGCAGTGTGAGCAGAACCAGCGGTGTCGTTTGACTTAGCAAACGAGGATCGGATGTCGTCGACCTTCTTTTCAAAATGGTTGACGAAGTCATCTGCAGAGAGGGAGGAGGGGGGGAGGGGGAGGAGGATTCAGGAGGGAGGAGAAGGTGGCAAAGAGCTTCCTAGGGTTAGAGGCAGATGCTTGGAATTTAGAGTAGTAGAAAGTGGCTTTAGCAGCAGAGACAGAGGAGGAAAATGTAGAGAGGAGGGAGTGAAAGGATGCCAGGTCCGCAGGGAGGCGAGTTTTCCTCCATTTCCGCTCGGCTGCCCGGAGCTCTGTTCTGTGAGCTCGCAATGAGTCATCGAGCCACGGAGCGGGAGGGAGGACCGAGCCGGCCTGGAGGATAGGGGACATAGAGAGTCAAAGGATGCAGAAAGGGAAGAGAGGAGGGTTGAGGAGGCAGAATCAGGAGAAAGGTTGGAGAAGGTATGAGCAGAGGGAAGAGATGATAGGATGGAAGAGGAGAGAGTAGCGGGGGAGAGAGAGCGAAGGTTGGGACGGCGCGATACCATCCGAGTAGGGGCAGTGTGGGAAGTGTTGGATGA